>NC_092825.1:140156804-140470653 GCF_039878825.1 Excalfactoria chinensis
AGTTCTTTGGGTACTTTTAATACCTGTTGATTCTGTGCAAGTTTTTTATTCCTCAATAGAAGATAATTTATGATGAGATTTTTGAAACTGCTAAAAAGCAAATGCAATGTACATCTTTGAAAATACAACCTAAATATCCATATTTAAAGTTTTTTATTCTTGCAGAATAAATTCTTACTTGTAAGTATTTTACTTTTCTACAGAATAACACATAATTATTCAGAAAATACAAATGTCGTACAGTTAAATTTTGTGCATAATGTGCTTCAGATTTAACAGTTTCCATTCAAATGAATTACATTCATGCTGTATAATTCATTTCAATAGAAAAAGAAATGTCAGTGCTCAAGATCTGAAGATTTAAAAATCAATAAAAAACACTAAATTTGACTGTAGGAGTATATTGTTTTAATTCTTTGTGAATATACTTTTGTTGACCTGCTGTTCTGATATGGTATTATAGTTGAATACGGACAACACACTTTCTATAACTGTATCAACATGCATATGTATTTATGGGTCCTACAGTTCTCTTCAGTAATAATTAGCTTGCTTTTGCATTAAAATTTAAGATAAAATTATCAATAGATATTCATTAATTTGTAAAAAAGTCACTTTAAATGGGAAAATAATTTTTTAACTTTGTTTTTAATTCAAAATTTCTGATCTAAAATGAAAATAAGAAAATTATAAGAATTAATTTTTGTTTGCTTGTTTGCTTTTTCTTTTTGCCCATGATATATGGGATCAATATAACAAAAGTGCTTGTTTCATCTATGTTTAATAATCTATCTATTTGCATAAGGAAAGAGAAACTCACAGCTGAGTTGATTCAATGATAGACATACATGAAAAAAAGCCACCAACTGAAACGTGAAATGAACTCCATTAAGTTGTAAGAATTTATATGTTATCTATGCATTTTCTTCAGATTATTAACACATATTTTAGATGTGGAGTATCAATTAGTAGCTATTCCATGGAATGTAAATAGCATATACGACCAAAGAATAATACAAAAATAATACAGTAACTGACAATAGCAAATATTTTTCTATCTTTTCTCTCTCTATGTATATGTATTTCTATTCAAAATATATCAGGAAAATCTTTGGAATATGTAGCAAGTATTTATGCCAATGTCATATCCCCTGTTACTTTGTCTCTAATGCCTGAAATTTTCAAAGGAAAATATAACACCTTTGGTACACAGAAGATGTTTGTACAGTTAAAAACAAAATGCAACACTTGCACAGCTCCTCCAGTAAATTTGGAAAGAAACAGAGTTGCTGGCACAGAATGAAAATGAAAGTATCTATGAGTAAAGGTACATAGTTCTCAGAAAATACAATACAGCAAGGTGCAAAGAAGGTCACACCACTGAAACTACTGATTCATGACAGAAGTACAATTGTTTAAATTTACAGATACGAGAAATCTTTGTTACAATCACAGTGGTACTGCAACATGATTTGTCTCCTGTTGCAGAGACACTTCTTTCATCCTGAAACACTCGGACTAAATGAATGGTATTTTCTCTAAAAATACAGGAAAGAAGAAATAAAATCACATGACCTAGTTTGGAGATAGACAAACAGGATTTGCTATCTCTTCAGATGAGAAATAATATTTTTGTAGATAAACCTGGAAACACAGCCTTGGGGATTTTTCACAGGTTTAAAACAATAAAATTAAATTGTCTTAGTTGTGCACTGTACATAATTATATAGAGAAAAATATAAGATGTATTATTATGTTTTAGGTTAGTGGCTATTGTGTGAGATGTCTGAGTCAGAGTTTATGCAAAACAAAACAAAACAAAACAAAACTGTGAAACTATGTCATGCACAAAGAACTTAATAAGTAAAAATAAATTATATCCTTTGCATGTGCATTAAGAAGGAATGATCATTGAAAAATATCTACATACAGGAAAAAGCAAAATGATTAAAAGAATTCTTGGCAGGAATTTCAAACACAAGAAAAAATGAAAATTATTAAATTTCCTATGAATAAGAATGTCTGGCTGTGCAAAGAATCAACCAGTGTCTGCAATGCAAGTGACATAATGGCAGCTATAATAAAAATCAAACACAAATGCTTTTTGCTTTGCTTGTTTCTGTCTAAAACATAATGTTCTATTACAATCAGGTATAACTTAATGGAAGCCAATGCAGGTCCAATTGGATGATTGCCATTGTCCTCTTGCTTCATTTCTTGAGAATTAAAGAAACTTAATTTGTGGTGATGTGCATATAAGCATAAGAATTTATTTAAAAGAAGACACCCTCGAGCTACATGCTTAAGGAAGAATAGCATCACCAAATTTATCATACATAATAACACTGGAAATGTAAGACTAACACTACAGAAAAAAACAGACTTGTACAGTGATATTCTCCATTAATCTGTATAGCAACGATCAGTACCACTATAAAAAGACACATGAGAACTGCAGAATTTTGATGAAACTGTTCTACTTAGGCTTAACCTAGACTGTTAGACTAGCTGTAAGTTTTTGCTTCCTGATAGATATATCTCATCTTTTGCCCATAAGAAAATTATTTTCATATCAGTTCTTTGACTTTGTCATAATTGTGCAGTCATTCAGGAAAATGAAAAAGACAAGAATGCTATTTCTTTGTAGTAGTTTTAGTGAGCCTCTAAAAATGCATATATATTTTATTTCTGAGAATGGTTTCTATTGTAATTTGAGTGCTTTATTTATTAATTTTTATTTTGGTAGTATATTAAATAAGCGTTTTAATCTAACAAACTCTTTAATAACCACATTGATGTATGATATTTAGTGCAATTGATGTCTGATATTTATTGCAATTATGTCCAATATTTATTGCACAGTAGCTTCATTTACTTTGGAAACTGCATCATGTCTGGCAGTAAGACTGTACTTGCAGTCAGATGAGTCAAATGTAGGAAAAGTCACCTGAGTGAGGCTGAGGAGCTTGAAGATTCATATGTCAGTTGCTGGAGAAAACCAAGTGTTCACATCTAGCTATGGAATGACAGAGTAGAAGAATGGCCCTGGATCCCAAAATCCAAATAGATTACCTACTTCTTTTAAGAATCACAAGGTATTAAAGGAATAAGCGGTAGGTTAGTCCTTACAAAATTCTGTGTTGAACTAATCATTATGGAAGTTTGTTCATCAGAATTGTTGGAGCTCTATTAGTATTTTTTAATGAAATGTTTGCCAGTAAAACAATTTTAAAAAGTGATTACGTGAAACACAATTTGATATACTATTAGAGAATGGTTGTGGTAACTAAAAACATAGTGATATTGATAAAAATTTAATTATATATTCAGATGTGTGTGTATATTCACTGTTAAAATGTATTTTATGAAATCTAAAAATAAACTTAAATCCAAGCCACTAAATATATTCCAAAAATTAATATTATCTAGGAAAATAATAGTATCTAACTTAATGAATATCTTTAAATGCCTTGTTACTAGAATTCACAGTAGACTCACAGTTTCTAGATACAGGAAGGAGTACACTATAAGTTTACTTCCTTTGATTAGGTGAAATATAGGTACTGAAGAATATCTAAAGTCTGCAATTCTAAGACTTTAACAGTTCCCTGCTTTAAGTATCAACACATTCATTTTAATTAACAGCGTTTACAGATTTGTAAACCATGTGCATAAAGACATATATCTTATAAAATATTTGAGGCTAATACTGACTTTATTATTAGAATCAAGAATACAAGATAAATCTGCAGCCTATCTGACCTATATAGTCATTACTGAGTTTCAAGCTGTACTGATTTTGCAGTTTTGCCAATCTAGTATCATTTTAAGAAAATCAGAATAAGGACATAAAAATTAATACATCATGACAGCTTAGGGATTTTCAGCTATTTCTTGTAGTTTGGCCTGCATGCCTAGTATAGTAACAGGTGGAGTATAATATGTCTATGAAAATGATATAAAATCAACTGCGTCTGATGATCAAGAATATGATTCCTCAGTTTTGTTTAAAAAAGAATTGATAGCTTTCCCCACAAGAGAATAATGAGAGTCATAAAACTCTTTTACTACACTGTCTAAATCAGTAATTATTATTAGATGTCTTGTTAAGAGATACCATGGGAAATCCTAAGATAACTGTTACAGTAACCATATTAATAAAGTTTTGCACAATTATCTCTTGTGGACAAAAATAAACCAGAAAAAAAATGTGTTTTACTGCTCATCTGTCAGAATGAAAACTGTTAATAGTAATAAAAAAAATGATGTTACAAAGCAATGCAATTAGAATATACTAAGTTAGACAACAAAATATTGCATCCTTCTACCCTTCATTATATAATGAAACTGCTAATAGTATACCAATTACACATATTCCTTTCAAATAGCATTAAATTTATTAAAGTGGACCAAGCAAATATGGAAAGAAAAAAAATACTACTATACATAAACTTCATATAAATATGACTAACATTACTGTAATTTTTTCTCAGTTTTATAAATTTTAAGATAATCTAGGATACAAATTACAAGATTATGTAAAAGAAACAAACAAGAACCAAATAGTAAAGACCAACAGATTAAAGATGTTATTCTTCATTACTTTCAGGCATAAGAATGAAGATCCATTTAGATTCAACAAACCATCAAGGCTGTGTTTACTGCCAGTGTAAAAAGAAATATCACTAGAAAGTATTTTGCTTTAGTCTATGGTGGCTAAACAAACAAACAAAAAAAGAAAAAAAAAGAAAACAAACAAACAAACAAACAAACAAACAAAAAAAACACTTTAGTGTGAAACACCCTTTTAAAGTGACCTAACTCATTCAATTGCTGTCTGTTGTGCTGCACAGTAGGCAGTTACCACCACACAGATCCTTGCTCCCTTCCCTCCCAGTGGGACTGGGAAGAGAATCAGAAAAGTACAAATGAGAAAAGTCATTGCTCAAGGTAAAGACAATTTACTCAAAAAATAAAAGCTGCACACGCAAGAATCTCGAAATAAGGATTTCATTCATTACTTTCCATTGACAGGCAGATGTTCAGCCATTACCAGGAAGGCAGTGCTCTAGGACACTTAACAGCCACTTGGGAAGACAAACACTGTTACTCCAAGTGTCCCCTCTTCCTTTTTCTTTATGTAGCTACTATTGCTAAGCAAGGTAAGTTAGTGGTTGGATTTGATGATCTTTCAGGTCTTTTCCAACCTGAGGAATTCTATGATAGCATATGGTATCAACATCCCTCTGGTTAGATGGTGTCAGCTATCCCAGAGATACCCCCTCCCAGTTTCTTGTGCAGTCTCAGCTTATGTGCTGGCAGTGCAACATGAAAAGTAGAAAAGTCAACAACTTAAGTGCAAGCATTCCTCAGCAATAGCTTAAATTTTCGTGAGTTATCAACACTGGTTTTCTCACAAATCCAAAACATGGCATCACGCCAGCTTTTTCTGGCCTGAAGAAAATGAATTCTACTCCAAAAAAAAACACCACACTATGGAGGAAATCTATATTGTTCTTTTAAAGTATATGTTTAAATATAAAATTAAATTAACAAAGATAAAGTGTGGCTGAGAATAAAACATTTGAAAATGTTCTGAACAATATCTAACTACTGTATTCCAAGCCCCACTCTATACCATATGTCCTTATATGGTGATCTAGAGCTGTTTTAAAGAAATGAGGAGAACTGGATATCCAAATGTGAGATAGAATCTTAAAATATTTGTATTCAGGACAACATTAAAAAGGCAAAATAACATACTCTGATTCACCACACTGTAGTACTTAGTGACATGAATAAACCAAAGTCCTTTGACATCTAATAGGTTCTTTTTTTTCTTTCTTTCTTTTTTTTTTTTTTTTTTTTTTTTTTCTTTCTTTTTTTTTTTTTATTAGAAAATGAGCAGCAGTATTAATACCTATTAAGTGCATTCATTCTTTTCTGGTCACATTAATGACATTTTTTTCACCACTGCAGTGATTACATAAGACTGGAAACATACTTTGGGATTTTACACAGCTTTAACGATTATTATTTTGTTTAGGAACCTCTTCTGTAACATCCACTGGCTGAGAACAAAAGATATTAAAAAACAGTGCTCTTTCTTCATAATCTGTAACAACAGGAAAGAGAGAGAAAGAAAAAGAAAAAAAAAATGAAATAAAAAAGTAAGGGTTATTCCCTTTACAAGAATTTCCTACTGCTAGAGCACTCTTCTAGAATTTGGGAGGCTAACAGCCCGTGTTTGCTGTTCTTTCAGAGACAAAACCTTAAGGTTTTTACTAAGTGTGTCTAATCATAAATTATCCATCAATCACAATAGACAGACACAAAACAGCTGTGTAGTTTTTGTCTTTACATCTGTAGTTATATGGGCTTCTTAAAGTCATCAGATTAAATCAGCTGTATCCATAGCACTTCCCAGAATGATTTAAATAAGTTATTATCTGACTGCTTACGGAAGCTAATGAAAAGTGTCCAGACAAAGTCAAGTTGTATCAGATTCTTCTGCCCACCTTCTAGAATCAGTTTAAAGATAACTGCAGAGTTGCACATCCAAAAAATAGTCAGAACACAACAGGTATCTCTAGAAATAAAATTTATCACATGAATTTTATTTTATTTTATTTTATTTTTGTCTTTTCCTTTTCATTCTTTTAGTAATACAGTATCTACATATTTCTCTTAGTAATCCAGAAAATCATACATTCAGCTTTTTTTTTTTTTTTTTTTTTTTTTTTTTTTACAAGCAGCTAATCTCATGAATGGTTGTCAAGGAAATCTGTAAGAAGAATTTGTTCCTAACTACATATACCTAGCTCTAATTCATTAGATAAATATAGTATGACCTGGGGGAAACAAACAAACAAACAAACAAATAAATAAATAAGTACCAAGTAATTGTAATAGGAGGATCTTCCTGAAACCTCTGAGTGTACTGAGACACTGGAACAGGTTGTCCTGTGAATGCCCTCTGGAAGCATTCAAGGCCATACTGAATGGGACTTTTAGTACCCTGGTCTAAAGGGAGGTTTCCCTGCCTATATCAGAGGGGTTGGAACTAGATGATCTTAAAGGTCCCTTCTAACCCATTCTATGGCATATACCTGCCCTGCTGAAAGGGACAGACATGATAAATGAAAAGACAAACAGAGATGAACTCTTAGTAACTTTGCATCCCTACAGTACAGTTATAACAGCATGATAGAAGGTGATAGTGATCCATGTAGTGAAAAATAATTGGCTTTTGATGCCAAAAAATGATAGACACATTGGTCAACTGACTGAAGAGGCCATTGGCAGATTAGAAAGCTATAAAACAATTAAATGAAGTAAGACTTCGTAATTGAATTCCTGCAGTGAGTGAGCATTCCTCCTGAACATTTGACACTGTTCAAAAGACAAGACAGCCTGAGGTAGAATCATAAATATGCTTAGGTCGAAAGGGACATTAAAAATCATCTAATTCCAG
Source organism: Excalfactoria chinensis (assembly GCF_039878825.1). Taxonomy (NCBI): domain Eukaryota; kingdom Metazoa; phylum Chordata; class Aves; order Galliformes; family Phasianidae; genus Excalfactoria; species Excalfactoria chinensis. The sequence goes on from NC_092825.1 coordinate 140,164,279, forward strand.
CCCCTTGCTTGTGATGACCATGGTGTGCCTGATGGAAAGGGACCTTGGTGTAATGATGGACAGTAGGCTGAATATGAGCCAGCAGTGTGCCCAGGTGGCCAAGAAGGCCAATGGCATCCTGGCTTGGATCAGGAATAGTGTGGTAAGCAGGTCTAGGGAAGTAATCCTGCTCTGTACTCGTCACTGTTGAGGCTCCTCCTCAAGTACTGTGTTCAATTTGGGGCACCTCAGTACAGAAAGGACATTGAGGTGCTGGAGCAGATCCAAAGAAGGGCAACAAGGCTTCTGAAGGGCTTGGAGAATAAGCCCTGTGAGAAGAGACTGAAGGAACTGGCGCTGTTTAGTCTGGGGAAAAGGAGGCTGAGGGGAACTTTCCTACATGTCTCTTCTCAACAAATATATCTCCTTGAGGTACTGGTGCTAAGGCTGTTGAGGTCCTTCTGGATGACATCCTTTCCTTCTTGTAAGTCAGTTGTATAATTTAGTTTGGTGTCATAAATATGCTTGCTGATTCTCCATGTCCAGAAGTTATGAAGTGGTTAAAAACCAAGTGGATTTAGTTTCTCTATTGTAATGGATCTTAAATAAATATAATGCTGAGGAAAGATTAATTATAAAACTACTAACATATATTAGGAGGAAGTTATTCACAAAGAGGGTGGTGATGCACTGGAACAGGTTGCCCAAGGAGGTTGTGGATGCCCCATCCCTGGAGGCATTCAAGGCCAGGCTGGGTGTGGCTCTGGGCAGCGTGGTGTAGTGCTCAGTGACCTGCACATAGCAGGGAAGTTGAAACTAAATTATCATTATGGTCCTTTTCAACCCAAGCCATTCTATGTGTCTATGATTCTATGATAAGAAAATGCAAATTTGCTGAAGGGTTATTCTCATGCAGGATAAGTAGTATCTCCAGCTACTTCTTGATAACACATACTACCTGTAGATAAACATCTGAAATAACCTATTTATGGAACAATAGTATAACTAGGGAATATGAATATCTCAGTTTAGTAAAGAAAGGTAAGTGAGGAAATGATTTTTTGTCATTCTTCTTTCTCCTCTTGAGTGCAGAAAATAATATCTTATAGGAAAAAAAAAAAAAAAAAAATCTATTCATTCATTCATTCATTTTTGCTAACCTTACTAGCTTTCTGCTGTTTGCTTAGTAAGTAAATTGGATGTTGACTTAATCACAGTTCTGCAATGCTATGGTTTTGAATGAATTTTAGTTTGAGAACTGGAGTTTGGCAATTTCCTCCGGCAAAAAAAAGAATTATATATATATGTATATTTGGAACTTGTTTTCTCTCCCTTTTAATTTCCACATTCACTTCAAAAAAGTCTGTACTTTTTCACATTACATAGCTGGTTTTTTTTTTTGCACATACATAGTGAGACTGAGACAATGAAACAGTTAAATAAATAAACAGTTCCTCAGGAGGTCAGTTGAGGTGCATTTGATCCAACTTAATGTGTCTCACAGAAACTAGAAATTGGATTAATATTGCTTGTTCGTGCTTGAAGCACATAAAAAATGGCTTAAAGGCAGATGGAGGGAGAACTAAAAATCTAAAAATAAACTTCCCAGTAGACATAAGAAATTTCACAGCTCAGTTTGGTTTCTTCCAAGATGTAAGTCTGAAGTCACTGAAGTGAATAATATGGAGACTTGAGATTATTATGTAGTTTTATTATAGTACTGAATATTTTAGAAAACCCAGAAACATGAAATTAAGAATATGTTTGCACTTATGTACTAGTGAAATACCTAAAAATTCAAAATTGAAAAGAAGCATAGAATTTACTGCCACATAATGATGAATATATATGCTCCTGTTTGCTATTCTTCTTAGTTGCATGATTTAACTTTTCTACCAGTTCTAGGAATATTTACAATTTCAAGAGGCATCATACATAAAAATATTTGTAGCATTTTTTTCAGTTTAACATGATGCAGATATCTGCAGTGAATAATATTCTGTTTTCAATAGCTTTTAGCTTTTGTCCACCATTTGGACAAGCATGAATATCTAGCTACTGGACTCACATTACTTATAAATAGTTTAGTTCTGTCTACCTTGTAATAGAGAATCAAAGTTACTGTGCTGAGTAACTTATAAACATTATCAGTGCATGTGATATATTTTCCCGAAGTTAAATAACATAAGTTAGGGCATAGTAAGATTGCTTATAACTGACTGATAATGCACTACTTCCCAACTGCAGCTCCCCTCCCCACACTTTTTAACAATCTGTTGCACTAATAGTTTGAAGGAAATAATAATTTAGTTTAAGAACAAGTGTTAAAATACAAGTTTTTATTTTATTTGGTAACCTCAGATGGTCTGTACAAAAAAAGCATTTCCAGAGGGTTATTTACCTTATATGCCAGTTTTAGAACAAACAGAAGTTTTTCTGCAATTGCATTTTCAAGTGACTATCAGATGTCTTGAGCTCAAACTTATTCATAATCTTATTTCTAAGTGTCTTCAGATCTGTTTGCATACTAACAGACAGAGGACAGCAAAGTTCCTTGTTTGTTTTTTGTTTTTTCAAAGATACATAGACTGTGAAGTAAAATTATTGTCCTCAGACCACCCCCCCATTCTTCCCCCCCCCCCCCCCCCCCAAAAAAAAAAAAAAAAAAAAGAAAAAAAGAAAAAAGGAAAAGAAAGATTTTGTGCCTGCCAAGAGCTTCATCAGGAAAGCCTGGCATATAAGTTCCTCCACCACATTTCCTTTTTCATTCCTTCTCCCTCTCCCACCCCCTCTTCCTCTTTCCTTCTCTCCTCTCTTCTCTCCTTACCCTTCTTTCCTCTTGTCTTTTTGTTCTTTTTTATATACACATATACTATTACAAAGAGGACAACTGAATCATACAAAAATATTTGAAACATAGATAATTAAGCAGAGCTCTCAGTATCTGTTTCTGTCCTCATTAACATTCTTTCTACATAGGTGAGTTTCTTCACCCCATAACAATATCACTTGTCACCTTATATCAGGTATTAAGATTCTGTGTCTCCTAATTACATGAGCTACAAGAAAGAACATAAAATCTTTGTCTGTATATTAATGAAATTTGGAAAAATTGTCCATTCATGTACTGAGACTGGAAAACACAAATAACCCTAATTGCTTAAGGGGAATACAAACACAAAACCATACTTTCTTCTGGATGCCTCTGAGGAAAGATGCAAACATTCTTGTATCTTTATTTTGTTTTGTGTTTGGAATCTGTTTTGGCATTGCTATTCAGCTTGTATATAGAAGCTTGCCTCTTCATTCATTTCTGCTTCTGTTCTTGGACTATTCAGAAAATAAATTATGCAAAATTACATCTTGAGTGGCAATTAATTAGAAATTGTCTGCTTAGAGAAAACAAAAACATCTACACGTTCTTTGTTGTGTTCATGATTATCCTGTTTCCACAGGGAAATTATAACAGCTAGATCATAACATGGAACAATAGATTCATCCAAGAATTGTGTAATAATAGAATCATAGAATGACTTTGGTTGAAAGTGAACTTAAAGATCACGTAGTTCCCACCCCTGATACAGGAAGAGTTGCCATACACCAGATTCTGTTGCTCAGGGCTCTATCCAACTGGCCTTGAATATCTCCAGGAATGGGACACCCACAACTTCTCTGGACAACTTTTTTCAGTGCCTCACCACACTTAAAGAATTGAAGAATTCCTTCCTAACATCTAACCTAAATTCCTCCTTCTAGTTTATAGCTATTCCCCATTGTCTATCTGTTTTAAACTATATTTAAAAGAAAAAATAAAAAATCATCTATCTTCCTATTTATAGATTTCCTTCAAGTACTGAAAGACTGCTATGAGATCACCTTGAATCCTTCTCTTCTCCAGGCTAAACAAGACCAACTTATCTCAACATCCTTCTTAGCAACCATTGGTACAAGGGTCTGTTTGAAGGCAACATACAAATAATTTTGTGTAACAGATAAGTGTTCCTTAAAAAATTCAAGTCACACAGTCATGTCTTGGCAAGATACTGCTAAAATTCAATATCTACTAATCAATCCCTACCACAGGAAAGGTGGGAGGAATTTCAGGTATTTACTTTTGATATAGATTCATATAATCATATAGCATGAGTGACAATATTTTTAATGAGGTCCAATTAAGGATTAATTTTCTCAGAGACTCCTGACAAACTTACAGTAGTGATTTTATCTCAGAGCAAAGCAGCTACAAAGTTTTATGAAAATTTTCTAGTCTGGATTTTGTGTTGGACTAGTACATTTACCACAACATTATATAATGTTCAGATAATATTAACCACTGTATAATTTTTACCAGACCAAGGGATGTTTGAGGATACTATCTGAGGATACATGCTGATAAAGTATGGGCTGGATGAGCAAACAGTGAGGTAGATCAGAAATGGGCTGAGTGTCTGAGCCCAGAAGTCAGTGGTCATGACGGTTTCAAAGTCTAATTGTATACCAGGAGCAAATATTGGGTCCAGTAGCATTAATCATCTTCATTAACAACCTGGAGAATGAGGGTAGCATGCACTCTCAGTGAATTGTGTAGGAAACAGTTCTTCATTGTGAAACTGACAGCACTGTCCAAAGTGACTGTGGAGCTCTCTTTGGAGATATTAAAAAATCTTCTGGAAGTGATTTTTGGCAATGTGCTCTAGATGCTCCTCCTTGAGCAGGATGACATCCAGAGTTCCTTTCCAAACATAACTATTCTGTGATTCTATGAAAAAAGCCTATCACTCTGTGAAAACAAGAAACAATAGCAAAATTTGTCCTGCACGTTATGTGCACTGTACTAATAATGAATGATTGGTGGTATGTTACTTCATTTGAAGGGACACTTAAACCTTTAAACTTCAAACTTCACACAAGTAACTTGGGTTTTTTTTTAACTTCTGGAATATCTCTGCATAGACAGTAATTAAGACTCCTAAATTCTATTATTTTGTCTGGTTTCTAACTGATGTGCCATGTGCCAAGCTTAAAGTGGATACTGGAACAGGCCAAATCAAACGGTTAATGTTGATCTGAAAGGGGTTAATTGGAAAAAGTGCAGAAAGATAAGTGAACTAGAAAGCTGTATTGGTAGTGGATGGATACAGTTTTGCTCACTTAGAAAAGAAGAATGATAATCTTCAACTATGCAATTGTTTACTACAAAGAGACAGTGAAATTTGTCAGTCAAAAAAATTTCAGTCTTAAAATGTAATTTAAGCTTTTTTTTTTTTTCATGTATGTATATACATATACATAAATTATACTATCTCATAATTAGTGTGTTTGTCTTCAATGTTTATTTCTTATTGAAAATAAAGATAAAAATCTTCAATGTAGACAATACTGAGTCTAAGAAGGAAAGAAACCTTTTTCCTATCACAACAAAAGGTGGAAAATAAGGTGGAAAATTTAATCATGCTACATAATTACTCAGTACAAATACTTCCAGATTCAATTCAGCAAGATTATTAAGTCCAAATATGAATTTTCCAATTTCTTATTAAAACACATTAAAACAGAAGCGTTAAATTTTTAAGCTCTTGAATGTGTTAAAATTTACTTGAGACGAGAAATAAAAAGCATGACATTATCTCACATCTTTTAACTAAAGTCAAACATCTTTTGCAGAACTTGAGTGTGAAGAATCTTAGTTGTTTTTATAATTAACATATTTCACAGTTGATCTTGCTACTACAGCTTTACTACTACATCTTTACTACTACTGCTTTTCCTTACAATGCCTTTTCTACAAGTTAAAATAGCTTCATATTCTAATACTGTGAGTTTGTCCCTGTCAATTGCATCTCTAAAATGCCTTTTTCTTCTTCTTGCATTCCTTTCAAAGATCCTTTCTGTATGTAAAGAATATGCATACTGATTCCTGACAAGAGCAGAAAATTTAATGTCATGTGGTTACTATAACAACTATTGGGTTCTTTGACATTCTTCAGTTATTACTATGATGAACACATTTTGGTTGATGTAAAATCTTTGTCAAATTTTAGGCAATAGGAAACAACTAATCTTGATGTAGGGTGCTTATTTTTAGAACTTTTTTACCCAGAGCTCTGGGTAAAATTCACTGTGTTTAAAGTCCTTAATAACATAGATGATCCAAATGACAGCTGACTGAGTTTGACTGCACACAGGTCAGACAGAGCAATCTGAACTTCTAGCATTTTGAAAAGTTCTGGAGATAAAGAGGTTATGATCACAGAATCAGAATCGCAGAATGTTTGAACTGAGGGAAATCCCCATTTCAAGTTGCTCAAAGCCCTATCTAGCTTTGTCTTGAATACTTCCAGGGATGGGGAATCCACAACTTCTCTGGGCAGCCTGTTCCACTGACTCCACCATCACAGAATCATGCCATAGAATCATATCATAGAATCATAGAATGGCCTGGGTTGAAAAGGACCACAATGATCATCCAGTTTCAATCCCCATACCATGAGCAGAGTCACCACCCACCAGATCAGGCTCCCCAGAGCCACATCCAGACTTGAAGAATTCCTTCCTTCTATCTAATCTTAATCTTTCCTTTTTTTTTTTTTTTTTTTTTTTTTCTTTTTATCAAAGATACGATTCTAGCAAAGCTTATAAGAAGTAACCAACTATTAATCATATTCTTACTGAGAATCTATATTTGCAAGATTTTTCTGATGTCAAGGTGTATAGGATATATAGCCCAGTGCTGTACAGAAAATCTAACCAGCCTCTTGGTCTGCTCAGTATTTATGAGGTTAGAAGACTGACTTTTAGTTATATCTGCATAATGGCTATAGATGTTATTTTCTTCCAAAACTGACAAGAATTAGATGTTGACAGAATGTCACAGAAACAATCTTAAAATTCAAAATCTGAGGAAGGCACCACCCATGCAGACAATTATTTACCTGATCTGTTCTCCTTCCCATGTTTCAGTCCCCAACTGTGAGGATAGAGAACACTACCTGCACTGCCAATCTCTTTAATATTTTCCTGAGGCATATAAAGTCCCTTGATAAATCCCAGTCTTCATGCTGCACAGTGACATGATCTGACTTGTGGATAGTACTCCTCTGGATTTATCAGAGACTGTAGTCCCTTTGAATCACAGAGGATCCCGGCATGCAGCAAAACTCTCTAGAGAGAGTGTTCGGATAGCAAATGGTCTATTCACTGTCTTTAAGGGAGTACTACTATCACTCTTCAAGTTTTGTTTTGTTTGTTTGTTTGTTTGTTTGTTTGTTTGTTTTTATTTATTCATTCATTCATTTATTTATTTATTTCCTAGCACTGATTTTGTTTTCTTGGTGGAACAACTTAATATGGTTGTCCATTCCTGGGTCTTAACTGCTAATCATGTTGTCTCCTCTTTCCAACCTGCAAGTCTTCTCAGTGTTGCACAGGGACATTTTGGGAGCAAAGGGAAGACTCATGTTAGAAACAGAAAAGAAATCCTGTTGCTGTTGTCTTGAGTGTTCTTGCAGTCTATCTCCTCAGGGTTAGAAACTAGCCTAGCTTTTTCTTGCAAGGGCTTATGACAGGGCTGTCAGTCTGCTTGTGTCTGTTCATAGCACTACGCATCATTCTGATTCCCCTATGCTGCACTGCCTGGTTGTCTTGCTCCAGTTTATAGGAGGAAGAGGAGGTTCTTTGGTATATGTATACCCAGTGTGAGATTAAGAAACAATGGTTCAAGTGCTGGTCCCACCAGTTTATTACAAATCTTAATCACCTTGGTGATTCTATGATTCTATGATGATTTTATTTCCTGGTTCTCAGAAGCACAGAGCTTTTTTCCTAGTAGTTAAAAGATACCTTCAAAATATGCTGTTAATTTTCTTCTCTGTCTTCCTTAGTTCCTCTAGAACAGTCTTCACAATCTTGATTTTTTATTTTTTTCTCTGAAAACCATATTCAATTTATATAGTATGTACACACATGCCATTACCCAAGGATCCGACAATAATTCTCACAGTACTCAGTGCAGTGAATTAGAACATTTCCTGCTCTTCTGTAACTGCCAGGGAGATTTATCCTTGAATTTATTTTCTTCCTTTTTTTTTTCTTCTTTTTTTTTTTTTTTTATTATTATTATTTTTTTTTTTTTAACTTCAGGATATCAATGGCTTCTCTCCAGAATGTAGGTACACTTTATATTACCTATCTAAACAACTGAAAAAACTTCAAAGATTGATGAAACATCTGTGTCTGTTACTAAAGAGAAAAGCAATTACTGTCATACATTATAGAACACTATGTACTCCATGTTTTCCACAGAAGGAAAAAAATATATACATATGATAGAACTGAGAGCCTTAATAACATCTCACCAAACTGCAGCCAGTAACATCAGAATAGATTTATCTTTTGCAACAGATATAAATCTGTAATGAAGGCTGTTTTCAGTTTCTGTCTCAGATTTCTGTTCACTTCCTCTGATTATTTCCCATAATTCAGAACTGAGTCCAACACTTTTGTTCCCTTTAATGTATTCCATAACAAATGGGTGAACAGGAAAAAGGAAGATAGTGTGAAAACTCCTGTTCATGGCAAATCATTTTGAAGCCTATCTTTTTTCTATCTTTTTTAAAGGAGGATGTTTTAAGGGAATCATGACAGGGCTATTAATGTCTGGGTCCCTTGCCTAATTTGCTTGACTGAAGCCAAGTAATAACATCACTGTCTTGTGAGGACTTTTGATGGATGTGTATCATGAGAACAAGTGATCCATTCATCTCACTTTGTGGAGAGAGAAAGAGTCTGTCAGGCAGCTGTACAGGTAATGGTGAGACAGGGCCTCCCATACAGCATAATGAACCCCACTATACACCAGGGTAAACATTTAAGTGAATCAGACAATTCAACCTACTGATTTAGAACAATATCAAGAATTAGGGATGACTATTTTAGAGACAGATGCCTATAAGTAACTAAAGCTAGCAGAAATATATGTGCGTCAGAGTTTTATACATTATATAATGTTAACCTGGTGGTTCAAGTACAGACCATAAAGAATGAAAAATAATGTTGAAATTTTGGAGTAAAGAAAGTCATTGCATTTCTAATGAGTGGTAAAGCTCAGCAATATCATGACCCAAATGTAAGAAGCCACAAGGTCCCTAGCCCTTACATGTAACCAGTCTTGGTTGCCCAGGAAAACTGCTGTGTTGTGCGGGTATAAAAGGCTCTAAGCACCTACAATAAAAGTATTTTGCTCTGCAACAGTAAAGGAGTCCACACCTCTTTCACCACACCCACAAGGGAGCTTGATGCCCTCTTGCAACATGAAATAAATTTTATATAATTTGGATTATAGCCCACTGATTAAATCACTAAAGGCATGTTTGTATTGAAAAAAAAATTGCTGAAGCAACTGCAATCTGTTTTGACAGTAGTGGAATTCTGACCTTAGTGGAGCTCACCATAGTTTTGCAGCTGTATTCTTTCTAAGTTTCTGTACATGTCTGTAGGCAGACATACACTGGCACTGTGAATCAAAAGGAAAACAGGAAACTCTTAATTCTGATTTTCACACTTGTAACATGTTTCTGAGACCTGCAGTATTACTCTTAGATAAAATGCAAAAATGAGTAGATAATATATAAAAATCTGTAAATACGTAAGATTTTAGCAGTTTTCAAAATGAAATAACACTTTGAGGCTACTTAAATACTGAAGGGAAAAGAAAAAGAATAAAGGGATAAATAAGTAGTTGTATGACTATTTGAAGCACAAAGATCTTAGCCCAGCAGAGATACAGAACTAAATTAGCTATGGTAAAATGATCCTTCAAGTATATTAACACCAGAATAATGATTTGGAATCCACAAATATCTTAAGTAAGACCTTTATTTTGATGAAGTGAAGCCCATAGATGCAATTTTCTTGGATTACAATGGATGCTGCCTCACCAGGGCTGAGTACAGGGGGATGATTACCTCTCTGTTCCCACCTGGCTACACTATTTCTTTTACAGGCCAGGATGCCATTGGCCTTCTTGGCCACCTGGGCACACTGTCAGCTCATGTTCAGCTGAACATTGACCAACACCCCCAGGTCCCTTTCCTCTTCACAGTCATCCAGCCACTCAACCCCAAGCTTATAGCACTGCATGGGGTTATTGTGGCCAAAGTGCAGGACCCAGCACCTGACCTTGTTGAACCTCATCCCATTCTCTTCAGCCCAGCAATCCAGCCTATCCAGGTCCCTCTGAAGGTCCTCCCTACCCTCAGGCAGATTGACACTACCTCCCAACTTGGTGTCATCTGCAAACTTACTGAGGGTACACTCAATCCCCTAATTTAGTTCATCAATGAAGATTAAACAAGATGGGCCCTATTACCTGTGTATCCCCTTCCCCAAACCAATATGGACCATCCCAACTCCCAGGACCCATTGTCCATCTTGACCTTTACTGGTGGGTCTTCCTCGATAATTTTCAGCTGCCAGTGTCTCTGCGTGGGGGTCCTTGAATTTTCCCCATGCTCAAAGTGATTTAGCGCATATAGTGCACGGGCCAAAATTTCCCCTTGCACTGATACCGGAATCTTTCCTGAATATCCTTCCCCCACCCCAAGAACACGAATATTTTCCTTAAGGAGGCGGCTAGCCCCTTCAATGATAGCTTGGCCCTGGAAATTTCCCGGAATCCCCATAGTATGTGTAATATTCGTCCCCTTCCCCTGTCATAGCTACTTTAACGCTCTTTCAATAAGCCCTGCTAGCTACTATGCTAGGATTTGTTGCCCCTTTGAGATAGGTGAGTTTCATGGACAGACAGCAGGCCAGGGGCCAAGTAAATTTCCCCATGGCCAAAGTTTCTGGTTTGACACCAGCCTCTGAGCCATTTATTCCTTGCTTGTACTTTCCAGGCCTGCTCCATGTCCCTCACTTCTGCTGAAGGTATAAAAGAGCTCCTACTCCTTCAAGCAAATGCCCTAAAACCCTGAAATCTCTTTTCATAGTTTTCAGGCTAATCTAAGTAATTTCATCACTGCCTGACTGAGCTACAAGTAGTGGAAAATAGTCAGTGGGCCTAACCAGTTTTGGGAGTTTTCTGTTTACGTGCCTGACCCTACCCAGGAACACAGCACACTTTGTGACGGCATGGGTCAAGTCTGTATATGGGGTCCTCAGTTCCTCTGAGAACGGAGTTGCCCACCACGACCACCCTTCTTTCTTTCCTGGCAGAGCAAGTCTCAAGGCATGGGGGTGGCCGCTTTGCCTTAGGCTCCCTCTTAGGTAGTTCCTCCATTATCTCACCACTTACCTCCCCTTTGATTTCCAGAACCTGATACCTGTTGCTTAAAGGGAGTGGTGGACAAGAGGTAGGCAGGCAGGGGGAGCACCCATGACACCAAGTTGTGACTGTCTTCCAATCCTCCTCATCAGTCAGGTCTGTTCTGTTACTGGGCAGGGGGTGCACCACTTTTCTGGGTGTATCTCCCTTGTCCCTTTCCCTCTGGGATGCCAGAGAGTCACTCAACCAGCCAATCTCCCTCTCTCATTCCCTGATGGTCGTCAGCCTCTGTACCTCCTCCTTGAGCTTCACCACCAGGCTGAGCAGCTCATCCATCTGCTCACATCTCACGCATCTGGAATCCCTGCCACCCTCCACAGGCAGCAGCAGGCTCAGGCACTCCCTGCAGCCAGAGACCTGAACCGCTATATTTCTGGGCAGGCCCTCCATTTGGATCACCACAGTCTTCTTGGAATAGGCCCTCTGTCTGGTGGAGACCACGTTTAGGCCTGCAGTCTCAGAGACCACCAAGAGGAAAGCTGGATTGCTGAGCAAGGAGGGACAATACTTAAAGCCCTCACCACTTGAGCCACCTTCTATGCACACAGCTGTAATACCCTATGAGCAGCACTCACACACTGAACCACTCTGTCCTCAATGGACAACAACAACTACCAAACTGGGATGAGCTAGCTTCCACCCTCCCAAATCTACTAAAAGCTTATTGTCAGGTGCTAACATTATGGGCAGGTGATGACAAATTTCTGGGGTGTCTAAACTGCTGCGAATGTGCCAGCTCCACCCCTGCTGACTCAGGAGCCCACCCACAAGCTGTCAGCTCCCCAGCACAAGCACAGCACTGTTGATGTCTTCAGAAAAGCCTTAAAAAAAAGCTTTTCTGTTGCCTTTTTCTATTCTAGATCCCTTGCCCAGTGCAGTCTTACCTGCTCTGAAGCTAGTCTCTGCAAAACATTTGCTGAAACCACAAATACCAATTCCCTTAAAACTGTCAGAATACTTTGTTCCAAGTCTTCAGTTTTCTAGGTCTCATGCTTTTTTTGTAGATGGGTATATTGTTAGCTAGCTTCCAGATAGCAGGGACCTCCCCAGTCTCCCATGATCCTTTATAAATTGCTGACAAGGTCATCCACAGTATCCTCTCTAGATTGGAAATGCAGAAATCTGAGGAGTGGACTATTTAATGGATGAGAAACTGTTTGTGAGAATGTACTCAGAGATTGGTGGTCAATGGTTCAATGTCTGGATGGACATCAGTGATGAGTGGTGTCTCTCAGGGGTCACTACTGGCACCAATGCTCATTAATATCTTCATCAGTTATGCAGATAATGAGATTGAGTGCACCTTCAGCAAGACTGTGGATGACTCCAAGCTCTGCAGTGCAATCAGCATACCTGAGGGATGGGATGCCATCCAGAGACTGGCTTGAGCCAGTGGGCCCAGGAGAACATCATGAGTTTCAACAAAGTCATGTACAAAGTATGGAACCTAGGTCAAAGCAACACCCACTATCAATACAGGTTAGTGTTCAAAAGGATTGAGCACTGCCCTGCTGAAAAGGTTTCAGGGTACTACTGGATGGTAAGCTGGACATAAGCCAGTTATATATCCTTGCAGCCCAGAATGCCAACCATGTCCTGAGCTGCATTAAACAAAGCATAGAAAGCAGGTCCAGGGAGGTGATCCTGCACCTCTACTCTGTGTTGGTGAGACCTCACCTGTAGTACTGCATTCAGATGTGGAGTCCTCAGTACAGGGGAGACATAGAGTGTCCAGTGAAGGGCCACAAAAATGATCCAATGATCAGAGTGCCTCCCATACAAGGATGGGCTGTGAGAGCTGGGGCATACAAAAGAACATACTTTTCTGCAGTGCCTGCTGTGAAAGAACAAGAGGAAGTGGTTTCAAACTAAAAGAAGTGAGATTTAGATGGGATATCAGGGAAAAGTTTGTTTGTTTGTTTGCTTAGGCTTTTTTTTTTTTTTTTTTTTTTTTTTTTCTTTCTTTCTTCAGTAATGGTAGTGAATAAGAATAGGTTGTCCAGAAATGTGGTGAATGTTTGGATGTTCCATCCTTGGGGACATTCAAGGTCAGGCTCAATCAGGCTCTAAGCATTCTGATCTACCTGTGAATCAGATGTCCCTATTTTCTGAAGAGGAATTGGACTAGAGGACATTTAAAAGTTCCTTCCAGCTCAAAAATTATATTATTCTATAGGAGGGGTCCAGCTACACATCTTCAAATATCTTCAGCACACTGGAGTGAATCTTAACAGGTTCCATAGACTTATGTTTGTCAAGCAGATACAACTGCTCCTTGCAATTTCAGAGACCACAGGTGGAAAGCCACTTCCCCCCCCCAGTCATTGTCCTCCAACTGTAAAGACCTGTAAGCCCAAGATCTACCATTACTATTCAATAGTGAGGCAAAATGGCATTGAATACCTCCACTTTTTCTTCTTCCTTATTTGTTAGGTGACTATCTGCTCCAAGTATCAGTCTGATGTTTTCCTTAGACCTACTTTGATGTCAACATACTTAAAAAATTTTCTTTATGACGTCTGACACCACACTAGTGATTGTCAGCTCAAGCTGAGCTTTGGCTTTTCTTGTTTTCTCCCTGAAGATATGAACTGTTGCTCTGTAGTCTCCCTGTGAAACCAGATATTGCTTCCAAAGGTCATGTCTTCCGGCCTAGTTTCAGGAGAAGTTTCGTGTTCAGCCAAGCTCATCTTCTGCCCTACTTGCTTGACTTGCAACATCATGGGATTGGCTCTTCTTGGATTTTAAAGGTGGGTTCCAGAAAAGTTAACAGCTATCACTGACTTCTAGAGACAACTTTTAGGGCAGACTGCTAACTAGATCCCCAAGGAACTTCAAGTTTGCTCTCTTAAAGTCCAGCGGCAACTCTGCTGATATTTTTTCAAAAATTTTGAAATTAACTATTTCCTTATCATTTTCGCCAAGACAGATGCCTACTGTCACCTCCACAACAAGGTTTTTCATATTCTCAAACAGCACATCTAGTGATGTGCCTTTCCTAGTTTACTCACTCAGTACTTGTGACAGGAAGTTATCTTCAGTATGCTTTTAAGAATTTTCTGGTCTCACTAATACAGAAGATATCATAACTCTGAGAAAGGACCTAAGTTTTCATTTCAGCACATTTGTTTCTCAAATTGTTTATGTTTGTATGTGTACATCTCAGATGTGCTCCTGAAATCTCCCTGATGTGGCATAGATGTTCCCATTAAACTTGATATCCTTGGAAAATGACACATCACTCCTTGGCTTAAGCTTAGTGTTCCTAAAGGTATCTCCCTCTCTGATCAGTCCTAGTTTAAAGCTTTTTCAATTGATCTTTCCAAGTTATGAGCCAAGCAATTGTTTTTCCAATTGATATAGGTGGACCTTGTCAGGATGGAGCAGACCTCTTGTCTAGAAGACCAAGAGAACTGATGACCTGGGCTTACATATTTATTTCTTTGTCAACCTCCATTAGTGGGAGGATTGGTGAAAACACTATTTGTGCTCCTTAGACCTTTATTTTTCTCCCTGGGGCCCTAAAATCTTTTCTGATAGATGATAGACTTCCTGTAGCTATGCTGTTGGTATTCACTTGAAAGAGGACACAATCTCTTTAAAAGTATTTTACATTTAAAGGCATGCTTTCACTGGCATGTTGTGGTAACAACAGTGTTGTCAGTGAAACTTTCTATACTTAGGATAAAATTGATTTTTTCATACTAAAGAAGTGTGGAACTCTAGTGAGTAAGGACAGCAAAAGGTTGTATTTGTTTACTCTGGTAACAGATACTCTTTAGAAGCAGGAACAGTCACTTCTAGAAAGAGATAGAGTTCCTTTAAAAGTAGACAGTTAAAATAATCCAGATAGATTGTACTATGAAATTGCTAATTTCTCTGTAATGCATATAAAAGGAATCAATTTCCGATATGAATGCCTATTTTTTTCTTCCTTTCATGGTGGCTATTTTTTGTGTATTTCTTAAAAAAAAAAAAAAAAAGAAATACTGTGTGACCAGCAGAGCTGAATTCTGTATCGCACTGCAAGAATTACCAGAAATTGCAATGCTATTTTTCTCTCTCAGGGAGGGGCAGCTCTAAAATTTGTCCCTGGAAGTGACTGAATATTATTTTCAGAAAAGTTTGTTACTTCCTTTTTTTTTTTTTTTTTTTTTTTTTTAATGTTTTTTGTTTGTTTATTTTTTTTAATTATTATTTTTGAGAAAACACTAACCATAAAAACCATGGTATCATATAGTGGCTTGCATTGGAAGGCACCTCAAAGATTGTCTAGTTCCAAACCTCTTGTCATGAACAGGGTTGCCAGCAACAACTAGATCAGGCTGCACAGGATCCCATCCAAGTTGGCTTTGAACACCTCCAGGGATGAGACATCAACGGCTTCTCTGGGCATCATGTTACAGCACCTCACCACCCCCTCTGTGATAAACTTCTCTTTGACATCTAATCTAAATCTCCCTTCCTTTAGTTTAAAACCATTCCCCATTGCCCTGTCACTATCTACATATGTAAGAAGTTGCTTTCCCTCCTGTTTTTAATCTCACTTTGACAACTGGAAGGCAGTAATGAGATTTCTCTAGAGCCTTTACTCCTCCAGACTGAAAGAGACAAGCTCACTCAGCGTATCTTAACAGGAGTGGTCCCCTGATCATACTGGTGCCCTCCTCTGGACCTGTTCTAAAACTTCCACATCCTTCTTGGGCTGGGGGCCCCAGACACGAATGCAGTACTCCAGATGGGGCCTTTCAAGGGCAGAGTAGAGAGGGACAACCATTCCCTCACTCTGCTGGCTATCCTTCTTTTGATGCAGCCCAGGATACTGGTGGGCTTCTGGGTTGCAAGTGCACGCTGCTGTCTTGTGTTACAATTTTCATCTACCAGGCTTAAGACCTTCTCCCCAAGGCTGCTCTCAGAGAACTCTTCTTCTAGTATGTGTACATCTGGTATTACTCTGACAGAAGTGCAAAACATTGCACCTGAACTTGTTGAACCTCATTAGATTAAAATGAGCCTACTTTTTAAGATTTCCTGGTCTCTCTAGATGGTATTCTTTCCTTTTGTCTTATCAGTTTCATCATTCAGCTTGGTGTCATGTGCAGACCTGTTGAGAGTGTGCTCATTCCCATTATATCTGTATGACATTCATAAAGATGTTAAATAGTACTGGTGTCAAGATGGACCCCTGAGGGACACCACTCTTCCCTCATCTCCACCTGAACCTAGAGTCATAGACAGTAATCTTCTGGCTATGACCTTCCAACCAATTTCTTATCCACTGAATAGTTCTCCCTTCGAGACCATCTCTCTCCAATTTAGAGATAAGGATGTGGTGTGGGACCATATAAAAAGCCTTGCAGAAATTGAAGTAGACAACATCACTTGCCCTTCTTTAGTCCACCAATGCTGTCACTCTATCATAGTAGGCCAGCAGACTAGTCAGGCACAATTTGCCCTTACTGAAGCTGTGATGGCCATCTTGGATCACCTGCCCCTCCCTCACATCTTAACATCTCTTCCAGGAGGATCTGCTCCATAATCTTCCCAGTCATAGAGGTGAGGCTAACCAGCCTGTAATTCCCCAGGTCTTCTTTTTTCCCTTTCCTTAAAATGGGAGCAATATTTCCCTTTTTCCAGTCACTGTGTACTTCCCCCTACAATGAGACTTATCAAATATGATAGAGTAGCTTGGCAATCACAGCAGTGAGCTCCTTCAAGACCCTGGGACCTTCACATTTAAGACTTTCACATTCAGTCTCCTGAGGCAATCTCAGACTTTCTCTTCTTTTACAGTAGGAGGAATTTTTCTCCCCCAGTCATACAGTGTAATAATGGACAGTGAAGAACTATCTGTAGTAAATTATAGGGTTTCTGGCAGACTGATATGACATTTTTCCAAGCCTCTGCAAAGGGACGGGAACTCTCAGAAAACATCATTTGAACTCAGTTTCTGTCAGTATTTGAATATTAACCTTTTCCTTATTGTAGAGAAAAACAGTTTCTCATTACTGCACTTGACCAAGTGAAAAGATGAATCAAAGTTCACAGCCTGAAATAAGTAACTAAAGAAAAGACTGGAAAAAGAGAAAAAACAATATATCACACGTTGAGATTAGGTCTGCAGTACTTACTCACTTCAGTTTCATACTTTTCCCTTACATACTGTTATCAAATATAAACCTAGTGGCAGTATTACCAAAGGTCTTCTACATCTGGTTAAATTTAATTAGTCTTAGGGAATTAAGTTTTTCATTCAGGGTCAGCCCACTTTTAATCACTGAGGATTTTGAATTTTCCAAAAGTATGTTTGAGTTTGTTTTTTGATTAGTAACTGGAGTAATATTTTGTCATTTCTGTTTCTTTCAGGATTAAAAAAACAAAACAACAACAAAACATGATAAATAATATTCTCCTTGCCTCATTCTGTTAATGAACTGGATAAACTGTGTAACAATATCTTTCCGGAAATGAGGTATACTTAAAAATAATAATAATAATAAAAAAAATCCATATATCTAGGCATCTAGATATTGATATATCTATATGTGCATACATTCATATAACTACGTATCTATATACCTATATAGGCACACAAGGGTGGCTCTGAAAATAATACCTCCTATTTTGTTATGTTGACCCGTTACATCAGAGGCAGTTCTTGGTGGTACGGCAATAGAGGTTGAATGTTCCTGACAGAAAAAAAAGAAACACACATAAAACCACCATCAATAAATAATACAAATAGCACAAAACATTTTGAAAGCAGAAGCTATATTTTTGCTTGTTTTCAGTAAGTTTTTAAAATAATGCATACATTTTACATTAATATTGCCTGTGTTACAAGTCATTCACAGAAATAACCAAATATGTTTTCATAATAAAATTGGTCAGCTAATTCTAACACTTCATGCAAACATTCTTTGTGCTCTTGTAAAAGAAAAAGAAACATTAACAGCCTAATATAAGCAAATTTTAGTTCACTCACCAAACTATGAATGGAACTCGATAATTAAAATTGAATATAAATTGATAACAAGAACAAATTTTTTTTGTCCTGTCATCAGTCTGTTTAATAACAACTTCATTTATTAAACATAGCATCATGATTTTTAATGAGATTTCCAGTGTATGGAATGATAGGTGAATCACAATGCTCACACTTAAAAGCATTTTTTAAATATAATTGTACTTATAGTCATAAATGGACAATAACAAGGATATTAAAAAAAATGAGAACAAATTTCAAGGTAATAATTTAATCAAAGTAGAGGTCACCTAACTGTTGTTCTACTGTAGTGAGTTAATACATAACAAATATAATATCTGTCCGTACCATCCTTTCAATGAGCTCACTGTGGAAGGAGGCAGATGCTCACTCTTGCTGTTCAAAGCTGAAATTAAAGACATGCCAATATAGTCTTTCTCTCTGGGGACAGGTGGGTGGGCAGTGGAAAGGAGAAAGAAAGAGAATGAGACATTTCCTTGCCTACCTCTTTGTAAATAACTCAGATCAAATTCTGATCTCACCCAGCTTGAGGATGTTTTCAGTTAGAAGCCCAGGTAGAAGAGTTTTCTTCCCATTTCACTTGCATTGCATTTTTTCTTGATTTAGCTTTTTTATAGTTGTTCCTTCTTTATATATAAACATTATAAAAACGTTATTTATTCCAAGGTTGCTGAGAGCTCTTGCCATAATAATTTCAAGCTGTCATCTTACCTCAAACCTTTACTAGAACCACATTTTTATCAAGATGAAGAGTCCCTTCTTTTATCCTTTCTCTTTGTACTATCTTTCATAATTGGAAACTCATTATATTCCCAAATGAGCAAACTTAGGATCATATGTCTCCAGCTCACTGCAGTGTATCCAACAGGTAAATCTGTGTAGCCTGAGAGACTACACAGCTCCACAAACTTTCTCTTAAATATGTTCATTTTGCAACAGAGAAATGAGGGATGTATACATACTTAAGTCTATATGATGAAGATTTATGAATGTAGAATCGCATTCTATTATAACCAGAATCATTAAAAACATTTTGTCCCCTACCACATATCCCCATGTATATAGGAAATAAATACAGACTTACTGCATTTTTTAGTGAGTTATTACATGAAAGTCTGAAAAGAAAAATAAATAAATATCACAATGCAGTCAACACTTACTAGTTCCTAATATAGACTAATATAGAAATCTGTGGTCATTAAAAACAGTTTGCCCTGGCATGGAATGTGTAAACACTATGGTTTGAAATTTTTAAGGTAAAATTTAACTGGATTTTTTACACTCTGTATAGGATGGACTTGAATTTTCCTTGACATCTTATGAAACTGAGTCCTCATGAATGAGACTGAAAAAGTATTTTAGAAGAACTTGCTCTGGTAGTGTGGGTTGTAACTAATCCATTACACTCAAGTGGAGGCCAATAATGGCTCCAAGATATTATTGTTGGTGATAAATATTTATGCAGTAAACTAAAGTTGTTGTTGTGTTTTGTTTTTTTGTTTTTAATCCTCTACAAGTTTTTGTTGTTGTTTTTTGTTTCTTTGAAAAATCCAAAAGATTTAGTGAAAAATAACCCTGCCCATGATTTTTGTTCCTCCTTCAGATTAAGATCATGCAACGGTATTGCATTTTGAAGAGCTATTATCATATGAGAGAGGACTCCGCCCCAACTCCCACCAGCCTCCTTTTCTCTAGAAACCTGGCAGGGAGGGAGAAATGGTCATTTACTAAGAAAAGTTTGAGTAATTAAGAATAATAAATCTATAGAATGTGAAAAGAAAGCCTCTGAAACCATGTTCAGGTAGGGCTTGCTGATGTGAAAGAAAGATTTCTCCAATCGCCACATCATTTTTTGGATTTTCCTCCCAGAAACTGGAAACACCAAAGCATTATGGGAAATAATGAATGTCTCAGAAAATCTGTGGAAGCCATTGTTTCTTTGTTTTCTAAATCACAGAATCATTTGAGTTGGAAGGGACCTTTAAGGGTCATCTGCTTCAACTCTCCTGCAATGAACAGGTCGGGTTGCTCAAAGCCTTAAACGTTCTTGAATCTTCTGACTGTGAATGACTCCAGGGATGGGACAGCTACCACATTCTCAGCAATATGTTCCAGTGCTTCACTACCCTTATTGTCCAAATGCTTCCTGAAATCCAGCAGGTGCAAGGACCTGTTAACTGGAGAGTCTGTTCAGGTGCCCAACCATATTTTTGGTGAAAAACCTTAGTAATCCCAAATTTGATCCTTCCCTGATGCAGATCCTGTTGCTGTCACCAGAAGGAAAAGATCTGTGCTTATCCTTCCTCCACCTTCCCTTGAAAGGAAGTTGTAGACTTCCATAATGTTTATCTTCAGTATCCACAACATGCTTTCATCTTAAGAATACTTGTTTGTTTTTTGTTATGACTTCCCTCAAATAAAAATAAGAAGTCTAGTGGAAAATAAGAATTAAAATTTATTTTTGAAGTCCATTTTATGTAAATAAAATTTTAATAAAATATGCAGTTTTCTCTTGGGTGAGAATTCATGTTTTATGAAGTAACTTACTATCAGTTTCAACATATTTCAATTAATTAATTATTATTATTTTTAAAGTCTTTTAACACACTCAAATGAAATTAAAATAAAATTATATACATTTCAAAGCTTTTGTGTTTTTACTAGATCTGGTTTACTAAAATAAATATTAATTTTGTTCCAGTGTTTGAACTTTTGGACACTACATATTTATGAGGAAATTTAGATTGTAAAAGAGAACATTTGGATACAAATTTCCAGACACACTCACCTATATTACAGAGTCCTATGGGAATTACACAAAAAAACAAACAAACAAACAAACAAAAATCACAGAATCACAGAATCACAGAATCACCCGGGTTGGAAGGGACCTCAAGGATTATGTAGTTCCAACCCCCCTGCCTAGCAGGGCCACCAAACATACGCCTTTACTAGATCAGGTTGCCCAGAGCCCCGTCCAACCTGGTCTTGAACACCTCCAAGGACGGGGCATCCACAACCTCCCTGGGCAGCCTGTTCCAGGACCTAACCACTCTCCTAGTAAAGAACTTCCCCCTAACATCCAACCTAAATCTTCCCTCTTTTAACTTAAAACCATTTCCCCTAGTCCTGCTATTATCAGCCCTTTCGAAGAGTTTGCTCCCCTCCTGGGAGTAAGTTCCCTTCAGGTATTGAAAGGCTGCAATGAGGTCACCCCGCAACCTTCTCTTCTCCAGGCTGAACAAACCCAACTCCCTCAGCCTGTCCTCATAGGGGAGGTGCTCCAGCCCCCTGATCATCTTCGTGGCCCTCCTCTGGACCCTTTCCAAAATCTCCATATCTTTTTTGTACTGAGGGCTCCACACCTGGACACAGTACTCCAGATGGGGCCTCACAAGAGCAGAGTAGAGAGGGACAATCACCTCCCTATCCCTGCTGACCACCCCTCTCCTGATGGAGCCCAGGATCCCATTTGCCTTCCGGGCTGCCAGAGCGCACTGCTGGCTCATGTTAAGTTTCTCATCTATTAGGACCCCTAGGTCTTTCTCTGCCGAGCTGCTCTCAAGGACAACTCCTCCCAGCCTGTACAAGTGCCTGGGGTTCTTCCAGCCCAAGTGCAAAACCTTGCACTTTGCCGTGTTGAACCTCATTAGGTTCACCCGAGACCGAAAATCAATCGAAGAAAAAAAATTCTATATATCATTCCCTCATTCCCCCCATATTTCTGCTGTGTATACGGGGAGAAAAAGACTCATCTTTTCAATGAAAGTGGGCAAATCACATAAGCAAAGTATAAAGAAAAAAGAAAGTCAAGATTAGAAATTAAACCAAACTGCTAAATGTAACTAGGTTCCAGTGTTTGCTTTTGTTGCTATTGGTTGTTTTTAATCTTGTTTATAAATAATACTTCAGAGCAAAAAGTCATCAATTCCTGTTACTTAACCTTAAAAAAAAGAGTGCAGACATAAATGTGAAGACAAAAAAATCATAGATTTCTAATTTTAAAACTAGTATTAAAAATGGCAATATAAATGGAATTATAAAACATCTTTTGGTAATTTTCAATTGCTCATAATGTTACTATATAATAACTTATTTTCTAACTTTGAAGAACATGACAGTAAAGACCTTTCACATTTAACCCAGTATACAAAAGTAGCTATGAAGGCCTAGTAAACATTTAAAGTGTATTTCAATGTCTGATGATAACTCACCAGTAGCAGTACATTATAACATTTTCAGTTATCATAGGCTCATAAAATAAAATTGCTGCTATAGTTCTAAGGCTTTTTTGAAGACAAGAGGTTGAAAACTGCTTTTACACAGTTTTAAGATTATATGTAGACAAAACAATTACATTTTTACTATACATAATGCATTATTACATATATAGAATGAGCTGAGAGCAAATACTGTTCTCATTTTCCATTTACTGGGGAGGTGGAAAACATCAGACACGTGTAGTTATTTCCACTATTCCATAGTTTGAATCATAAATTGCCAGATAGAAATATATTTTGAACCACCGTTCTTTTTCCTAGTGCAAAAAATAAACAAACCCCTTTTTGCTTGATTTTTAGAAATACTGCTATAAACAGTTTTACTATAATCTCTATTCACTTGCTGTCTTTAATCTGACAATCTAAAATCGCTAACTGAAAAAGTCATAAAAAGCAAGAAGTGTAAATAATGCTTTGATCAACTTATGTTGATAATCACTTTTTAGTGAAACCTTTTGTTCTTGAATAATGTAGTATTTAACTTTATGCAACTTGATGATATGATATTATTATTGTAATTATTATTATGCTCAGGTAGTAATAAACAGCCAAGAGGGAAACCTGCACTCTGGGGTGTGGTAAACGCAATATAGACAGCTGTCAAAAGAAGTAATGTTTCCACTACACTTAATGTGCATGTGGCCTCACCTCAAATATTGCATGCATTTCTGGGGTCCATAATAGAAAATTGATTTTGATATATTTGAATGTAGATGTTGAAGATGACAACAAAGTTGGTAAAGGTCTGGAAGGCATGTTACATGTTGAAAAATGTCTTTACTGTAAGGCTAGTCAAACAGTGAAACAGCTTATGAGGTGAGAGAGAGGTGGTTGATGGCCTCTGACTGTTAGTATTTGAGAGGAATTTGGATAATATGTTTAGCTTATTAGCCCTGAAATGGCCAAGCAGTTGGATTTGATGATCTTCAAATGTCCCTTCCAACTGAACCGTTCTATTCTACTCTACTTTTCTGTATTAGGAGTTCTGAAGAAACACATACTACTACCGCTTGCATTCAGAGCATAGTGCTCCATGTCAAACAGCTGGTGGATTGAGAACATGAGACACCCATCAACAATGACAGCTAACATTCAGTTCTGAGGAAGTGCCAGAAGGGTGTATCATTCTATCATTTCCAGATTTTTACCTTAGTCATCTAATTTTCATCTATCAAAACACAGTCTTTGTAGAGGAAGAATAACCTAGTTGGCAGAACCAAATACATATCTCAACTTGTGAGTAACTGAGCAGAGAATTATTTTATACTCTCAGATAATACTGGCCTTTACTCTCTGCCTGCTTTAAAAGAGGACAATGAAAAGGAGAAAGATACACTGATCTGGGATATTAAGTTTTGCATGTCCTGTCATTGCTTACGTTATGAAAACAGTTCCCAAATTCAGATTGAACAATTGATGCCAAAGGAAATTGAAATATTAACTGGATGACTAAACAATGAACAACCAAATCTGTTCCCAGAATCACAAAACTCATGAATCCCTGCCAAACCAGTGAGTGAGCTGTTTGTGTTACAACCATACAACAATGCTGAAGAGGGAAACTGTGTGTAAGCTTTACTTCAGCAAAGTTTTAAGGAAATGAGAGAACAAATCTAATATGGTAGAAATATACATAGCTTTCTAAAAATGTCCAGTGAAGTAGATTAAAAAATTATCCTGAAAAATAGCATTTCATTTTTCTATGGAGCTACAGAAAAATGCAACAACATAGTTTTGTAGCATACTTATATCATTAAGAATATAATTACCAAGTTACCATCCCTAAGTTGTGACTTCATAACTGTTAGTGTAGCAAAACAATCTACTGAACCAGACATCATAAAAAGAAAAACCATGTGAATTACTGCTTCAAGTAGTAGCTTACAGTTTTGACTTTCTCTTAATATATTGTCCTATATTTCCTGAGAACAAAAGTAGTAATGAGTTCTGACTATTGTCTATCATTATACTTAAGACATCAAAATGAAAATATATAGTGTTCACATTCTGAATGTTTTTTTTTGTTTGTTTTTGTTTTTGTTTTTCCCCATTCTTATTGTGTTACTTTTGTAGAAGAAAATTGAACAACTTCCTTCTTTAGGCTGTTCCTTCAGCCACTCCTCGTAAGACTTCTGCTCCAGACTCTTTACTACCTTTGTTTCCCTTCTCTGGTTTTATTGCATGGCCTCAATGTCTTTCTTGTAGTGAAGAACCAAAACTGAGCACAGTACTTGAGGTGTGGCCTCACCAGTGCTGAGTACAGAGGGATGATCACTTCCCTGCTCCTGTTGGTAACATTATTTCTGATGCAAGCTGGGATGCCATTGACATTCTTGGCCACTACTAGCACATGTTCAGCTGAGTGTCAATCAATGCCCCTAAGTCTGTTTTTTTCACAAGGTCTTCCAGGCGCCCTGCCCCAAGTCTTTAGCATTGCCTGGGGTTGTTGTGCAGTAAAGGCAGGACCTGGCACTTGGTCTTGTTGAACTTCATCCTGTTGGCCTCAGCCCAGTGATACAGCCTATTCAGATTGTTCTGTAGGGTCTTCCTGCCCCCAGCTGATTGATACTACTTTCCATCTCAGTATCATCTGCAGATTTACTCAATCCCCTCATCCAGGTTATTAACAAAGATATTGAACAGATATTGATATTGAAGAAAGACTGTACCTGTCCAAGCCACAGGCAACCAGCTTCTCCAGGAGAATACTATGGGAAATAGTGCTGAAGGTTTGTTTGGCTGTAGCTTGTTATTTTAATCAGGAAGATAAGTTGCTGTTATAACAAACTTCAGTATCAGCAATTCCACCTATTATGTAATATTTGCAATAAATTTTACTGTTTTCTATTTTGCAAAGTTTTATTAAAAATATTAAAAAAACTAAAAACTGAGTACTGAGCAATTTTTCTTCATTATAGCTTTTAATACTTACTCATCAACAGAGAATAAAGCTGTGCTGGCACTCTACCAGTCACATCTGTCTTGTTAATGAAATAAATTACAGAAACTTTTCCAATTTTCGTCTTGCATTTTGTAAAAAAACAAAGAAGAACAATAGATTCTACAAATAACAAGAACATAATGTTACCAGAGAAATTGTTGTGACACTGCATTTCAAATTAATTCTGTTCTATGGAAAATATTTGATGGAACGCTTTTTTTTTTTTTCAAGTGAGAATAGTCTCCATACAACAGAGAATAGACAAAATTTGTTAGTGTTAGAAACCTTTGCCTGAATACCATGTCGAAAAATACCATGGCTGTAAGACTTAAGATCTTTCACACCTACAGAAGTGAAAGGTTAATAAAGGCAAATCTTGATCTACAACTAATTCATAATGATGAGAAATCTTCCACTCACTTTTTCTTGGACACAAAAACTTTGAAATAAGAGATATAGATTTTTAACTACATAATTATTATTCAATTAAAAAAAAAAAAATAAGTTGCCATTATACTTAGTATAATTGTGGTAACATGGAAAAGACTTCTATCTTTCAAAGTTAACTTTATACTTTAACATGATTCATATCTGGGTGTCCCCTATTGTATATAATGACTGATTAGATGTTGTGTTGACATTGTTGAGTTTGGTGACTATGCAAAAATCCCGGTGAGTATGAGTGAAATACACTGTAGATGAGCTGAGCAGTAAGCAGTAATATAATAGGCATGGTGGATGAAGGAAGACAAGATCACTTATGCACAATAATTATAAGGAAAAAAAATGTCAGAATTCTTTGTTTCAAATTTTGCCCTACTTAAGACTATATTTACTTTGCTGTTATTCTGGAAGTGTTCTAGTACCAGATTACTTAGTCTGGCAAAAAATTACTGCCTGATACACACTTTCCAAAGTTACATGTACAGAACACAAAAATAATCTTGAATATCGGAAATATGTTCTTAATATCAATAAAAATCCCACAAAAACTTTTAATTATAAGCTAATGAATTGCAGTATTATAATTAAATTATTTTGAGATGCAATTTTTTTTTTTTTTTTTTTTTTTTTTTTTTTTTTTTTTTTTTTTTTTTTTTCCCTAATATAAGTATGCCTCATGAAGTAAAGGGAAAGGGTTAAAATTATACTCCTAACATCTTACCCATTTTCTCTTTCTTTGCAGATCTTAGTTGAAAATTATTTCTGGGGAAGAATCCAGATAACAGAAGGCTGAGCAGATGGCTGTTTCCAACTTTGTAGTTCCATAAAAAGTAAGGGCTCTCACTGTTGCTGACATCTGAAGTTGATGCAAGTTGCCTGCCTTGACAGACAAAAAATGTAACAGATAGTCAACCCCATGTTCAAACAGCTTGGCTTTTGGAGACAGCAGCTTGCCCATGTGGTAAAATCAGAAGAAAAATTAAACAGAACCAATATGTCTTCTCAGAAATTTGCTCATTTACTTTTTATTATTTCTGTTATCACTATTTTTGCTTTCAGAAATAAACAAAACCTAAAAGCTAGTTTTTTTATTGTTGTTGTTTTTGAAAAAGAAAAAAGAAGAAAAATAGAAAGATATTCTAATCAAATTCTTCACAGCATACAGCACAAATATCTGGTTCTGAAGTAACAATAATTGTTCCACCCAACTGTAATTACTGTATACAAAATCTACATTGGCTTACTTTGCTCATCAAAGAATAAATACATATGACATATCAAATTTAAACACATAAGTCAAAATATACTTGACAAATATGCGCTTGAAATAGTCTGTTTATTTCCTGTAAAATTTTACCTGTAAATTGGTTTGAATTTAAGGTGAAAATTTGTTTATTTTTGTTTTCCATTGACCTTCATGTGGATCATTGTTTTCTTAAAGAATTCTAGTAACTAGATGTAAGGATAAATACCAGCATCAATATCATCATAAGAAAATTATTCTATAAGGTTTTTTTCTTATCATTTTTAAGTATGCTTTTCCAATTTCATGGTACATATTCTACTCTTTTATTTTCATTCAAGGCCTAGTTCACAATTAATATGACCAGTAAGATTTACCTTTTCAAGTAAATCTCCCAAGAAATGACTGTGTGACTGAAATGTTCTCTTGATGAAGTAATTTCAGCATTCTGTTTGTATCAAATGTTAGCTTTACAATTTGTGATAAAAGGATATTTTAAAATAAAGGTATTTAACATATTTCCATTAAAAAATCTGTGAGCCATAGAGATTTACATTTATAAGGTACTTTTCCTTCCATTATTCTCTTAATCACATTCTCAGTTGTTTGTTGACTTTGCTTTTTGGTGCCGTCTGTTTTTCAAACCAACAAATGAAAAACAATTATAAGTAATCCTTCAGCAATTTCAAAGATATCAAAAACACATTTTATACTAATCTAACATCAGCATTTCCCCTGATATGTTACAGGAATATTCCTATTGATATTATGTAGGATGTGTATTTGTTGAAATGTTAAAACCTTGTATTGACATCTGAGTCAAATGAGAATAAAATAAGAAGAAATCAAAAGATATTTCAAAGTGTTTATTAGATTTAGAACCTTCAGAACTTTTGTCTTCTGTTCTTTACACAGTTGTGTATGACTGCAGTAATGGGCAACAGTAATTTTGTTTGTTTATTTATTTTTCTTTTCCTTTTTTGAGGGGGAGGTGGGAGGGGCTGTCCTACAATCAATACAGCTGAATTTCTTCAAGTAATTCATTAAATTCTAATACTCTTGCACTTTATATTCTTGGTTATTTTTAACATTAGTTTGTTTATTTTTCTTAAAATAATTATATATCTTCTCTGCCTTATTTATATATATATATATATTATATTTATGTTATATATATATATAAATAATGTTATTTATGTATAATATAAATATATGTTGCTCCTCAAAATAGGAGCAACAGTTATAATAAATATTTTTTTAAAAACATTCAACTTAGAGTATATGCAGTAGTTTCTTATTAAAAATAATAATTATTATAATTATAATTAAAAAGGCTTTCAAAAAATTTGTATATGTCATTGATATTAAAGCTGCTTTTGTCATTTATTCTTTCTGATTTGAAAACTGTGACTCAGTAAGTGTAATTAAAATTGTAAGTACAGGGTAAATTTCACAGAAAGAAATTGAGAAGATTTTACTTGTAAGTTAAAAAAATATCAGGATGATTGGAAAATGAAAGAAAGCTTTTCACATCGTCAATCAAACACAAGGAATATTTTAGAAAAAGGACTTCTGTGTAATCATCATCCATTTCCATGTCAGATATCATTTGGTCAGATTGCCCCTGTGCTGCCATCTATTGCACAGAAGTAAAACATAGTGGAATACTTGAGGGAAAGTTCAACTTTGCCATACCACCAACATCTAACTCTGACATATTGTGTAAAGGTAATGAAACAGGAGAAATTACTTTCAGAGCAGCCTTATAACATTGTGTCAACATTAAGGAGCTAAAAGACATAATTTTCTCTTAATAAGAACCATAGAATTTAAACATTTATAAATAAACACTGATGTTCTTGAGAAAAAATAAATAAATAACATGAAGTGAGAATGATAAATAAAATAGCCAATTTCATAGTTGTCCATTGTAATACCTACCGTAACAGGTTTTGTCAAATGAAAGCCAGTTGGGTAGTCAAATCTGTTGTGTCTACTGCAGTTGTCCCCTATGTGAAGAAAAGAATGGGTAAATACTCAAAACTTCTATTAAATGTAATTTAAAATGTGGCAATGTCCAGTGAATAATCAGGGTGTCAGAAGATATGTATTTTTTTTATTTTTTTTTTCCCCTTCTGCTTAAAAAAAGCAAATATAATTTTATGGGGACATAGGTGATTGCTTGTGGATGTGATGTAGCATGACAGTGCTGTGATGGGTTTGTAGAATATTTGGCTGTCACAGAACTGTCAGTGGCAGGCGTCTGTCTTCTGTCTCAGGAAGTCTGGTTAACTCATGTTTCTTCATGGTCAGAATTTGAAATTTAAAGTGTCTGTAAGAATATCAGATTTTCAGTGACTACAATACAAGTGCTCCTGTCTTGCAATACTGTTGAACTTCAGTCCTCTAGTAGCATCAGCCAGCATTATCTAAGGATAGTGCATAATTGTGTTCATATGAATTCATAATTGTGTGCCCCGGTGAAGCAGTGGCAGAATTTCCACTTGCAACACCGGAGGCCCGGGTTCGAATCCCCCCTGTGGCACAAGTGGTAGAAGTGCCGCTCTGCTACACATAGGGCTCGAATCCTGGGAGTTGACAGACATGATACTGCAGCAGTGCATTCTGTTTTACTTTGCCATGTTTACATGGCAATTTGCAAATGGGTACAAGCAAGATCATGCAGTGTTACAAACCATCCTGTCACTAGCCAGATGCTCATCAGCTCCAATCAGTAAGCCTTGCAGGCATGTTATCGTGGTGATATGGATGAGCCTCTGTCTCTATGCACAACTTGTTATTCTGGACTTGGTGATGCTCTAATTGTGACTAAACATCTGTTTAACTACAAATGATTCTGTAAGAAAGCTGAATTCCGAGGTAAAAAAGAGCCACAGTTGAAAAACTATCTGGATCCCAGTTAGATCACTAATGTTAGCACACCTGGAAAACCGAAGTGTCTGTCTACGATGTGCACACAAACATAGATTGCTTTGACAAAGATGAATGAAAGTAAATCTGCTACTTGATGGCTGAGCCTAAAACAAGCAGATGCTTGTGGTTTTTTTTTCTTTTTGTTTTTTGTTTTTGTTTTTTTTTTGGGGGGTAGTTTTTTTTTGTTTGTTTGTTTGTTTTTCTTAGTAGATTAATTTAGAAATTGTTCACTTGGTTAATACTTCAAGGAATCTTTCGCTTTTATATCTCGAAGTCCTTTATTTCATTAGTTCCTTAGTTTCCTTAGTTTTGTGGACCTTAGTTCCACAAAAAATATACATTACTTCAGCATGAACAGCCAGCATGTTAAGTGCATCACGGAACTAGGATATAAGTATTACAGATGTGGTTATAATAGTCACATGATACTATGAAATTATTAATCCTATAATTTGCATTCAGTTATGCTTCTTAAGGTTACATCTAAATGGTTCGTCACTTCAGAAAAACTTCTTTTCCTGGCTCAAAAACAACTAGTTTAGGTTTAAAAGATGCATCTTACATATCTCAAGAAAACAAATTTCATCATTAAAAAAACAAAACAAAACAAACAACAAAAACAAAACAAAAACAAAACAAAACAAAAACAAAACAAACAAAAACAAAACAACACACATTTCATGTAACCAAGATGTACTGATTAAACCTGGCCCAAGTGTGCAAGAATTTGGGAATAGTCAAAATCAGAAATAAAGCAGAAAAAAAAAAAAAAAAAAAAAAAAAAAAAAAGAACTTTACTACTTTTGTGCAATGATTTTTGAAGATTTTATACTTCTAAACTAAAAAGGAAGTTCCTTACAAATCATTCATGATATTTTGGTCATGGGACTCACATGCAGGTGAGCAGTTTTTGATTTTCTCTTTAGGTCTGTTGAACCATTAACTTTATATAGAAGAACTTCCAGGAAGAAAGGCTTTGAATGCCTCTAGAGATGGGACAGCTGAAGCTCATTATCCTCTGAGTAAAGATTGTTTTCCTAATGTTTAGCCTAATTTTCCCCTTTCCTCCTTCTTATGACTAAACATAATTTATTATCTTCAAAACAAAACACTGCATTGCAAAAAAAGTACAACTTGTAACATTTTAAGAAGCCAAGTAATTACTGAAGAGTGATAGAGAGCTTATACAAATTTTCAGCTCATTTTATTTTGGATTATATGGAGTAGTATACATTTATGAAGAGAAATCTGAACAGAATATATTAAACACAACAAATTAAAAAGAAATTTCCAGATGACTTAAAGGCTTACAAGTCTATGGGATCAGATATGACTTTGACACCAGGGAAGGTTATGGGGTAGATCACACTGAACATGATACATACAGGGCAATTGGGTGATCAGATGCACCTGACACAGGTTTATTAGAAGCAGGTCCTGCCTGACTAACTTGATTTCCCTTTATGACAAGATGACCCACTCAGCAGATGAGCAAAAGACTGTGAATGTTACCTACCTGGATTTTTAGTTAATTGTTTGATACTATCTCCAATGATATTCTCATTAAAAAAAAAAAAAAAAAAAAAAAAAAAAAAAAAAAAAAGGTTGTACCTAGATTGGACAGATTTACAGTTCAGCAAGTGAAGAACTTATTAGCTTAAAGAGTGAATTGAATTGAGTCCATGTCAATGGTTTACAGGCTGGTTCAGTCCAGTTCTGTGACTAATGGGGAAGGGGCAACCATGGACCCAAGCCCCAGGAAAGGGGAAAAGGGAAGGGGGAAAGAGTAGGGAGATGGGCCTAAAAACAAAACTGTGGCAAAAATCTGAGGAT
The DNA here is from genome assembly GCF_039878825.1 of Excalfactoria chinensis. Taxonomy (NCBI): domain Eukaryota; kingdom Metazoa; phylum Chordata; class Aves; order Galliformes; family Phasianidae; genus Excalfactoria; species Excalfactoria chinensis. The sequence continues at coordinate 140,196,262 of NC_092825.1, forward strand.
AAACAAACTAGTTTACTCAGTAAGGAATCAGAATGCAAGATAACACAATATAATACAATATAATACTATTGAAGCTAATAAATCTATTTAAATGAGAGAATATCCAAACAAACAAACAAACAAACAAACAAAAAAAAAAACAAAACAAAGCCACCACCAACAAAAAGCCTAAGGCCTTACTCTAATGTTTAAGGCAAAACAATCTAAGGAGCACACATGCTTCTGAGATCGGTGGAAAGGAAAAGAGGGATGTCGGGATGTCTGGTGATCTGTGAATGTTTTTTTCTTTCCCTCTGAATGGAAAACAAAATCAGAACAATGCAAAATTCTTTGGGGTATGTAGTATATAGTTCTTCATCTCTTCTGAGAACCATGATCCATGAATCTGGAACATTAACTCTTTAACTCCCAGCGCACTACATGATGTTATGATGTGGAATACCGATACAAATAACCATAAAACCATGACAGTCCTTCACTTTGTGGCCAGTCAACAGTGGCATTCAGTATTGGTGTCAGCCTTGCTTAAAGTTTTTATCAGTTGTCTGGTTGACAGAATTGAAATTGCTCTCAGTAAATTTGCAGATGATATTGAGTTAGGTGGGACTGTTTATTTACTTAAGGGTAGGTGGGCTTCGCAAAGAGGTCTTTACAGGATGGACTGATGCACTGAGTCCAGCTGTCTGATATTCAACAAGGATAGGTGCCAGGACACGCACTTGTGTCATAACAACTCTGTGTAGAAATACAGGCTTGTGAAAGAATGGCTGGAAGCTTTCCCAGACACAAAGAATCTGTTTGACAGCTAGCTGACAAAGAACCAGTGCTGTGCCCAGGTGGGCATGCTTGAAGGCCAATGACATCATGCCAAAAGAAATATGAAAGGACCTGAAGGTCCTAGCATGAAGTTACAGCAGGGAAGATCAGATTGGATATTAGGAAAAGGCTCTTCACCAAGAGAATGGTCAGAACACGCACCCCATTATTTGAATTTTGGATGATCTGATGTGGAGTCAGCAGTTAAACTTGCTGATTTTTGTAAGTTCCTTCCAAATGGTGACATTGTCTGATTCTATGATCATCAGTTTCATTAAGAAAGAGAAGAAATTTCATCTGAAATATTCAATCATGCACTAATTTCTGCACAGGAGAGATTAAAAGGCATTTTTATGACTTTCTATATTGGCCACATTGATTTAAATTTCCTTCTGAGTAATCAGTGTCATGGCCAGCCAGTGTTCAAGTATCTTTTTTTTTTTTTTTTTCTTCTTCAACTGATATGCTGTGTTCTGTACTGTGCATTCACCAAATTTCTTGCAGTCTATTCCAAACCCTAACCCTATTCACTCCACAATAAAAATTTCTGTAATACATACTGCCAGCTGAATGTCTGCTGAAGATGATAGGCATATATCTGAGTAAATCCCAAATGACTGATGATTTGATGATTGGATTTCAGTTGTCAAGTCTTCAAAACTCATACTTAAAAGCACAGGTATAAGTGTTGAAAAATTCCTTAAGAAAATAAAATACCCCCTGCATGGTTCATTTAACTAAAGCAATATAGACTGTCCTCTGTTATGAAAATAATGTGCGTAGATTGCAAGGTTTTGCAGCAGTGGCCTGCAGTGTTGGCCTTCGTGAGAAGTCTTTGCATAAGTATTTGCTCTCATATATATATATATGTATATATATGCTCTCATAATATATATACATATATTATGAATTTCTTTCTGGTATTGCATGAAAATATACATATATATATATAAGCTCCTTGATAATTATTTTGTTTTACAAATATTCCATGCATATTACTATGATAAATTTCTGTGGAAATATGCTATAATACACTTTCACAAATCTATTTAGTGTCTTCACTTGAATTGTGGGCATGAAAATTCTTTAGAATCGCTGTTATTTTTACATTTCTAAGTGACAACTTTGTGTTGTGAAATATCCTTGTACTATGATGCTTTTATTAGTATACTTATCCCAATGAGCAGATGGTAAAATTATTATTTTCTTTGAATGTTGTCAGTGCTTCAGTTACTGTGATAATTTAATTCACTATTACTGGCTCAACCCATTAAGTAGAAAATTATTGTATTTTGCTATGTGAGGTTAGACATGGAGCACAAAAAGACATAACATCACACGTATGTGATGTACAGTGTTTTATAGTAGTTAAAAGCATTTGTCCTCTTTGCACAGATTGTCTTTATTTTTAATATGTAATATATTTGATAGATGAGCTAGGCAGAAGCTATTTTCATTAAATCAAATGTGACAGTTTCAACTTCATTTAGAAGCTGAAGTCTGCTAATGGATAATACATTATAATATCTAAGCAAAGATGTGGTTGCTATTTCTATAAATACATATCATCAGATGCATCAGGGATAGCTGGGCAATTAATTTATACATTACTATTTTTCAACTGTTTAGAATAACAGACAATTTGTCAAGTAAATTATTCATTTAGAAGCTATTCACAATTAGATGAAACTGATTCACTATTACAGATATCTAATTCTGTCTTTAAAATATATCAACATCTGATGTGAAGTCTTTTAAAAAAAAAAGCATATCTAAAAATAAATATTTACAGAATGAAAAGTTTTTTTCAGATATTTTGTTTGTAAAATGAGCTTGACATCTGAAGTACTAAAAGCAAAATCTAGATGGATTTAAGGGCATTTACAAAGCAACAATAATTACATTGTCAAAAATAGCTGAATTTGGAAAAGGAAATATTTTTCTTTAATGCAAACATTAGAAAGCCTCAGGTTTCTAGGATTTATTTATTTATTTGACTCAGGACTGGGAGAATATGTCTCGTTCTTAAAATATATTTTCACTGCCTCTGAATTCCAAATTCATGATGGCGCTCTTGATGAAAAGCATAGATTATATACAAAATACTGCAGTTACATATGTGTCAGTAATGTGTATTCTTCCTGATATCAATATGATATGGAAATAAATACAGAAATAAATGTTTGTATTTCACAGAGAAGAATAAAGAGGATAAGATGATATTTAATTTTAGCCACTGCATCAGAGAATTTTTAGATAGCAATTTTGTTAGATTGATTTTATCTTTGTTTACAAAGAATCTTACATGGTTAAGACAAGGATTTTGGCTACGATCTGAGGGAAACTTATTTTACTAACTATTATATCAGAATGCAAGATAACACAATATAATACAATCTAATTGAAACTGAGTCTAATAAATCAAGTAAAATAAGACAGAGACAGAACGGTTTCCGAAGACCAAGAAGCCTACTTTGAAATTGAAGGTGCCACAGCTTGGAAGCGCACCCACACCTGCTGCCAGGCAGTGAGAGAGTGAGAGCAAGTGAGTATCATGTCATTATTTCCCTCTCTGACCATGAGGTCCTCTGGGACGTGTAATTCTTCTTCTCTGTGCTCCTCATGATGTTATGATGTGGAATACCAGTAGCAAAAATTACAAAACCATGAGAAACCCTTTGATGGACTTTCCCCAGTATGAGCGTGTCTTGTATTGAGACTTACCTGAAAGTGTTATTTTTTCTTAGAAAGGAGCCATTAGTAAAGGAAATGTTCAGGAGTCTGGGATGCATCTCATCAGGACCTGTAGACTTGTGGATGTTCAGGTTCCTCAGGTGGTCACAAACGTGGTCTTTGCTTACAGTGGGAGGGACTTTGCTTTCCCAAATCCTGTTCTACCAAACCAAACATCTTAGGGCTGTGTGATGAGCAGTTTTGCTGAGAACGACGGAGGCAAAAACTTTAATTACCTTAGTCTTCTCCTAGTCTGTTGTTTCTGGCTTGCCTATGTCAGTCACTAGAGGAGGTACGTGGTTTTCTGGTTCTGGTATCTCTAGAAGCCTTTCTTGTTCTTCTTGGCAAATTTAGTTCAAACTGGATCTTGGCTTTTCTATCTGCATCTGCACACAGTCTAGCAGCTTCCTTATACTCTTCCCATAATATCTGTCTCTGTTTCTACTACCTGTGCATTTTCTTCTTGCTCTTCAGTTTTACCAGCATGTCACATGTAATGGTTTTATGATTTTTTGGTTAATAGTATTCCACATCAAAATATCATGTAGTGCACTGGGAGTTAAGAATTAATGCTCCTGCTCTGGGAACCCCTCCCATAAGAGGAGAAGAACAACACGCTACAGAGGACTTTGTGTTATTTGTGTTTTCTTTCTCCACTCAGGGAAGATAAATACCATCCACAAAACATTTCCCTCTCCCTTTTGAATTCAACAGTGTGTGAGCTCTCCCGATTGTCAGGCCTCAGCATTAGAGTAAGGCCTTCTGCTTTTGGACACTTTCTCTCATTTTATTTGATTTATAAGCTCCAGTTCTAATTACATTGTATTCTATTGTATTACAGTGCGTCATCTTGCATTCTGATGTCTTATTTAGTTAATTAGTTAGTTTCTTCTTGGATTGGTGCTGCTATTTCATTTTTAGGCCCATTTCATTACACTTTCCCCTATTTTCCTTTTTTCCCTTTTCCTAGGCCATGGATCCATGGGTCCCTTTGACCCTCTAGTCATGAAACCAGGCTGAACCAGCCCATAAAACCTTGACATCCTGATTCAGCCATTCCTGTCTCTTGCCTTCCTTTCCTGACTTGCTGCACCTGGAGATGGAGAGCTCTTGTGCCCTGAAAAAAAGCTTCTATAAAGATTTGTCAGCTTCCCAGGGTGGCTACTTTTATTTATTTAAAAATGAAATTGTAAACATGTGAATAAAATAGTTTGAGATAATGCCTAGTTTTGACAATGTATTTGCTGGTAAAATATATGATCTGTTGAAGAATCCAATATCATGTTTTCTGTGCAATGACTACTGTTCCTTCATGTTACTAACATTTTTTTTTATGATACTCAGTAGAACTCCTGTTATTTAAATATGATGTGTCAAATATTGACAGAATATTGTGAACAATCCTCAGAACATCTAGAATGTACCAGAAGTTTTACTCTACTTACTGAGCATTTCTTTGACTGCATACTGCTCTTTACTGGAAATAATAGACACAATCTGCCATTAAATGTTGGAATGCATTCTTTTCTGTATCATCTCATTCCAGTTTTACTTCTTAAGTGACATTTTAAAACTAGACCTATGACACCAAATCAAGTATGAAACACACAGCATAATGACAGACATTTCACAGACTGCAAGGGATCCCAGCAGGCTTTCCAGAGCAATCTCATCAGCATCACAAGCATGCTTTCTGCTGTGTAGTATTTGCCATATGTGCTTTGTACCATTTATGTGCCAAGCTTATATAGTAATTAAATATGCTTTTCATGTGGATTTTTAAATAGGAAAAGTAATTAAGAGTTTCATAAATAATTTGTTGTTTCTTGGCCACTTCTAACAATACAAATTTGACAATAATGAAGAATAATGCATTTTTTTAGTAAAGCTGTCAAATGCTGAGATCTGAGATTGTCTGGGGAAAAAGAAAGGTAGACTGCCTCCAATGCTCTCTGTTTTGTAACGTAATGAATAATTTTTAGCAGCATTACAAAACCAAGGTAGTACATACAGATAAAGCACAGTAATTCTGAGGCAAGATGATAGGTGATAGGGTTTCAGGAAACAGTTTGGTGTATATTTTTCTGCTCTCAAAGTAGTAGTTAAATTTTAGCTACAGCCACAACCCTAAGTTTCTTGTCAGCAGAAGCAAAGTGACCTGCTGGTAGTTCTGAAGACCCACATCTCTGAAGTAATAGCATTTTAATATATATTTTAGGTAGAAGGAAGAAAGTCCATGTTAAAAGCACTGGAAATTTTTGGGAAAATAAATAAATAAATCGGTTATAGTGACAATTTTTGTCTCTGGTGCTATCAATTTCAATAAATAGCAGAACACAACCTACCATTTATAAAAAGAGAGTTAGGAGGTTTCATGTATCTGTTGTAAGAATAAATAAAATTATTTTAATGTTTTAAACAAAAGAGGAATAAAGAAAAATTTTGCAAAAGGAGGTAATCCATGCAATAGACATTGGAAATTGAAAGCATAAAACCATAAATTCCATGACCAAAATTACTCAGCATATAGCTGAATAATTAAATGATACGCACATGTATTCATCTTTAAATTATAGCAATGACAGTTTTGCTACAATGAGATCATTTGTTTCTCAGAAGAGATAGGAACTATTTCATCTTATGGATATCAATAAGAATCCCAGATACAGATCGACAGAACATTTTTAAGGAGCCTACCTATGTGCTAGACTTCTACAATTACAGGTTACAAACATTTGAACTGCATGTTCTTGAGATTTTAAGCAAACAAATATATATCTCAAGGATACATATTTTTTATTTCTTAATCACAAAGCAGTTGAGGTTTTAAGGGACCTCTGCAGGTAATTTGATCTAACTTGCTTAAACAGAGTCAACAACTGCTTTTCAAGGACTGTATCCAGGCAGTTTTTGAATATCTTAAAGGAAGGCAATTCCACAACTTTTCTGGACATTTCCCTGTGCTCAACAATCTGCATTAATAACAAGTGTTTCCTTATCTTCTTAAAGTAAACAAATTGCATACATTATACTATATTTTGTCATTTTTTATATTTTATACACTTTAAAATCACTGCCAGAAGTTATACTATGCCCAAACCAACCACAGATAATTAATGTTTATTCCTGAGAGCATCAGTCAGGCATTATCTCTTTAGGAAAATAAAACTGAAAAAACAAATAAACAACAGCAAAAAAAAAAAATAAAAAAAAAAAATTGAAAGAATGATTGTGAGGATATGTCAAAAAACAGTCAAATTCCAAACATATATCATATATAAATTACAGCAGAAAAGATTCTTATTTGATGGTTTAAACTTAAGATGAGCAGCTCAGGAGGATCCAAAATTAAGCTATGAATATCTTTATGCCTCAGTCATTTATCTTACCTGGGATTCTCTCTCACATCCTTAATAAGTAATTTATTAAATCTTTTAAAGATTATTAGCTATTTTCTTTAAGATATAGGAAAGTATATTGGTCAAATACAGAAATAAATTCAACTGTCTGAAATTATTTTCTTCTTGGTTCTTGAATGTTTATCACAGAAGTTAGATTATTAAGTCTAAAGCAGCTTGGCTTACAAAATGTAGCAATAGAAATAACTAATTTATGGATGAAATGGATATCATACTGAATCTTTTTTTGTTCTCTAAAATTAGTTACCAGAAAAAAAAAAAAAAACTCAAAAGAAAATTTAATCTTGCAAAAACCAACGAGAGGCTAGAAAGTTACAGGAATTATCACAGAAACCTAGTGTGATTAAGAATCTGGAAATAATCTTTGCAGTTTATTTATGAATACCTTGGGAATTATCTCTCTATTGAGGGACTTATCTGTAAAAGATTTGGAAGATCTTTTGCTTCTATCTAACCTCTGAGTTAGACTCTGTGTATAACGACAATTTAAAACAAAGTATTTGGTAAACATGGAGCATCTGACATGATTTGTTTTGCCTAGATACAAATTCTTATAGATGTTTTTTTTTTTATGCCCTATCCATAGGACCAGGACTCACATTTCTACTGAATGCTAGATCTTCATTTGCTGTCTGAACTAGTAACCTAGTATACCAAGAGGCTACTTGAACTGACCAACATGGGATTTCATGAGGAAGTCTGGCAACAGCCAATCCCAACTTGATGCCAAGGTTTGTGATTGTGTCTCAGCTGTGTTTGTTTAGCACTATAAGAATGTACACCTTGCTGTAGGTGTTTTTTTGTTTGTTTATTTTTTTGTTTTCTTCATAATAAAGCTGGAAGATGGGTATCACTATATTAGTGTCAGTCTGTTATTCAGTCCATATAGCTGTAGGTGCTGGTGCTTTGGGAGATCCCCATCCATTCACCCTGATGTCACTGGCAGTGACAAAAAAAAAAAAAAAAAAAAAAAACAAAACCAACAACAACAAAAAAAAAACCCACAAAACAAAGCATGTGCAAAAAATGAAAAAAATACACCCTAGCCACAAGCATGCTAAGTTATAAATCAAACTCTATAGATTACAAAGTTTCCCATGGAAGCACTCAGGATAGCAGAGCATGCAAATCTCTCTTCCTCCTCCCTGTAAGCATTCTCCTGATGAGGAGGTTCAGCCTCTTCACTGATCTTATAATTCATAGACAGTCTGTGGCAAGCTTTTTTGTGATAGTATCTTCCCTAATCTTTCCTCTGTCTTAAACCTTTTTTTATATTATTTCTTATTGCACAGGTGGAGCTTGAGTGATTCTAGTCATTATGTATCTTTGTTCTGTTTGTCACCTTGAAGGCAATTATCTTTTGGGGAGGAGATATGTTTCGGTTTTATAATGAGCATTTAAAGAGTAGAGTTCACAAAAAAACAGTACTCTGTTAAGAACTAACAGACTTTTGGCCCACGGACAGCAGGTAATTAGCCAGCATTTCTCCATGCCTTGGCACCACCAAGTTCCCATCCCAGCATTTCTCTTACAGTTAGTACATTAGGATCCCCCGACATTGCCAGCATCTAAGGTTGCTAAGGTAAATATTGCGGATCACAGAACTTGGCCATGTAATCTCCTGCTTTTTATTTTCAAATAATCAATTCATTAATTCTATCTGTATTTCTTTGAGTTAGATAATGTGCTGCTTTTTTTATTAACATATCATAAGGAAAGAATGACATTCCTATACTTTCCCAGGTTTAAAAATATTGTTCAGTACTGAATTATTACTTTTTTTTTTTTTTTTTTCTCCTCCATCTCTGTAGTCTATTTGGTCTGACTGGTCTACCTACATTGCAGTTTAGACATTTACACAATCCACAATCTATCCTAAATCTCTAATATTGCTACATAAGATTTATTTCACCAAAATGTTTCCTGGATATAGATTTGAAGTCTTTATATTGCACATGTGAAAAATATCTCAAAACGTGACTGTGATGATGCAGCATAATATTCTGAGAAAGAGGTCTATGATGTTTGTAAGTTAGAATTAGTTTTTCTTTTTGTGTGTGTGTTGACAAACTGATCTAGTTAGAAAAAACAGAGAAAGGTTACTTGAAGTTGTAAATAACTTCACAGTTTTTTTAGGTGTATTTTGAGTAGATCATCTGAGGCAGCCAAAGTCATCAGTACTAGTGTTGGGTAGGGATGATAAACATAGATAATTTCCTAAGAAAAGAAGTGAATGCAAAGTGAACAACAAGAACCAAGCTGACATATGCAAGGTAGAATGATACAAAGATGGTAACAGATATTCAAAAGGTTACTTAGAAAGAAAGACTCACCAATTTGGATGCCTTCACTGGGAACTACTGTGGCAATCTCCACCAGGGAGCAACCTCCAAGAGACAGTGTCTTAGTGGTGCTCAGCCCTTAAATGACGTCCAGAGGAGGTGCAGTCAAGCTCCACCCCTTCCAGGAGCACAGCTAAATTACTCCCACCTGTGCTCCCACAGCTGACTCAACACTTGCCTCAGCTGATAAATCAGAGGTTCAGGCTGTGAATACCAATTTCCCATACAACTTATAAATCTCCATGGGTAAATTACTTAATCCCTCAGAAATCTGCTCTTAGATTACATAGGCATCCATTTTGTAGACAGTCAGTTGAGAATGAAAGCTGAAAAGTGCTCAGTCTTCAGTATCATGGGTCATTTCTTATTTATTTATTTATTATATCTTACAGTAGGTAGTGCAAGATAATAACCTGAGATTTTTATATCTCACTTTAAAGCTGAAATGCAAATTCTTACTCCAAAACATGTAACATTATACTTTGTTCTGTAAGATTTTAACATACTAAAAGTACACAAACCTTTCTGCTTTTGATGCATATAGTTCCTACCCTTACCTGTATTTCTTTTGGGACTGCATTTTAAAACTTTCACATGGTACAGAAATTTTAGATGTCAGGTCTAGAAGGTTGCTTTTCTTTGTAATGCCATTCGTACTTAGTTCTGTTTGCCTGTCAGATAACAAATACTTACAGAAGAGGAAAAGAAACATGATAAGTTTACTGCAGTAAAAAATGAGGACAAAGAAGAAAGAACACTTCTTGCACAGTTTGGTGAGTTATGAAAAAGTATTCTATTGCATAATACTTTGGAAAAGGGAAGCATTTATTTCATGCCTATGTAGGTGACAGACAACAACTGTCTTAATTCTTTCTTTACTTAACAAGGGAGATTTTATTTTCTTTCCCAGATGTATAAAGAACTGAACTATATATATATATATATATATATATCTAATCTTGAATGCTTAACAACTCTATGACAGCATTTCTCTGATTGTATTCAAAATTAACCTTTGATTTAATCTAACCAATTATAATACAATTGTTTGTTCCAACTGAATGCCTTGAACGTTTTGAAAATAAATAGATGTCATAGATTTATTTTTTTTTTTTAAACACAATGTAACTGTTGGGAATTATGTGTTAAATATTTGTATTTTAAAATCCTTACACTCATTAAAAAGTTTTCAGAGAAATGGTAATTTATTATTTGAGATTAAATTGTTGTCATTCAACAATTTAATTGTTGTCATTCAATGGGTTGAACTGAATGACCTCCAGAAGTCATTTCCAACCCCTATGATATTGCAATTCTGTGAAATCACACTGATCACTAATGTATTATTTTTCAGTTAATTTGTCTTCATATGTTTTAGGAGTGATACACATCATATAATTTAGATTTGCATGATGGAATCAAGGTGTTGTTTTTTTGTTGTTGTTTGTTTGTTTTTAAAAAGACAGAGTATCAATTTATTAAAACAGTATGCTTTGAAATGGAGTAGAACTGTAATGGCATTGCTGCTCCATACAGATGTCTTATTCTGTGAGAAAATGATCATTCTGCATATGGATAAAGTATCTTATCATAGTATCATAGTATCGTGCGAGTTGGAAGGGACCTTAGAGATCATCGAGTCCAACTCCCGGGATTCAAGCCCTCTAGTGTAGCAGAGCGGCAGTTTTACCCCTTGCGCCACAAGGGGGATTCGAACCCGGGCCCTCTGGTGTTGCAAGCGGCGGTTTTAACACTGTGCGCCACCGGGGGCACACAAAGGACTTGAAGTTTTGCAGTACTGAGCAAGACTTTCACTTCAAATCAGGAAAAGAAAGCTATGAAAAAAGAGAGAGAAGAGTGGGAAAGCCCACCCTACTGATATCCAGAAATAAGTAGACATAGAAAGAATGTAGAAAGGTTCGATAAACACTAGAGGAAGAAGAGTTAGTACTGGAAATAATTAAAAGAAAATTCAGTTTGGATAGAAGTTATAAGTTAATATATTTTAGAAGAAATGTGGCGCACGGTGGTAGAACTGATGCTTGCAACACCGGAGGCCCGGGTTTGAATCCCCGCTGTGGCGCAAGTGGTAGAAGTGCCGCTCTGCTTACACAGAGGACTCGAATCCCGGGAGTTGGATTTGATGATCTCTAAGGTCCCTTCCAACTCACACAATACTATGATACTATGATGATGATAAGAAAACTATATTGAGGAATATTAAAAGTGCACCTATCTTAATTGAAGCATATCCTCAATTTAAGAAATTAAATCTTTGTAAATTTAATCTTAATCTTTCATTTCTCAGTAGAAGATTTTCATTGAAAAACGATATGCAGAATATATACACACTGTGATTTTTTTAGACTGGGGGGAAAAAAGTTGTTTTACAAACTGATTTCCAGTTTTGTTTGTCTCAAGTTCAAGGCTGTGAAACTGCGCACTGACGGTCTTTATTTAAAATATTCAGAATTCACAGAGTCACAGAATTGTAGGGGTTGGAAGGGACCTCTAGAGATCATCAACCTGCCAAAGCAGGTTCCTTACACCACGTCGCGCAGGTAGGTGTCTAGGCTGGTCTTGAATATCTCCAGAGAAGGAGACTCCTCGACCTCCCTGGGCAGCCTGTTCCAGTGCTCTGTCACCTTCACTGTAAAAAAAGTTCTTGTGCACATTCATGTGAAATTTCCTATGCTGGCTCACTGCTGGCTCATGACCAACCTGTCATTCACCAGGACTCCAGGTCCCTCTCAGCAGAGCTCCTCTCCAGCAGGTCTTCCTCCAGCCTGTACTGGTGCATGCAATTATTTCTTCCTAGCTGCAAGACTCTACACCTGCTTTTGTTAAACCTCATCCGCTTTCTCACTGCCCAGCTCTCCAGCCTGTCCAGGTCTTGTTGAATGGCAGCGCAGACTTCAGGCGTGTTAGCCAATCCTCCCAACTTCGTGTCATCAGCAAACTTGCTGAGGGTGGTCACTGTCCCCTCATCAAGGTCATTGACGAAGATGCTGAACAAGACCAGACCCAGCACAGACCCCTGGGGGACGCTGCTAGTTACAGGCCTCCAGCCAGACACTGCACCGCCAACGACAACCCTCTGCACTCTGCCAGTCAGACAATTCTCGATCCACTTCACTGTCCACTTATCTATCCAATACTTCCTCAGCTTTGTTATAAGGATGTCATGGGGGACAGTATCAAAAGCCTTTCTGAAATCAAGGTAGACCACATCTACCGCTCTCCCCCCGTCCACTCAGCTAGTGACATATTTATAAAAGACCACCAGGTTGGTTGAGTACGACCTCCCCTTGGTGAACCCATGCTGAGTACTCCTGATAACCTCCTTTTCTCCCAGTTGTCTGGAGATGGCATCCAGCACAAGCCGTTCCATCACCTTCCCTGGGACAGAGGTGAGGCTGACTGGCCTATGATTACCTGGGTCTTCCTTCTTGCCCTTTTTGAAGACCGGAGTTCAGGTGTAAATATCTCCACAGTAAATACATACAGCTGTACACTCACCATCAATTATTTGCCTGAGCAAATTAGATATTCCATTTGTTTACAGTTAAAAAAATCCATTAGAATGAAAATGTTTGCTAGCTTGAAATATTGTTAATGTGAAAAGGAACAAGAAAAGATTTTCCTTCAACTTCTCTCATTATGGATTATAAGAAAGTAAAAGCATCCACCAATGCCTCAAAGGAAGTCCAGGAGGGTGTACCCCCTCTAGTGAGTGACACATGACCTTTATAAGTGAGGCTTCTTTCAGCCTTCAACACAGTCAACTCTTGGGAACCCGCAGTCACCCCAGAAATACAAACTGGGGTTTGGACTCAAGGGTATTAGAATGCACTGCACAACCAGAGTCCACTGTATAGTTCTGTGGTTCTGATGTGCCAGGCCATTTAATCCACACAGTTCAATACATTCTATTATGCCTTCCCCTCCCCAGGTGGGGGGAGGGACCCACTAATTGTTATTCTATTATTATTATTATTCTATGAGTCATGATCAAGGTTCTTATGGCTTTTGCCATGTCCCAGAGCAAATTGAGCCAATGCACCAATAAATGTCAACAGTTTTTGAGTTGGCTCAGCCCAGTTCCATGACTAAATGAGACAGAGTCATTTCTCAGACCTTTGTAAAAGGTACTTACATATTAGATTAAGTGTTTTATTCATGTTTTCTTCTGTCATCAACCTGAGAATTTTGCAAGAGGTACTGTAAATAAGTCTTATAATAATTTTAAGCCAGGGAAAGACGTAAGTCTTTTATGCTTTTTGTCATTATTATTTATTTGCAGGCACTTTCATCAGAAACACTATGCACAGTCAGAAAATGAAGATGAATCAGACCAATTATTTGAGAATCAAAAGCAGTTGCAGACATGAGGTAGGAACTTCATATCTGCTTTACTTCAGGTACAGAATTTAAATCATATGGAGTTGGTAGAGATTGCTGAGACAATGTTCCATCCCATAGGGTGTTACTGTACAACTAAAACATTTATGCTCAAGATTTTTAGATTTTATAGAGCATTTCTGGTCTTCATTTTTGTTCAGGTATTATACCATAAGTGCTTAGTCAAAAAAAAAAAAAAAAAAGCATTTAAATTTGAAATTTGAATTAATTTCCCTTTAGTCAGTTGCATATGAAATGCAGATTAGATATGAAAAAGCAAACATCTTTCTATACTCAGCTTCAGCTATACTTGAAGTATGGTCACTTTCTCTATTAAGACTAGGCAGCTAAGAACTAAGTATAAGCTCTGCTGAGGATCCCAACTGAAGATAAGTAAGTACCTTACTAGAGTTATATAATTAAGCCTTCAAGAGAGAAGGGCTTATGATTTACTCCCACTCAGCAGCTTGTTATGGTCCTTATTCTTGGGCACTTAATTCTCCCCCAGTATGTGGAAGATTAGCCAAGGTAAGTAATTTGGAACTGTGAATACACAAAAATGGCAGAACCCCTCAATGTCAAGTACCTCTGTGCACAGTACATTTTTAACTCAACATCTGCTTATTGTGCTCTTTTTTTTTTTTATTATTTATTTATTTATTTATTTATTTGTAGATGTAGAACTCAGTTTTCCATAGTTTGAAAACAATCTTAGATAATTCTAATTTTCTTGTAATTATTGCAGAATATCTTTTTTGTATCCACCCTCATAAACAGTTCTCCCTTATGTTTATATGCTTCTTTCAAATACGGGGAGGCCACAATGAGGTCTCCCTGGAGCATTCTATTCTTCAAACTAAACAAGCCCAGTTCCCTCAACCTTTCTTTATAGGAGAGGTGTTCCAGCCCTCTGATTATCTTAGTGGCCCTCCTCCAGAACCATTCCAAGAGCACCACATTTTTCTTGCACTGGAGGCCCCAGGCCTGACCACAGTACCTGAGATGGGACCTCACAAGAGCTGAGTAGAGAGGGATAACCACCACCCTCTCCCTGCTGGCCACCCCTTTTTTAATGCAGCCCTGAACACAGTTGGCCTTCCAGGCTGCCGCCACACCCTGCTGGCTCATGTCCAGCTTTTCATCTACCAGGACCCGCAAGTCCTTCTCTGAAGGGCTGTTCTCCAGGCGTTCTTCTCCCACTTTGTAAATATACCTAGGATTGCCCAGTAATCAATGCAGTCAGTCCCAGTGCAGTATCTTGCACTTGGCCTTGTTGAACCTCATTTGGTTCTCATTCACCCACTTCTTCAGCCTGTCCAGGTCCCTCTGGATGGCTTCCCTTCCTTCCTATGTATCAAGTGCACTACTCAGTTTGGCATCATCTGCAAACTCACTGAGGGTGCACTCAATGCTGTCATCCATGTTGTTGATGAACAAGTTGAAGAGCTCCAGCCCCAAGACTGACCTCTGAGGGACAACGCTTGTGACTGATCTCCACCCTGCCACCCTGCATCCAGCCAATCAGGTCTTAATCCATAGAACAGTCCATCCTTCAAATACATACCTTTCCAAGGATGTGGTGACGGACCATGTCAAAGGCCCCTTTGAAGTAATCTATTTTCTGTCTTTGGAAGTCTCATTCAGATTCTATGTAACAAGAAGGCTATGCTGCATCAAACATGGATTGTACAATAAGAAATACTAGAATAACAATAAGAAATAATAACAATAAGAAATACTAGACAAGCCGGATGGTTGAATGAAGGGTCTCATGATCTGCAAACAGTTGCTAACTTTCCTTCTGAGTGCAAATGGTAACAGAACAGCAAACAGTCCTCTGGGACATATAGTTCTTCTCTTCTGGGACAGGTACCCAGAACTGGAGCACTTACTCTTTAACTCCTAGTGCACTACATGATGTTACTATGTGGAATACTGATAATAAAAAACGTAAAACCATGACACTCCTGACAGATCTCCTGAAGGATTATTTTATCTCTTATTTTCTCACTCCCATTTGCTGTTGCACAACAGGTATTTTTCTTTTCTTAAATACTCTCTTGAAGAGATAAAACTAGCATCACTCTTTGTAACAGCTTTGGTGAGCTAAGACCCAGCTGGAACTGGCTGTAATATAACATGGGGCAGCTTCTGGACTCTTTCCACAGAGGTCACCCCTACAGCACCTTCTATTATCAAAGCCTTGCTATGTAAACTCAATACAGATCTGCTTTGAGTAATTTCAGACAATATAATACCTAGCAAAAATTTGTCAAATATCATATACTTCTGAAAATACACTTTTTCACTTTCTTTAAATAATGTAGGAGCTGCTGGAACAGCATTCAGACACATAAAATGTTTCAGATGCACTCTGAAACATTTTCAGCAAGAAGCAAAACTACTATATTTGTATAAAAAGATTTTCCCAAAGTGAATATACTACATCAGTAAATGAAAATAAAGAAAATGAAAACATTATTATTTCAGCTACTGACCCCTAGGGAAAACAACTAGAATTTTTGAACTATGAAGATTCCCAATGGATATTCAGGAAGACCAAAGATATGTCAGGTGTGAGCAAGTTCAATTGTTTTCAAATAAGCTTCTGACAGGGTTTGAGATGAACACTGAGATGAATATGAACATTTTAAGTCTCATAGAAGAAAAAAAAAAAAAAAGAAAGAAAGGCAAAAGAAAACAGAATATTCCTAATTTCCAATTTCCCTGGAAATTATGGTGTGAAGTAATGGCAGATGATGATATTGTCTTCTAACAGGATACCAATATGCTCATAGAGATATTTGTTAAGATATAGTTCAAAAGATGATACAGGTACAAGTGGCTTACCCTTTCCAAAGGTCAATAAAGCCTCCAGAAGGGACACTCTCCAAAAAGAGATCCCGTTCCCTCTGTTGCTAACCCTAAAATAAGAATGAGAAGTCACCCAGGTTTCTTGCTTGTGCCTCTGCACTGTCAGTTAGTCATGTTTCCTTACCTGGTACTCAATCACTGGTTTAGGCCATGACCTAGCAATTCTTATACATATAAGATCTACAGGAACTTTCAGTGCAATCAAACCTTGCCTCAGAGAGCCACTTCAGACAGATCTGAGTTCCTGAGTTCCTAGAAAATTCAGAGACAGTCTTTACATCTGAGTTTAGTCTTACTGCCATCTGATTGCATACAAAATTACTTTGAGCCAATGCTTTGTAAGAAAATCACCTGATAATATTCTAACGAATGATTTCATTACTAATCTGTTAATTGTTTTATTCCACATCTATTTCCTGACTGTTACATATAATAATTAATCGTGGTATAAATGAAACATAGAATTGTCTCTCATAAACACACTACAAGACATTCAGAAATAACAGAATGCTTTATTCAAAAAATAAGCTATAAATAGCATACTGAACAAACAAACAAAAAATCCTAATATTCAGGAATTACCCAGAATATAATTAACAAACAACCAGTTTGGAAACTTCCTACTAATATTTTCTTACACTTACTATTTAATGCTTTCAGTAATCATGTAATAAATTCCAAGTACAAAAATGAGTACAAAAATCTGTCAGAAACTTTTCTGTACAACATTTCTATTATATGATAGTAGTATTCACAGTACGTACATTTTTCTGTCTTACATTTTATTATCAGAGTATGTATTTTTTTACATTTTATTATCAGAATATTTTGTTAGTCGAACATTTTAGGATCTCACTGACATATTTAAATATCTGCAGAGAGGGTGAAAAGATGATGGAGGCAGGTTCCTTTAAGTGGTGCCTCCTGGAAGAACAAGAGGAAGTGGGCACAAACTGGAGCACAGGATGTTTAATCTGAACACTTCTTTGTGAGTGGCTAAGCACTGGCACCAGTTGCCCAGAGAGGCTGCAAATGCTCCCTCCTTAGAGATTTTCAAAAGCACCCTGGTTATGGTCCTGGCTTGAGTAAGGGGGTTGGCCCAGATGACCTCCAAGATGTCCCTTCCAACTATAATCTTCCTGTGAGAACATAGGTACATTTTCAGTTATGTTTCCCCTAAGAAAAACTGTATCATGTTCTTTGTGTGGCCTTAATATTCAAATCTAAAAAAATAAATAAATAAATAAATAATAATAATAATAATAATAATAATAATAAATACGTGTCATAATGATGTCCCTTGCTTCTTTCTTTCTGAGAGCATGAATCTTGGGACATACACTTACTTGGACTCAAAATAATAATAAAAAAACAGCAGTTTCTAAAAATCAAACCAACAGTCTGATAGTTTGTGTTCTGTCATGCTATTCACTGTAAAATTGAATGCCTTGAGCTAAATAGGGCTTTTGTATCAAACATCCTGGAAAGTACACTGTAGTCAGTTCTACTTACTCTGAAGGTGGGCAGTATTCAGCAACCTGGGAAGTAGAGGGGAGGAATAGAGATGGGAACAGGAGAGATAATGTGTGCTAACAGGATAAGATTCCAGGCTATGAATCAGGTGTATATGGTGGTTCTTCCCTTGAAACTTTGGTTGAGATAACCAAGTTCTTTAAAACCCTGAAGTTTCTCTGTGAACTGATGTTTTTAACTCTGGGATTCATACTGTAGTATCTGGTGAGATTTTTAAGACTTGTTTTGACATATTTTCTGAAAAGTGTTTCAAATTGTACAAAATAATGAATATAGATATAAATGTATTTCTTTTTTATAGGAAAAATATTTAATTCTAACATTCATCATTTGAAGTAAGTGTTCTAGTTACTATATTGCTACAGGATAAAATGGGAATATAAATTCATACCTATGCTTATGGATGAGAGGTCTGTATTTTATGGGAAGAAACAAGAGCTAATTTTCTTGTGCTTTAAAAGGGCTTTCCAAAGACATAATTACCTAGATTTTAAGGGTTTAAAACTAGTTAGCCTCTATGGCCTGAAAATAAGCTTACTATCTTCTATCAGTTACTTCTTTAAATCACTGAATCCCCAGAGATGGTTTATAGAAAATCCAGATACCAAAAATTAAGAACAGGCTGAGTCACCAAGATGTAGCTAGATCCACATCTCTCTTCTCTGAATCTCAATACCTTTCATTATGCTCAAATTGCAGACTGGTTTGTTGTCTATATGTAATATAACACATTTTCTCTCGGAACAAGAGAAAATATGTCAGTTGTTGATGTAGACTGCAACATTAATCTACCAAAACTCACCAAACTTCTTTATATATATATCTATATATACTATGACTAGCTGAGTAAATGTATTAGTATCCTGGGCTGCCTCAAAAGAGGGGTGGCCAGCAGAAGAGGAGGAGGTAATTATCACCCTCTACTCTGCCCTCATGAGGCTTCATCTGAAACGCTGTGTCCAAGCCTGTGGCCCACAGTACATTTATAATATGAAGCTGTTTAAATGGTTCTAGAGGAGACGATCAGGGAGCCTGAACACCACTCCTATGAAGACAGGCTGAGTGAACTGGGCTTGTTCAGTCTAAAGAAGAGAAAGATGTGGGATTTTATAAGCAGGAGGGAAACCAACCTTTTTATGGTCTAATAGTGATAGGACAAGGGGGAATGATTTAAAACTAAAAGAAGGGAGATTTAGATTAGATATTGTGGTGAAATTTTTCATTCTGATTTGTGTATTCTTCCCTCATAGAACAAATCATTCCAGTCTATGACAGTTGTTTGGATAACATGATTGAATTTCACTCTGTGGATACTCCACCTCTGTCCATAGATCAAAAGGGAAACTCCACTGTCCTTGACAAGACAAGCAATTTCTGATACGTGAAGTTTTCTCAAAGAATTTTTACAGTTTAAACAAACCGAGGAACCCTAAGTATATATTTTGTAAACTAACATGCTTTTTCACTCCCCCATGATGTCCTTTTCACAGTAAAGCTAGAAACTGTCAGGAGAATACCTGTTATATTTAAACTTTAGATTGTATGATATGGATCTGGAAGGTTAATACAGTAAGTTTTGCCTTTGACCTATTTAGGAAAACAGATCAGGATAAGGTCTGGTTTTCTAGGACAGCAGGTATTTATCTCTCCTACAAATATTGGGATTTTATTGAAATACTTTTTTCCCTGGATATTTTTTTCTTAGTGATAGTAGGATCTAAATTAGCATAAAGACTATATCCATTTTCTTAGCTTGAGACATTTAAGCTCAGTATGCTTTGACCTTTCATAACTTGTTATGGGTGAAAATAATTTCTTTAGTTCTATTTTAAACTTTTCATCACATAATTGGAATTTATACAATCATAGATTTGCAGCTAAACTAAACAAACTGCTATTAAAAATGTTTTTATATTATCTTTAGTAAATCATCAGGATATAAAAAAAAAAAAAAAAAAAAAAACAACAATCCTTCTTTGAATATTTTTAAAATATTTTGGAACTAATCATGCTTCTATTGAATCTGAAGCTAAAACTACTGACAACAAGGGGCTTACTTACCACTTATATACACAGCAGGAGACTAGATTCAGTTACTCATAGAATTCTTTCATCCCTATGTTACCACAATAGAAACAGAAATCTGCAGGAATAAAGATAATGTCAGGGTTGTAAGGCTTGAGAAGTTTAAAAACTAAGAGTTCTGTATGAAAGATAATTTGAGAATTAGAGTCAGTATAAATGAAGCTGTAGTTTCTAAATTAAGTCTGGTTTTCTTATAAGCACTGATGACTACAAGTATATCTGATATAGATTTGCATTTTGTAATTATAATAGTGTAAGATTATATTAGTGATTTGAAGCCTTTTATGACATGAAAATGTGAAGAATTTTAATTAGTTTTATTTACAACATTCAGCTGATATAATGGGTGACATAACCAAGTATGAGACAAAAATCATTGTATGGTCTTCACTGCAACATGAACACATACAGTCAGTGCAGAACAAATGGAAGTAAGTTGAAATGAGCTATCAGTGTAACTAACTCAAGCTTCTGTCTTGCATGTAATATTTTCTTCCTTCCTTACAACAACAGCAGCTGCACTACTCTAGTTTTCCAGAAATACTATTAATATTTTAATCCTTTTCCTGAACATTAAGACGTTACAATTTTATGTAGGTCGATCTTCAAGTAATGCCTCCTTTTTATTTCTATGGAAGCTACATGAAAGCTATAAGAAGAGCACAATAACACTATTTAGTAGACCAAATTATCACCTACAAAATGCTATTTTTTTCTACACAGTCACCACAACTATCTATGCATTTTCATCAAAGATGAACTGGAGGCTGTATGCTGCACTTGTAAAAACCTGCACCAGTAGAGGTCAGTGACCACTGTCACTGTTGCCACCACTGAAAGGCACCACCCACCGCCTCATTGTGCTCACATCCACTGTTTGGTCTCCATAAACACTCAGCAGCCATCAATGAATGTCAGAGGGTGCAATTTTTTTTCTGAATGGAGGAATTCAGTTCCAGACCTATGCTTGATACACACTTCCATGTCATGCACCATTCTGTCAAACTGCCCCCCTGTTGCTATCTGTTGCACAGCAACAAAAAATAATGGAATATTGGTGAGAAGGTTCAGCCTCCACTGCCATCAACATCTGATGTCGCGGGTCAACACAATAAAGTAGGAAGCATTACTTTTGGAGCAGCTCTCCTTGGAAGATGTAGCTGTTTAACATTTAGATTTTGCATCTACACACTTTTATGATTACCTACTGATCATCAGACTCAGAGTAAAAGATTAGTGATAAGCAACCAGATCTCACATCTAAATTTAAAGATTTTAACTGCAGAGTGAATCAGAACACTGCAACAGGAATCTTACTCAAATCAAGACTTTCCTTCCAATTTATAGGGAACCAGCAGACTCCTGAAAACAGAAGCTGTATGGAATCATAGAATCATCAAGGTTGGAAAAGACCTCTAAGAACATCTAGTTTGACTGTCCACCTACCACCAATAAAATAAAATAAAAAGACCTGAAGGTAATGGTGGTTGGAAAGCTAGACATGAGCCAACACTGTGCCCTCAGCCCAGAGAGCAAACTATATCCTGGGCTTCATTAAAAGAAATGTGGGCAGCAGGTTGAAGGAGGTGACTCTGCCCCTCTTCTCTGCACTGGTGAGGCCTCACCTGGAGTACTGCATCTAGTTATGAAGTCCTCAGTAAAGGAGAGACAAGGACCTATTGGTGTCTGTCCAGAGGAGACAGACAGAGGAAAATGATCCACAGAAAGATACACCTCTTCTACAAGGACAGGCTGAGAGAGGTGGGAATGTTCAGCCTGGAGAAGAGAAACTGTCCAGATCCTTCTGCAGGGCCTTCCTACACCTAGGCAGATTGACACTTCTTGCCAACTTGGTGTCATCCGTACACTTACTGAGGGTGCAATCATTGCTCTCATCCAGGTCATCCGTAGACATATTAAACAGGAGAGGCCCCAGTACCGTCACTGGGGAAAACCACTTGTGAAAATGAATGGTGGAATGTCATGGTTTATGATTTTTGGCTATCGGTATTCCACATCATAATATCATGTAGGGCACTGGAAGTTAAATTGTTAATGCTCCAGTTCTGGATACCTGTCCGGAAGAGAAGAAGAATTACAATTCCCAGGGGGCTTTGTGGTCAGAGAGGTGATATAACTTCTTTTACAGTATATGTTGAATTCAGAATTCTTGTATATCAGACACTCTCTTCAAATAATTGCTTTAACAAGATGCAGCAGCACCATCTATCATAAAACTGGCATTAAAAAGATATTGTTTTTCTTTAGAGAGAGATTATGGTTTTTAAAGAGAACACTATATACTAGAAATGGTATATATATAAATCTCATAACTTTTTTTTTTTTTTTTTTTTTAACATGGTATGGCTGAATCCTGATAAATGACATGTATATTTTTAATGCAGCAGTTCTCCTAATATGACAAGTGTCTTCTCATTACAAATAATGTCTTGTTTCAAAGATTTCATTGCTATTTCATCATACTAATACTGACTACAAGAAATATTTGAATTCCCTGTGTATTACTTGATCCATCCACTGAGAGATTTGGAGAGGCGAGTTTTCTCTATCCCTATCTGCAGTCTAAATTTCCACAGCATTTTGTCATTCATATGCTGCATAGTTTTTTTTTCTGAAAGAATGTTAGCCAGTCTTTAAAAGCAAAAAATGTATTCTAGTCAGTATTTCAGTGCAGTTGACACAACCAAGTATTGATTTCAGAACCATCTATTAGATGCTATACTAATGTAATGCAAGTAATAAGAGATGAAATTAGAATGGGGAATAGGGGAAATGGTGTGTGTATATATATATATATATATATAAATGTAATAACATTCATAATATAGATCTTTCCTGTAACTTGTCTCTTACTGAATGTGTGAATGTGGCATTTTTTTCTATTTTTTCACCATCAACTTGAAATGTATTCAATGTATTTACAACCAGTATGAAAAAACCTTAACTCTAATGACAAAGAAAAGAAAAACAATAATAAAGTATATATATTTTTATTATGGTGGCAGAATTCTCAAAAAAAAAAAATAAATGACATATTGCTATTTTGTTTACCATATCTGTTCCTTAGAATGGAATAAATTCCTTAGAGTGGAGATACATGTATATCTTTAGGAGTTTCAGATTCATTTGGTTTTAGGAGAAACACAAGTCATTTGTGTCAAGGCCCCATCCAGCCTGGCCTTGAACACCTCCAGGGACAGGGCAACCACAGTCCCTCTGGGCAGCCTGTTTCAGCACAACTCTCAGTGAAAAAAATCACCATAACTTTTAATTAAATCTCCCCTCCCTTAATTTCAATATATTCCCCACTGTCCTATCACTATCTACCTATGTAAAAAGTCAGCCTCCCTCCTGTTTATAAGATTCCTTTAAATACTGTAGAGCTCAGTATTTCAAGTAGGAAGAATACACTTATCTTAAAGATAACCTAATTTTTCATAGTGTATTCCATTTGCTATATTGAATTATAGGATTCAGTAGGCAGGTATCTTCTGTATCACTAAGCCTAATGTCTAGCTGAGAAGCTGCTATATCTTCTCTTGAAAGGTAAATCTCCATTAAAGCTCCTCTGAATGTTTTCATTATGCTTCTCTTCTGTTCCTTAATCAATGTAGTACCTAGTACCTGAAGTCATTACTTTGGACAAGCTATTACATTCTTTTCTTAAGCGGTAGGTCACAGTGAAACTACTATTTTGGTCATGTGAAGACCTAGTAGATATTTGCTGGATAGTTTTCTTGGGTTAAAGTAAATCTTGATGATATAAAACTGCCAGTGTGTCCAATCAATATCATCCCAGGCCCTAACATGATATCTGTGTTACGTTTCTGGACATTGTATACACATTGCTATATTGAAATTTCACAGTTTTAATGTGTATTTTTCCTTTCTTCCCTTCTACTCTATATTGTCAGGAAGGCCTGGTCAGCTTTAGCTAAAGATCAAACCAATGGACAAATAAGATCCCAACGAAGTGATCAAAAGAGATAGATAAGTGCCTTTATTTCATAAGTGGAATCAGGCAAAACATATTTTGGTCTACAGAATACATCCCAACAAAACATATAAATTCCCTTTAGTTTACAGTATTTTGAAGTTATTCTTTATTACGAGCAGATTTTCAAATTCATTTGAGTAGTTTTCCCTAAATTCTTTTTAATATTTCTTTGCCCAGTTTTCTACATATAATGACCCCAAATTAGTCTGCATACATATACATTAACATATATGCCAGAGTATGAAACTGTTTTCCAAGTACTCACAGCAGAATGGTGATTTAAGATACAGAAAACATACACTCAGTGATTACTGGTGATGGCTTCCTTATATGATTAAGTCATGTAGCATCACTGATAGAAAAGACTTTTTGGAGAGAGAGAGAAAAAAATAAAATAAAATTAAAAAGTTTAATAGAAAAAAAAGCTTGACTTGTGTGAAATGCAAACATCATCCTTTCCAGGTGAGATTTATTTATTTATAAGGTAAGTTAAATTTCTGTTTTCTTAGACTGAAGGGAAAATTAATGAAATTTAAGAAGTCTGCAACTGATAAAAATGAAATACAACTTCCCAGAGAAAAGCATGTGGATTTTTTTGTTGTTGTTGCTTGTTTTTTTGTTTTTAATAAAATACTGTGAATCTCCACTTTAATCTCATATTTTCATGTCATTCTGAAAAGGGAAATAGAACAGCAGTGCTTTAGATGTAATTTCTGACTCTGGTGCCCTTCATTACATCTTATTAAGATCAAAGGGATCACATTAAATAATTAGGTTTGTAATTTTGCCATAAGTCTTCCTAATGCTGTGGACAGAAAACTGCAGCATGTCAAGAAATAATTGATGAGAACTGTTCTGATAGTGCTGTGATAAAGCTCATGTTATTTCCCCAGACAAAAAACGATAAATTACTTTAAAATAAGGGGGGAAAAAGGAAAATAAACAAACAAACAAACACTTCAAACAAATCACAAATGAAGGCAATTGAGAACAGATTAGATGATGTTACCATTATATACTAATCTATGTACGATATAAAGCCATTATCTCTCTGTTCACTTGACAGTATGAGATAACATCTGTGAAATGCCTTGAAATCTGGGCATTAAATAGTGCTTAGCAAATGTGTTCTCCCTGCAGAATTACCCTGTGAAGGAAGCTGCAATACTGATTTCTCCAAGATCACTGTAAATCAGATTTTAGAAAATATATACAGCTTCATTAATAATATATTTTTGTTACAGATTTAATGCTATAACATTAACATTTTATTTTGCAGTAGAAATGCCATGAATTAAAGGAATGATATAGTTTCTATTGTTTATCATATTTTGATAAACAAATATTTTGAAAAACACTATCACAAATTGCCTTAGTAAAGATATTTCTCCTTTTTTTCTGATAGCTTTGTTAGCATATATGTTTTATATATATATATACACACACACACATATATATATTGTCTTTAATCTCTATTAGTCATTGCTTTATATCACCTCACATTTCATTTTGACTTGCCATATCACGTAAGCGCTGTAGTGAAATGTAACACAATTTAGAGTTCTACTATATAATACTGCAAGATTGTATGGCAGAAAGCATTTAAATAATGCCTACATTGAACTAGACGTTAGAAAATTCACCAACATGAGAATTGAAGTGTCAAAGAAAGTTTTCCCCACAAGATGTGAAAGACTGTCTTGCTACTGTCAGACTGAATGGAGTACTAAATATAGCTATCTACCTGATTATTTGATACCAAACCAGCTACTGAGAGCATATCAGTAAGCTTCACTCATCCACCACTTCAAGCGATTTTTTTTTCCCTAGGACCAGATAGATCTAAAATGAAGAAAAACACTTCTAAATGAAAAGAAATCTCCAAAGATTTTCTTTCTATGCTAAACAATTTTATTTATTTTGTTTGATAGACTTTCCTTTCCCCTTCATGAATTTGAAAAATCTGGATAAAGCCTTCCTTCCAAATCAAAAGAACTGAACATCATATTAGTGGTGACGATCACATTTATCAATTCTTTGCAAAATGCCATTGAAACTTCATTACCTGGAAAAAAAGTGTATATATATATATATATATATATATATATATATATATATATAAAGTATATATATATAAAGTATATATATATACTTATATATTAAGTATATATACACACACATATACATATACACACACACACACACACACATATATATATATGAACTTATAGTTCGGAGGAGGACAATCAGAAAATTATTCTTACATTTCTGTTGCCTAGTCATCTTGAAAAACTGTTCCTAGCCATTTTCAACTGATGTTATTGTTATCTAAGTCCATAGTATTTCTGTTTATACTATGTTACATTTATGTGTGTGCCCTGGTGGTGCAGTGGTATGAGGTGCTACTTGCAACACCGGAGGCCCGGGGTTTGAATCCCCCCTGTGGCGCAAGTGGTACAAGTGCTGCTCTGCTACACAGAAAGGCTCGAATCCCGGGAGTTGGACTCGATGATCTCTAAGGTCCCTTCCAACTCACATGATACTGTGATACTGTGATATTTTACTAGACAAAAATTGTGGTCCTTTTCAAACACATGCCATTTTATGATTCTGTGATTCTGGTTTTTTCCAATAAAAATAATAAAACTGAAAAAAAAATACAATATATAATCAAAACATGCTATGAAAATACATGTTTTGGCTTAAAATGGAACCAAAATATTGACTTCTCAAACACGTTATGTCATGCACACGCTTTCCTGAGGTCTAAGGTGCAACCTGTTTTAAGATAAGTTCATATTTCTCAGCTAACAGAAATTATAATAAAACATGAAAACTCAAATACATTTTCTTTACAGTTTCCCCATTTCATAGGCAGAATATCATATCGGCCAGTTCCGGATCACTTTGGATGCAGAGTTCAGTACTGGAGAAACATGGAACATATTTGTTGCTTATCACAGCACATACTTTTTTTCAGTTTTCTCATATGCACAGGATTTTTCGACATTGTAGTATTGATATAATGCAGATTATGGTAATAGAACTATCAACTTCAACAAACCTCAAAACTGAATATAGGGAAATGTTTCCAATTGGACTGGTAATATCTTAATGGAAAATGCTGAATACAAGATAAATAAATAAATAAATAAATAAATAAATAAATAAATAAATAACTGGGGGGATTTTCATAGTGGTAGAAATAATAGAAGTGTTGTTGATGATGCTAATTGTAGTATTATTGCATAATTGTTGATGTATTATTATTTGCAGCGGTATTGAATTTCTATTGTAAGGTTTTAGCAGCAAGAGAAGGGGTTGTGTGGGTTCTGTGAGAAGAGCACAAAAACTGCCTCATGTCTGAACAGAACCAGCTCCAAGCAGATCTAAAAAGGACCTGCCACCAGCCAAAGCTGAGCCAGTTGATCATTACATCTCTTTGAGAATAAGGGAAAAATTGCTGTTCCACAGCAGATGGGAGTTACAAATATGAAAGAACAACCCAGCAGCCACTGAGGTCAGTGCAGGAGGGCAGGAGGTGCTCCAGGTGCAGAGCAGAAGCTCCCTGCAGCCCAGGAGAAGCCCATGGAAGAGCAGGCTGTTCCCATGCAGCCCACAGGCACTGTGTGGAGCAAATCTCCCTGTTCAGCCATGGAGGAGCCCACGGGGCATCAATGAATGGGGCCTGAAGAGGCATAGCCAATGGGCACCCCCACAGGAGCAGCCAGGGCTGAAGCAGTAGCCCATGGAGAGCAGCCCGGTGGGGCTGGAGGAACTGCCACCTGTTGGGACCCATGTGGAGAAGCACCTGAAGAACATCAGCCTGTGGAACAGACCCATGTTGAAGCAGTTCTTTATGAGCTGCAGCCTCTGTGAAACTCATATATATTGGATCAGTTTGTGATTGAGAAGGACTGGAAGGCATGGGAGCAATATCACAGTGGGAGCAGGGAAAGAGAAAGGGTGGAGTTATAACAGTGAAAGCGTTACAGACTGACTGCTATTCCCATTTTGCCATTGTCCTACATGGTGGGTGGAAGAAATGCATTTGTACTTTTTCTTTAGCTTTCATGTTCTAGTCTTTTGTCTGTAAGCAATAAATTAAATTTATCTCCCTATGCTGAGTCTGTTTTGCCAGTCCTGGAGTCCTCCTGTTACTTAGGACATGAGATCAAATGCTTAACTAGACATCTTTGGAAATCCTTGAATTTTTTACTTGTGAAATACACTGTAGGACACACTGCCACCCTGAAAAGAGTCAAGGTACTGACTCATATAGGTTTATAATTCTAATTGACCAGCATAAATTGGAGACTTCAGAGATTGTACTCTCAACATTTCCTAACAGTAATAAAAACTAACTATAGTTTATCAGAGGAGTACATTCACTTACTGTTTAACAAGTGCAGAACATAAATATTACCAGTTGAGAAGATCTTGTGGCTTTTCATCAAGGGCTGAATGTTAGCTTTAGAAGTTTTCTTCATCATTTTTTACATGGCAATGAAATAAAACTTTGTAATGTTTGTTAAAATACATATATATAATTGAGAAGAAATAAATAATTCCTTGTTTCACAAACTATCTTACTCTGCAGTACTTAATTCAGTGGCACATCATCACTTTTCTATTGCCACTTACCACAAGAACAGAATTAATACACTCATTAATTTTATTTTGTTGTTTATGTATTTTTTTTCCTATAGTCACACTTCCTACATATTCACTGGAAAAAAAAAAATGTTGGGCTTAATATTGCTATTCAAACCAAAGTCCCAGTTTAATATTCATTGTACATGGTTCAGAATTAATCCAAAGTTATTGAGATTTGGTTGAGTTTATACACAATTCATGAGGTAAATATAAATTGTGAATATAGAATTAAGCTAAAGTTTTCCTGTGGAAAAAAAAAAAAAAAAAAAAATGGTGTAGTTGCAAATAATACAGGAAAGGGGATTATATGATGATTATTATGACTATTATTATGCAGAAAAATAAAATCACATCCTGATGTAATTAAAACAAAACCAAAAAACTAACCTGAAACAATACTACTTTCACTTTATCTGCAGTTAGTACGGGGAAGGGGGGGGGGGGGGGGGGGGGGGCAAGAAGGAGGGAAAGGGAAGAGACATAGAAAGGGTGCAATAAAAGAATAAGAGAGTGAGAAGTCTTTGTGTTTTCCCTGATAGCTTACAGCATGATGCAGAAAAGTGTTCCTGCAGTAACTGGCAGAATCCGTGAAAAGGGGATGAATGCAGTCTACTTGCAGTGATAATTGCAACACACAAAGAGGGATAAATTAAGAAGTTCTACATGTGATACACCATCTGTGACTGTTTTGTTATTTTCTCCCTATACATCTGCTTCTATTCAGTTCTAGGACCACACTCCATCATATTATGCAGACCAGAATAACACAAAGTTCAGATTTGTTGACAAAATGAAGCTTCTATTCCTAAATATGTAGTAACCCGTAGAGTCATTTTTGATCAATAATCTTTGAAAATCAAAACAAAAGCACTGATCCAAATACAAATATCAAATGTCAAATTCAAATATAACTATGGATTAGGACCTCTGGAGTTCAGAGATAAGTAGCATGATGTTTTGATGACTTGCTGAGCCTGGTATGCTGTGGTATTCCAGAATAAAGTGTTTCTTTGTTTTTGTTTTTGTTTTCATTTTGTTTTTGTTTTTGTTTTTATAATAGTGTACATGTATTAGACCCCTAGACTAAGAGAAAAAATTGGTTCCTTGGTACATATGATTTCTAAAACATAGGATTGGACATCTCTGAATAAGCACATTCATAACATTGCTTTTAAGCAAAATTAGTATACTAGCCAAGATTTCCAGTGAAATTCTACTACTCAACAAGTTAATTGGTAAATATTTCTACAATTCTATTTTGTAGTAACAAATTTGAATCTGCTTTTCTGTAAATTATATTGATTACCTATTTTTCTGTTCACAGAATATATGGAAATTAATCCATCACTTTCTTGTTTTTACAGTGTTCTCTATATTTGAATACTTCTCTGTTTTTTTCTCAGTTACTTTCCAGACTAAAAACAAAGCAGAACAGTTGCATATTAGGTATATCATGATTTTTCTTTCCTAAATGTGTTCCATTGTATTTAAGAGAACATCCACCTACTGATCTGTAGTACTTATTGTGAAAGACAAAATTGTTTTTCTTTTTTTATCTCAAAGGTTGCTTTGTGAGGTCTTTCTGGTGATAAGACTGGGTGTCACCATGCCACAGTACCTCTGCTTATGATTGCAAAGATAAGCAGAAGCGGAACAAGCAGTCTTTTTCAGGGGTGCTGCTTGAAGGAGCTGACCACTGCAAAAGGCAGTAATGCTTGTGCATGGAAACAGAGGTACTGCTTCCTGCTCATTTATCTGTTGGGCCAGGAATGTCACACTAAACTGAGAAAATAGAATTTAAAAAAAAAAAAAAAAAAAAAAAAAAAGACAGAAATTGGGGATAAAAGGTCCTCACTAAACAAGGGACTTCGAAGACAAACTCCCAAAGACACCTTTGATGGAGAATTCCCTGAGGGGAAAACCTCTTCAGAGGAGCCTTCCGAGGCCGTCTTGTTGTTAAGCTTCCTGCCTTTCTCTCATCCCCTGTGGTGATCAGATCAGTTCCAGAGATCAACAGACCTACTACGTACCTTACTGGACCCACAGTGGTAACTCTCTCTTTTGCTCTCTATAGAGACTCCTTGCTTATATTTCCTATCTTTTCTATCGCCTATCTTCCCTTCCACATCTCCCTAAACAGCCAGGACTTGTAATAAACTGGTCAGACCAACATTAGAACCATTGTTTCTTAATTTCACACTGGGTACACACATATCACAGAACCTTCCCTCCTTCCTATAAATTGGAGTGAGACACTTCTACAGTTTATAAAGATCATTTTCAATGTCAGGCTTGCCTTATATTATTAAAATTGTTTCCCAGT
Source organism: Excalfactoria chinensis (assembly GCF_039878825.1). Lineage (NCBI taxonomy): Eukaryota > Metazoa > Chordata > Aves > Galliformes > Phasianidae > Excalfactoria > Excalfactoria chinensis. The sequence continues at coordinate 140,227,462 of NC_092825.1, forward strand.
GGCATATACATACTCTAATTCTTTGTCATTATCTAAAATGTTAGTATTAAATTCCATCATATTCAGCAGAAAATCAAGAATGATCATCCCTATTATGTCTCTGTAATTGTAATACAAGTTACAAGTAAGAACTGTTTGAATGTGTTTTCTCCAGTGTTGCGCTCACATAAGACAGAACTATGACCAACTGAATCTTACAGCCTTTAATTAGGTAAAGCCAAAGCAAACATCAGGTATCACCTTAACACAAAAAGTGCCAAAGGGGAGAGTGGCAGAAAATTTAGGAGTAGTTTTCTGAAATTTGGTGAAAAATAGCTTGCAGACTCTTGCATTTACTCACTCCAAGCACAGTTACCATCACAACAAATGAGGGCAATAGCTTCCAGTTCAGGATAGCACAATTAGAAAACTAAGAAGAAAGTAATATTCAAGAATATTCTACATAAGGGTAAGAATTTATTATGAATTGATAAAATACAAGATATTTAGGATTTTCTTCTATTCTGGAAAACAGAACAAATTTTAATTATGGACTATATATCCCTTTACTCTTTTTAAGCAAAATCAGTCAACCTTCTTAGCAAAGCCAGTTAATCTTCCTGTATTTCCAAGGGAAGGCAGCAGAAGGAAACCAAATGTGTATGGTAACTGTGGAGTTACAGCCTGAACCACAGATTGAGCACCTGGGGAAAGGACCCAGTTAGCCCTGGGAGCGCAGGTAAAGGCAATTCACTTGTGTAACCAGAAGGGGTGGAACCTGGCTGCAGCTCTCTTAGACCTCACAGAATCATAGAATCACCAAGGTTGGAAAAGACCTAAAAGATCATCCAGCCCAACCGTTCACCTATTACTAATAGCTCCAACTAAACCATATCCCTCAACACAACATGCAATCGCTCCTTGAACACCCGCAGGGTCAGTGACTCCACCACCTCCCTGGGCAGTCCATTCCAATGCTGACCACCCTTTCTGAGAAGTAATATTTCCTAATGTCCAGCCTGAATCTTCCCTTCCACAGCTTAAAACCATTCCCTCTAGTCCTATCATTAATGACATGAGAGAAGAGGCTGACCCCCAGCCCACTACAACCTCCCTTCAGGAAGACAACTCATCAGGAAGAGAAGAGAGCAAATTTAAACCTCATTTATGGGCTGACTGACACAGGGGAAAAAATCTCTTCCTGGTGATCCCTCCTTGGATAAATCTTTCTCCTGTAAACCTAGAATCTTCTGATATGGGCGAGTAATCTTCCCTTCCTTTATAGCAACTTTCTATCATGCCAATCCTTCTGTCAACACACCTTTACTATACTACCTTTCCCAGTGTATTGATCTGTCCAATTGTTACACAAGTGAGAGGAACAGAAATTAGAAGGAAGAACTAGCAATGTGGGGTGCAGCACAGCAGAAAGTAGAAGAGCAAGAAATATAAAATACAGGTAGATTGGTAAGGGTTGTGTAGCCTAGAGGGGAATACACAATATCAGAGGCTGGATAAATACAATCACACCAAACATTCAGAACCTACTTAAATTAGGTTTATTTTCCTGGAGATAAGTACTAATTCAAGAAAAAAAGTTATTTCACTGGAAGAATGTACTGTAACCTTACAATATTTCATTTAGAAGTTTGATACTGAAAGTTACCATATTCCTTTAACTTGCTGGTGTATTTTTTTCCTCCTTCTTTATAAAAATATATTCCACATATAAACACAACCCATACCTGTGAATGTGAAAAATCAGTTCATTGGATATCAGGAAGTTTGTGTGATTTTCCCACTTTTTTTTTTGGTGGAAGTTTATTCAAACAACTTTTCTAGTTATGAAAATTTAGCTGTCAGTGAAGGTAATCAAGAGTGGCTCAGTGATATTGCAGTTGCGATAATATTGGTTAAAAACCAATTAAAAAAAAAAAAATAATAACACAGCATCCCAGGCCACAGGCCAATCACAGAACCCCATCGTCTGATCGTCTGATTCACTTAAAAAAAAAAAAAAAAAGTGATTTAAATATAATCTCAGAGAAGTCTGGGAAAACTAGATAGAATAGAACTAGATAGAAAACAGATAGAAGTTGAAGAAAAGGATATAATTAAATCTTTTTTTAACATTTCCTGACTTTCTGAGTTTTTGAAAAATCTGTAGAATAGAACTTTGAACAAAACTATCTACAGTTTCAATCATTGAACATGCATGAATCACAGAATTGCAGAATTATCAAGGTTGGAAAAGACCTAGAAGATCATCTAGTCCAACCATTACCAATACTTCCCAGCTAAACCATATTCCTCAAAGCAACATCTTGAACACCTCCATGGTCGGTGACTCCACCACCTCCCTGGGCAGTGCATTCCAATGCCTGACTACCCTTTCCGAGAAGTAATACTTCCTAACGTCCAGCCTGAATCTCCCCTGGTGCAGCTTGAAACCATTCCCTCTAGTTCTATCACTGATTACACAAGAGAAGAGGCCAACCCCTAGCTCACTACAACCTCCCTTCAGGAAGTTATAGAGAGCTATAAGGTCTCCCCGAGCCTCCTCTTCTCCAGGCTGAACAATGACAGCTCCTTCAGCCACTCCTCATAAGTCCTGTGCTCCAGACCCCTCACCAGCTTTGTAGCCCTCCTCTGAACGCGTTCCAGGGCCTCAGTGTCTTTCTTACAGTGAGGGGCCAAGTAGTGAAGTGGTGTATCATGTTGCTTTCAACCCAGGATTTGTTCCCAAATGGCAGAATGCCACAATTCAAGATGGCAATTTATCAATACTTTTTCAAAGAAATGGAACACTGGCAGTAAGTACTTCAATTACCCCTGCTACTTTAGCAGATATCTCAGATAATGCTGATAAAAAATCAATTCAATGTATCCTTCAAGAATGGCTTAGATAAGACAGCATGTTACCAAGTCATGAAATTAATCCAGGGGAATACAGAGTTAATGTATGTATTCAGTACCATCAAAAACTGACAGCAGCCAATTACCACTGCTTCCTCAGTTGTTAACTTTTCCATGTATTGAAAAATAAACTAGTTTGTTCACTGTAGAAATATAGGCAGGAACAGACAATTTCCCTTTTCTTAATGTCAAATCTAAACAAATGAGTTTTAACCTTTGAGAGCATTTAACAGAAATATGGTTTCATATACAGTTTAGAGTTCTGGTTGCAGAATCTAGTAATGGTTGAAGTTAGAGGGTGTATGGGAGATTGGTAATCACAGCCTGAACCTCTGATTAATCAGCTGAGGCAAGTATGGGGTCAGCTGTGGGAGCACAGGTGAGAGTGATGTAGCTGTGCTCCCGGAAGGGGTGGAGCTTGACTCCATCCCCTCTGAGACCTCATTTAAGGGCTGACTCCCACTGTGGCTGTATCTCTTGGAGATCACTCACCAGTGAGAACTGCCCCAGCTTCTTCAGCCAAGGCACCACCACTGGTGAATTTTCCTTTACTTATTCCTTCTGTACATTTGCTACCATCTGTATATTAACAACCAATTCAGAGGGGACCTGCAGTCAACAGTTTGTGTTGGCAGGTAATCTGTGAAGATAAACTTTCAGAATGTTTTGACTAATACAGTTTTACAAATGCAGTTCTCTAAAGTGCCTTGCAATTGTTAATATAGAATTTAAAGAAAAAAAAAACAAAAAAAACTTCAGGCACTTAATATTTTTGTTGCTTTTTTTTTTTTTTTTTTTTTTTTTTTTTTTCTTAACTTAGAGTCTCTCCAAGTGTCCTGTTTCTATATTTCTATTTAATCTCTGTCCTTTAGTAATAGAGTTTGCTGTAGGAAGTGATGCTTCCATCCACCAATTCCTTTTTCTTGCTATGAAAATTCCAACTTTTTTTTTAAACCAGCACAACTCAAATTGTTTTCTACCTATCTGTAGGTACAGTCTTCTCCACTGCAACACTAATGCATTGCTGTCATGGTTTTGCAATGTTGTAATTTTGCTATCAGTATTCCACATCATAACATCATGTTAAGCATAGATAATTTTGACGAATCTGCTGCTCACAGAAAGAAGACTACATGTCCCAGGGAGCACCACGGTCAGTCATATGACCAGGACTATATAATCTCACTTCAGTGCTGGACTCGTTCTCTTGGATCCTGCCAGCCAGGGGGAGAGCCGTGTGGGAGCGTTCCAGCCGTTTCGCCTAGAGTTACAGTAGGCCTCTCGGATTCGGGACTCACTCTCTCTTATTTTACTTGATTCGTTAGCCTTAATTCCAATTATATTGTATTATATTGTGCTATTCTGTATTTCGATATAGTATTTAGTAAATAAGTGTGCCTCCTTAGATCGCTGCCGCTGTATTTATTTCCTTTTCCCTGTTTTTCTTTTCCTTCTGGGCCAGCGGCCTGCGGGCCGACTGCCCCCCTGTCATGGGTGCAGGTAGATTTTAGGCTAACCCACGACAATTGCATGGCTAGTCACACAAAGTCCAGGAATGTTTTAGCATAGTGTATTTACTGTCTACAAAAGAAAGAACCCTAACCACAATACAATTGTTAACAAAGTTGTTTTGACATAATTGAGTATAGAACTTCCCACATATTAATCCAGATGAGAGAATATTTCTTAGTATTAGTTACTAAATAAATAAATAAAAATAAAAAATAAAATAAATTGAGTTTGTCAATACTGAATACTAGAAATATTCTAAAACATAATCCACATTAACAGCTTATCCTTAATGCAATTCTGAAGCAAAAGTGAATTTGCTCACATGTACAGTTATTTAATATATGTAAGCAGAGCAGGAAGACATGCTACTACCCTAATGTGAACTTCTCTAAAAAATAAAGCAGTAGAGCAGAGGTGGGTAAATCTTTGATTGTTTAGCAACTGAAACTATCTTCACCAGATCTAGAAGAGTAGAAATCAGAAAGGCTGTTCATTGTCTAGTGACATTTCCTGCAACTCTTTTCTTTTATTGAAGGAAAATGCAAAGTTGTAGCTTGTAATGGAAACTTATGTGAACCTGGACAACTAAGCTATGTTCTCACCACCTATTCTCTCATCTTTAAGGGTTTCCTTCCATTCTCTTCATTTATTTCTCAGTCATGCAGGAGGTAAAGAAAATTCCTATGCTCTTTTTTTATGAGTTGGGAACAAAGATGAACTCTGAGTCTCCACTGAAAAGACTTTCTCTTTTGAAGCAGCGTATTTTCAAAGAAATGTCAAGAATGGATTCCTTCCACGCTTTAGTACTGTTATTTTAAAGTAACTCTGTGATAGAAGTGTTACAATGTACAAGCCAAATCTTTATTAAACTTAACTGAGTCTGACATTATATATATGTGTGTGTGTGTGTGTGTGTTTAAAGGAATGAGTGACTAATAGATTTGATTAGATAGATAGATAATTTATAGAGATATGCACAAAGTAAAGAGCAGTTGAAAATTGCTCATTTTTCAGGCTTACCTAATTTATTTATATACTTCCTGTTATTTTGCTTTCCAGAAGTTTCCCTAAGGGGAAAAATATATATATACACACATGAAATAAATGTTACAAATTTCTTTTCAATACTCCTTACCTCCCTAAGTATTTATTATTTTCTGGTTTGATAATGGATGACTTTAAGTTCATGAAAATGAAAGTATATGTTTCTACTGAGTCTATGTTAACTTCAGGGAGAATGTTGAGTTCCTTAGACTTCTCCTTGTCCCTTTTTACCAGCCTGTCTATATTGATACATATGTTCAGAATGCCTTATGTATGCAAGAATCTCTAGACAGATACACCTACCTCCACTGCCAGCCCTTAAGTGAGGTCTGGGAAGGGATGGATCCTGGCTCAACCCTTTCCAGTCAGTCCAGGGGTTTGCATGCACCTGAACTAACCTGCATTGGCCCTACCTTTCTATCAGATGCTCAATCAGTGTTTCAAGTCATGACTTAGCATTTCTACTGTAGTACCTCTGTGCCATTTCAGCATTTCCGTGTATTGTTTCTTTTTTTCCATTTATCTCCAAATTTAATTATCCAGTGAACTGATTTTTGAACTGATACTGGTTGCTATGCTGACTCATTGTCCTTCTTTAGTGTGAAAAAATCCAGTGAATTTAATAATTCTTCCTTCTCAAAATACTTAAAGTGAATTGATTTCCCCCCCACCCCCCCCCCACCCCCCCCCATAACTTACAGTATTCTCTTTATTTACTTTATTAGATACGAAATGGGTACATCGTTGATCATAGGAAGTGTCTATATTTTCTTCATATGCAAACATATCAAATTCCCCATAAATCTTTTTAAAAGTAACATAATAGAAGTAATGTAAACCTGACTACTTTTAATAGAGTGTCTTCTTCTGAATTCTTATCCATTCCCCCCTCCTTCCCCCCCCCCCCCCCCCCCCCCCCCCCCCCCACACACACACACACAAATACACAGTGATTCCTCTCATCTTCTTTTTGATGTCTACCTTTCCCTGCCTTTGTCTTCTCCACCTAACACCACAAATAAGTAAATTTCCTTTCAGTCTTCAATGTGATCTGGACATCCTCCTCTGAAAACTCAGGAAATGGGTGTCCTCTCTGTTGAGCCATGGGGCTGTGGGGCCTCTTATATAATGCTAGGAAAACTGGAGCAAGTGTTGATTTCTCAAACTGAGTTCTTGCCACCTGCCATTTCTCCTTTGTGTTTATATAAATAAACCTTTAATCACATAATCTGACACCAACCGATATTTATTAAATAGCTATTATTTTTTATTTGCTTAAATTTTGTGAAAGGCTGTCAGAAGCAACAGTATTTTAAGGTTTTCATTAGTCAAATAAAATATGATGATATCCTATTTAAATTATACCTTACCTTCCTTACTTTTCTCCTTCTGTTCTTTCCTTGCTGAATAGACAATAATCTCTTTGAGAATAGAGAAGGACAGTAAGTTTGTGCTTGATTATGAGATAAAAAAGTTGAGTATATCACTGTAAATGTGTATATTATAACTTTTAGGAATATAGTTTGAACAGACAAAAATATATATCATTTTTGAAATCTAAAATGCTGTTTTCAGCTTATACAGTTTTAGTTGGAAAAGAGGACTTATTGCTAGTGTTTGAAATTTATTCTAGTTCAATATAGATCTCAAAATTGAGAACAAACTCTATAAGAGATTTCCCTCTCCCCTCTCTCCCTCCTCCCCAACCCCCCCAAAATAATTCAGTGATTCTCTTCCAGACCAATGAAATTAAGCCCATATTATTGTTGTGCTAAATCATCTGAATAAACAGCAGGATAAAGCACATACTGAGATGTAAGGAAAGCCTTATACTCAGTCACCAGACACTCTTACCACACAAGCTGTTGTCATTAAAATGAACAACACATTTTCCTTGCTTGTAATATTCCATCACTTATGCCAAATTTCTGAGAACAGACTATTTCCATGCCGTGGCTTCCAGCTGTGTTGCTTCATTTCTATGCATGGGCTGAAGACATGAAGTCAGACTAAGCACGGGAGCCAATGTATCTATACTCTGTTCTCCTCTTACTTTATGTTTTACTCTGCCAAGTCTCATTTCTGAGACAGAATAGAAACATTCCATGTTTTATTGTTTTATTTTCCTTTTTCTTTTTTACTTCCTTTCTGTGCATATATTAGACATACATAATCAGGAAATGAAATACCATTGTTTTCTGAGATAAAATATATTAATATAAATATACAAAGGGAATTATAGAAATAAAGTGTATATAGAAATGCTTATAGAAACAACGAAATTTTTCACTTCATGTAATAAATCCTAAAAGAAGTGAAAAATTTACAACAACTATGATGCATAGATTTAAAAAATAATAATAAAAGAACTCTCAGTACCAACCAGTTTACTAATATTGATAATGTGTATACAAGTTTGTATATATATATATATGTCTGCATTTTTATATATGTATGTATATATGTATATTGCTGTAGAGTCGTAGATTCAATTACTGGCATATTCAATTTTATTGACATTCTCAATTGACTGTCAGTTTTTTTTAATGAGACCTGATTCTCTACATTTTTATATATATGTTGTTCAATTTTTAAAAAAATATAGCATATTTCACAGTAAAACAAACAAATGCCCCGTGACATATAAATTGAATGGCAGAAATAGGCTTATTTTCAAACTTATCACTTCCAACATTTTTAATAAAAAGTCAGGTGAGCTTCTAATTACATTCAGATAAACACAATAGTAAAGGTGATATTTAGAGCAAAATTAAAACAAAAATAAAAACAGGGTTGGAAAAGTAAGCCATATCCAAAATTAATTATGGTACCTGGCTATAAGAGGGAAATTCATTTTCTTGGGCAATGCAAACTACCCACTGAATTTTACTGGTATTAGTGTCTAATGGAAAGTAGATGGACAGCTCAGAGAAAGCACAGCTCTGACTTTTCCAAACTAAATACAGCTCTAGGGGCTCAGCCTCACTCTTATTTTGTGTGTAGTGTGATGTAGTGTATTTTTCACACTGAACACTGAATCTGAACTTCTCCACACCATCCCAAATGCAAGCTGCCCTGAGATTAATTTGCAAGAGATTTACTTCAAGTTTCCCTACACAGAACTTGACTATCAATGTTAACTCCTTTGTGAGTTCAGTAATTTTATCATGACAGTAGTCTGTAGTTTTGTAAAGTTAAATTCAAGTACTCCACCCCCAAAAAATAGAGTACTTAAAATTGGTTTGTGTTTTTTTTTTTTTTGTTTGTTTGTTTTTTTAGAATTTACTAAAGGCTTTATCAGGAAACAAAACAAAAACAACAACAAAAAATACATTCTTTAAATAAAGAAAATGTGTAGTATAAAAATTGAAAGATTTTCTGTCTATTGATTCTTCAGTAGTGAGACACAAGCATAGCTTTCAGTTTTAAATTCAGTGCCGGTTAGTTAGTATTTTTTCTGATTCCTAAGAAAAAGTTTTTTTACTTTGCAATCTGACCTTGCTCTTCATCATTACTTTCCTGCCCCAACTTGTCTAGAGGCTTCCTTTTCTCATGCCTCATTTTTTTCCATGCCTTGCCCCTCTTTACATTCTGCAGATTCCCATAACTGAGCATATAAGGTTGCTTGTGAGGAAGGATCAACCTATAGTTACATATTAGATCTTGCTATCCATTTCAGCTGGTACGCTCCTAAAGGCCAAGCACATGGACTCTGTCTACACAGAACCTTTCAGAAAAATCTGATATTCAGTGAAGTATTAGGGCTACTCTGTAAATAGAGCTTCTTATTTTATTTGGTTGGACCTGATGTCAGAAGCAGATGTTGGTGATATGACAGTATAGGCTGAACCTCCCTGACAATATTTCTGCTATGTGACAGATGGCAGCAGAGGGGCAGTCTCACAAAATGGTGTCTGAAATGGAAGAACATATGAAGCAAAGACATGTCATTGAATTCCTCCATGCAGAAGTAGTGGCACCCATCAGTGCTTGTGTCATGGATGTGAACACAGTGGGGTGATGGATGGCACATTTCAGCAGGGGCAACAGCAATATGAAAGACAGACACATTCTGGGCAGGCCATGAAGATTTTTACAATCACATCAGGCTCTTGCTCATCAATGTCCTGGGTTGCAAAGGACCACAATGATGATCTGCTTTCAACCCCTCTGTCTTAGGCAGGGTCATCAACCACTAAATGAGGCTGCCCGGATCCACATCCAGCCTGGCCTTGAATGCTGCCAGAAGTGGGGCATCCACAATATCTCTGGACAGCTTGTTCCAGTGTGTCAACACCCTCTGGATGAAAAACTTCCTCCTAATATTTTACCTAAATTTCCCCTGTCTTAGTTTGAAAGCATTCTCTCTTTTCCTATCACTATCTGCCCATGTAAATATTTGTTCCTGCTCCTGTTTTCACAATCCCTTCAAGTACTGGAAGACCACAGTGAGCCCCTGGAGCCTTCTCTTCTCCAAGCTAAACAAGCCCAGTTCCCTCAACCTTTCTTCACAGGAGAGGTGCTCCAGGTCATCTTAGGTCATCTTAGTGGCCCTCCTCTGGATCCCTTCCAAGAGTTCTGTGTATTTCTAGTGCTGGGGGCCCCAGGACTCCACAGAATTCTGCTGATGTTCTTGTAAAAATCTGCACCAGTGGAAGTGATCCACTGTTTCACAGTAGCTATGATGGCATAGTAGTTCATGCAATTCATCTTTCATCAGCCTGAACAGATGGAAGTAAGAAGGTGACAAATACAGTTATATGATATCTGTGGTATGACAGTCCAGCTCCACTTAGATTAGTGATTAAAAATGTGCTCCACAGCCTTCAAACTGGTATGAGGCCTGGCATTACTGTGTTGCAAGAGAAAAGTTTTCTTCTCTGGAATGACTCTTGAAGTTCAAGTCTTCAGCTTAGTATTGCAATTGAGCAGTCATAGTTGAAGGTATGTCCAGGTTCTGGGAAATCCAGAAGGATCACCCCTTTCCTACCCCAAAAGACAATGCACATCACATTACCCACTAAGGGCTGTGTCTTGAACTTTTTCTTTGATGGGGAATTCACATATTGCTGCTCCATGGACTCGGGCTTAGAGCGGTGACATCACATCTAGTCCCCAGTAATGATGGCATCCAGGAAACTGTCACCTTCAGCCCCATATTTGTTCAATAAGTTGTGACAAATTTTTATGCCATATTCTTTTTGTTCCCTTATTAGCACTTGTAGGACCCACCTGGCACAAATATTGCAATATTTCAAAGTTACCACAATAGTTTTGAACTCATTAATGCTGATAGTCAGCTCTGAACACAGGTTCCCTTTATCAAAATCCATTGATTTGTGCACATGAGGTCACTGTGACTCTCTTCATTACATGGTGTGACATCTGTGCATGGATGTCTGGAACATGGCTTGCCTTTCACATCACTGTCACCACTACTGAAACACACCACACATTGCCTCACTGCATTCACATCTACTGTTTGATCTCCATAAGTGCCCAGCAAGCACCAAAAAATGTCAGTATGTAAGTGAGTGCAGTTTTTTGTTTGTTTGTTTGTTTGTTTTGTTTTTCTACATGGAAATTACACACCTGTGTTTCATACACACTCCCATGTCAGACACAATTTTTTTTAGACTGCCTCCCTGCTGCCAGCTGGGTCACACAGCAGCAGGATGTTATGGAATATTGGTGGAAAGGTTCAGCCTCTACAGTCATACTACAATCATCTGCCACTGATGTCAAGGAACAATGTAATAAAATAAATAGGATGCATTACTTTTGGAACATCCCTTACATGAGGGGAAATGAAAATAACATGATATTTTATAAAGGTTGTAAAAATAAAAATAAGTAATCAAGGTGTGTTTGACTTCTCAGAAAATCTCTTTCAGAATTACAGGTGATTACAAACAATTCTTTGAAACTTCAGCTGCTGCCCCACTGAAGCAAGTGGAGACATTCTCTTCTACTCCATCTGAAATTGTACTTGAGTTTGTTATTTTATTATAATTTCATGTCTTAATGTAGTAGCAATGATGATTTATGTAGCAATTATACCTAGAAATTAAATAAATAAATAAATAAATAAATAAAGATCCAAAGAGATGTACTTGGAGAAGGAAAAAGGAAGGAAGATTATTTTGAGAAGCCTTAAAAAAGATACAGCAAGGTTTTATTTTTAAAGAGCATTTTCCTTAGGGGAATTATGTGCAATTTATTGTAGTATTTATTATGGTATAGTAAGAATGCCACATAGACAGTCTTTATATAGACAGTATATTGGCTATTTAGATCACTTTAAACCTTGACATTTCTGTGAGAGAACCATGCCCATTAATCATCAAATTTTAAACTGAAGATGTTTAAGAAATGTATGGACATCTTATCATCAGTTTCTGAATCATCAGTGGTCCGTGGAGCCTAGTTTTAGATGGAATAACCCAAATCCTTACTAATGCATTAGTTATCTATGTGACATTGCAGTGGAATTTGTAAGACAGAGATTTAAGACTGGATTTACTGACATTTTAAAGTCTGTCCAGTATATCTAACAACATTTTTTTTTCAGATGTGGTGTTCTTTTTTTTTTTTTTTTTTTTTTTTTTGTTGTTGTTGTTGTTGTTTGTTTTTTGTTTGTTTGTTTTTGCTTTTTTTAACTATAGATTTTGTTGTGTCATAGACATTAGTCACTCTGAAAGTAATGCCTCCTGTTTATTTCCACAGGAACTGCAATAGATACAAAGAGTACAATAACACTATTTGATAAACCAAATTCTCACCTACAAAACAGGGTTGTTCAACATAGTCATCACCATTAGTTTTGCATTTTCACCAATGAAATGAAAACCGATTTTGCAATGAATGAAAGCCAGCATGCCTCACTGATAAAAATCTGCACCAGGGCAAGTGACCAACTGTTGCTGTTCCCACTGCTGAAATGAATCATTCACCACTTCACTGTGCTCGCAACCACTCCATAAATACATGATAAGTGCTGATGAATTGCAGTGGATGCATTTCTTTTCCACATGGAAGAATTCTGTGTCGCATCTTTGCTTCATACACACTTCCATGCCAGATGTTCTTCTGTCAGACTGCCCCTCTACTACCATCTGTTGCACAACAACAAAATGTAATGGAATATTGGGAAGATTCAGCTACTACTGCCATGCCACCACAGTCTGCATCTGATGCTGTGGCAACATAAGAGGCATTGCTTCCAGAGCAGCCCTTCTGAACATTAATGATAATGAAGTGTTTTTGTTTGTTTGTTTGTTTGTTTGTTTGTTTGTTTTCATGGAGAAAAACTTTCTATAAATACTGTTTTAACATCTGAAGATGACTGAATCATCCTCAAAATTGTTTATGGCATTTTGGAATTATCATGGTTTACATATTATGAAATGAAAAATGAATATTAGGAAATTGTGGGGATACTTTATTTTATCAATATACTTGAACCTTGAACATACCACTGAGTAGTGTAACATGCTATTACAATGTTTGGTATGTACTCACAGACAGCACAAATATTACATACAATTTCATACAATGTACGCATAACTGATTCATTCAAAAATGTTCAAGATGATCCAGAATAGAATATTGCATAATATGTAAGCCATTCTATGATTCTATTAACTGTTTTCTCCAAGTCCTATTCCTTAAATAGAGACTTTAGTAGTTTTTATAACTAATCTCTAATCTACTCTGCTAAAAACCAGCTTTAGTAGAGGATTTGGACTAGATGATATCCAGAGGTCCCTCTGAAAAGCTGATTCTGTGAAAGAAAAACTACCTAACCTTAGAAAGCTATATACTGAACTTTAAATTCCTCCAGAAAATATATTTACATGGCTCTGACATACAAAAATGTTATATAATCAGTAGCTCATAGTGCAGCAAATATATAATCATGCTCTTTGAATTTTCTCCTCTGTCTTTGTGTGTTCACACAATTTTCTACTATGCTAGCCATACAGTTTCATCTACTTTGTTTCATTTATTAGTCAAATGCAATCTGAGACCTTGTTTTTTTAAACTCTTGTTATCTGATTTATCAGCCAAGATTTGTTAGCCATGGCCAATCCACCATGACAAGATAATAATTTTCTTCTCCAGTAAAATGTATGAACAGACAACATATTACAATTTTAGGTATTAATATTTGATTAAAATATTGAGTCATCCTGTAATTAAAAATCAGTTGTAATTCTCAGAAGGAAATGAAAATGAAAGTTTATTTTTAATTCATGTTCTGGTATCATAGCACATTTGGTAAATATAAGAATTTAATTTAGTCACCTTGTCAGACAAATACTTAGATTGTTTTTTAAATACGTAACTTTTTATTCTTATCTGAGGGCCTTAATACCACTCACTTTTGTTGTTGCTTGGTATGATTTTTATTAATTAACTTTTTCATATTTTATAGATTTTATCCAACAAGTAACCCCATTGCATTACATACAACAGAAGATTAGCAAGGTCTTTTCTCCCTTTTGTGACTGGCTGTTGGCTACGTAAGAGTGAGGAGATTCTCATGTTGAGCTATCTGATGAATCACTTACTGTAACTTGTGGGATTTAGATTTCTACATTTTTTTTCCTTTGCAGCTGATAATTCTATGCAAGGTAGGAAGATGAAAGTCATCAAAATTTACTAGCCCAAGACTAAAATCAATCAGTTATTCTTGACTCTAGAAGCAGTGGATAATTCAAGAAAACAAAACCAGTACATAAACAAAACAAAACATTACCTAAGGGCAGTTTATGGGTAACACCAAACTTTGTGTAGTATTACCTTTTAGGTTACAAAAAAACTTTCTTTTCCTCCTGCATTTATCAAGATGATTGTGCTGTTTGAGGTGAATGTAATTAACCTTCAGATTCTTTCTCGAAGGATAGGCTTCATGATTTAGCTAAAATAATGTATAAGCATAATACATATTTGTGCAAAAATGATTACAAAACCAAATTACTTATTTACTGTATGCCCACACACTATATGAATAAATATTGTTAAGTGAAATAACTCTACAAGGAGAAAAAATAAAGCAGAATTTAGAGAATGAATTTACCAAAATAAGATCATTAAGATAAGGGAAAAAAAAAAAAAAAAAAAAAAAAAAAAGATGTAATGAGAGAAGGCTGAGCTGTTCCTTATGATGCAGCTCAGGATCTTAGAACATTTGAATTTTAACTCTTCTGATAGCCTCAGTCTATCATCAGTTTTCTCTTGATAAGCACTTCAAGGCTAGACAACGTAATGTTTGTGATCAGGTCTTTTAGAAAAATATTTTATTTTAGGCAGCATAAGCTCAGTATAGAGCAGCATTTCTGTGCACTACAACTTGAATGAAGTTTGAATATGTAAAATCAAGAAATCAAACTTGAGAAGTCTGATTATAAAGCATTCAGGCACATGAACCATCTTCATCTGTCTATAGATGCTGAATAGAGACAACCTTGCAACCCAGTAATACTGACTAGCTTTTATATATACTGAGTAGTCAGTCCCTCCTGTAGGATAGGTTGCCAAGGATCCAATAAATATGTTTGAGAGACAAATTTAAGTCTGAAAGTGAAAATGCTGTAGGCACTTTCAGTTAGTTCTTTTTGCATAAGCTCAAATACCTGGAGGTCATATTTGTAGAATTTTTATTTATTTATTTATTTATTTATTTTTATTCCCCTTCAACTTCTCAAACAATTAATTCTATTTCAAGAAAATGGCTATAACTCATCCACGTAAAGCTTTTATCTTTCTATTTGGAGTAAGACTCAAAAGCCTAAAATTAGTTTTCTAAAAAAAAAAATCCCTTTGTGAGTTAAACTTAAATTAGTATTTCAACAAAAGAAATCTAGTTTTTGATTCACTGACTGAGAAAAAGAATTTAAATGAAAGCTTTTAAAAATCAAACTATCTAAGCATTTCCAAAACAAGAAATAAAGCAAAATTAAATGCACAGAGACAGCAACAATCTTGTCTTATTTAATCTGAAATATTTACCATCTTGAATAATTAATTTCAGAGTAGTAGCAGTACTTATCTACTGCTTATGGAATGCATATGATTTATGGAAGTTATATGCAGATGACTAGTGGAGCTAGTCTAGGAGAGACAACAGTATGCAAATATCCCCCCATCTCCAAGATTTTCCATTAGTTGACTCAAGCTTGACAGTTACTGCGGTGATGCTCAGAGACAGTGTAGTTCTTAAAATTAATGTAAGAAAAGGCTTTCAGAATGACCTATTTCCACAGTACCAATTGCCAGAAAATGTGGGTTAAATAATTTTGTGCTGTCATCAAATTCTGATTTTGCCCATTCTGTTTTGTTGTTGTTGTTGCTGTTTGAGTTGTATCTTTTTAAATAATGTTTGAAGCATATATAATACATTACAAAAATGGAAAAAGGAAATTAAAAAAAAAAAAAAAACAAACAAAAAAACTCACCTACTTTTTGTTTTGATCTGGAAATAAAAATCCAGTGGGATTATTTATCTAAGTCTAAAAACATGTGAAATGTCTCCAGATATAAGCCAGTCAACCTTGGATCTTTTTTATAACCAACTGAGAGAAAAAGGGTCTTTGAGGTCTTGATTTATATCATCTTAAAGTATGTTTCTAAAAGCATATTAGGTCACCCATGACCTTGTATCTATTCACTGACAGCAGAGAGATCCAGGAGGAAATAGACAAGCTCTCCGCAGCTGATAAATAATTCTCTCCTTCAACTCAGTGACACATCTATTTCATTCAGATCAGACAATATTTGAGATACTTTTTTCATCCCCCTCTTTTGCACTTTCTGATTTTCCTAAGAGGAATGAGAATATATTAAAAAAAAAAAAAAAAAAAAAGTTGCTTGATCTATTTGCTTGCCTTTCTAATCTTACAGTATAGGTAACATTATTCTTATAACTTATGAACACTCAGAGGAAAGGTATCTTACATACTACTGCAAGTGTTCATGGCCCATTGCAGATTACCCTGCATGTTAAACTTTTGTCAAAAATGTGAGTTCTCCCTGACAAACTCTTCTCCCTGACACAGTGAACTATTAAGATCTAACAATTTTTCATTATTACTTCTGTCACTATTATTTCAGATTTCTTCTTTGATTGAAAAAATAGATTTTATTCACATTTAAAATGGTATATTATTGCCCTAAGCAAACTGGACATATATAACTTTGTATGCCATAATAGAATGTAGCCAAAAGAGCTAAGGAAGCTAGCTGATGTCATCAAGGCTCTTGGGAGAGAACTGTGGTTTTTCAGTACTTGAGGAGAGCTTATAAAGGAAGGAAGACTGACTTTTTTACTTGGTCTGATAGTGATAGGACAAGGGGAAATGGCTTTAAACTAAAAGAGATGAGATTTAGATTAGGTGTTAGGAGTGGTAATGCACTGGAACAGACTGCTCAGAGAAGGCATGGGTGCCCCATCGCTGGAGGTATTCAAGGCCAGGTTTGCTGGTTCCCTGGGCAGCCTGATCTAGTGGGTTTTGAACATACCAAAAGCAGAGGGTTGGAACTAGATAATCTTTATGGTCTCTTCAAACCTAAGACATTCTGTTAGTCTCTGATTTTATAAATTCAGCAGGAAACTACCAGATCTGGGAGGAATGGATTTTCCCACAGCATCCCATATTCTGCTGTGCTCTGCACTTCTAGCCACAGTAGCATTGATATCTGGAATGGTTTACCTGGGATATAGTTGATTTTCTTCACAGAGATGAAGTGTTTGTGTTTTTGATGAAAATAGAGGCAATACCATCCTGTTTTAGTTGTTTCCTAGCAGTGCTTGCACAGATCCAAGCACTTTTCATCTTCATGTGCACTGCCAGGGAAGAGTCTGGGGATTCTCAAGAAGCCAGAGGGGACATAGGGAGGATAGGTGATGCGAATTGACCAAAATGATATACCATACTGAATGGCATCATACTCATCATTAAAAGCTTCAATGAAGGAGGAAAGGGGTCCTATTTGGATTCATGTCATTTGTCTTCTCAGTAAGCTGTTACAAATGATGAACCCTGCTTTTCTGGGAGAGGCTGAAATATCTGCCTGCCCATAGGAAAAGCATGACAAAATGTTAATTCCCTACTTATTTTTTATATGCAGTGGGCTTAGCCTTACTAACTGTTTGCTAGAGTGAACAGATGGCAACATTGTGCCTACTGGGGAAGTCCATTCTTTTTAAAAGAGAATGCCAGCTATATTCAAACTAAGAAGCACTTATATTATTGTCACTACAGATTGGATAACTAGTATTGGTAACTTACCCTTTAAGTGGAGGCACCAGTCTATACAGTTCAACGCTAAATTTCCACCAGATTTTATGGGAAAAAAAAAATAAAATAGTTGTACAGGCAGAATTGAGCTAATGAATCAATTAATTTATGAGTAACTACAATGCAACTGAAATGAACTGTCAGGTAAAACAAGTTCCAATTATGAATTCCCTCAAAATGCAGCTGCAAGCATCTTCATTTAAAGGATGACATCTGTACCGTATAGACATTAATTCTAAAGTTAAAATAATGGCTATATAAACATGAGCAGCCAGATGCTTTTTCTCATTCTACTAAAAAGTTTCTGGAATTGGGTTAAAAGGGGAAGAGCTTTGTCAGTATACATAGACTAAGGCATCAGTAAAAGGGTATATATTCCTTGGCTTTCTTCTTTTTTTTTTTTTACCTCGTAATGTCTGTGGGATTTTGTTTGTTTGTTTTTGTTAAATGTCATACTCAAATTAGGTGTTTGTTTGTTTGTTTGTTTTGTTTGGGTTTTTTTTTTGTTTGTTTTTGTTTTTGTTTTTTTTTTTTTCCTGAAAATCACATATATCTTTTTTTCAAAGATTTTTCTTTAGATGCTTACTTTAATTGCTGTCTCAGCAGATATTGCCTCACCATATGGCAGCAGGCTCTTAACTAATAAGTTGGCACTTAGAGAAGAAAGGGATAAATATTGTTTATGGTTAACATTAAATCACAGGTGCAGCTCTAGATAAAAGTAATGTGTGGAAGTGCCAGCAAGGCACAGTACACTTAATTATATTACTTGTCATCTCAGTGAAACTAACAAAGACTGATTATTCAGTTTCGACACATTTTAAAATGTTATTTTTCCTCATGTCCATGAAAATTCTTTAGTATCAAAATGAAAAAAGCTTTTTGGACATCACTAAAAACGGAAATGATTTATCATGATACATGAGGGTTTAGGTATTCCAAGGAAAGGCATTTTATCAAAGCATTTAGTTGAAACTGGCTTTGAAAAGCTAATTTGCATGAAACTAACCTATTGTTTGATTATTGTTGGTAATTCTACTTGTGTCTGGAAAGTGCTAGAATTACTTTGTAGATGTGATTAGTAATTCTCTTATTACCACAAAGTGAAAAGGCACAAAGGATCAGCCTAAGAGGAAGAAACTCTGAGCCAATTCAATTTCCTGAAATTCTTACCCAGAACTATACATTAATTGTTACTGCTGATCTATGAAAACCAAATGGCAAATTAATTAGAACATCCTCTGTTGGTTACTTTGGATACAAGTAGATAAATAATATAAAATGTTTCTGAACACGTCAGAGTAGATGAGATTTGGAAAAGTTAGAATTATTTTGCAGAAATGAAGGGTGGAATTCAGTTCAAGATTGTGTCTAAAACTGGAGTCCCTTGTTGTTTATGAATTTCAACTGCTACAATACTATCAGTAAAGCAAAAATTACAATTATTTTGCTGTACTTCCTCATAATTATATATTAATAATCTTCTACTTGTGGAGACAATGTCTAATAGAAATATTCACCGCTGACATCCAAAAATAATTAAAAAAAAAAAAAAATGCAGCATGACAACATATCTAGATGTAATTCCACTGAAGATTTATTTGTTGAGCAATATCTTTCCTATAAATTACTACCAGAGCACATGAGTTTTGTATTTGAAATAGTGGAGTATTTTATTATTACTGCTTCTGTCTGTTTCTATAAGAGCAGTTCAACAGTTTTCATATTTCACAGAAACTGAAATAAAATGTTTGTTAAGACTAACATAGACAGATAAATACTAGTATTGAGTCTGAGCTGTAACATCTATGCTATGATGTTACTGCCACATGTTAGGTATTTTCAGATGGAAAAAATGCCCAAGCAGTACACTGGCTTTGTATTGTTATATTGGTATCAAGGCTAAAGTAGTAACAAGTGAAACAAATATGTTTTCAAAGATATTGCAATCATTAACTTACTAGACATAATTAACAAATTTGAATGTATAACCACTTAAGAACTTATTGTCTCCATAAGCCGTTTAGACATTGTGTGATCTGTGTGATATTTGATTATATAAGATACTCACTGTGAACATTTGGGAATATTTTTCCCTTGATCCTACAGAGGAATTTATCCTTTCTTTTTTTTTTTTTTTTTTTTCTTTTTTTTTTTTTTTTTTTTTTCCCTGCATAAACAGGGTGCATAAATAGGAAATATTTTTTACTTCTAAACAAGTGAAAACAAAAATTGTATTCTTTTACTTATTTATACAAAAAACATATGATATTTGTTTTCCTTTACAAACATTTTAATAGACTTTCTGCAAATGATTTCCAAACTCATCTGCCTGATGAGGAAAGAAAGAAAAGAAAAAAAAAAATTCTCCTTCATTTCAAAGAAATGAATATTTTGGAAATAAAACTGTCCACATTTTTACTTCAGAAAGAAATGCACTTCTTTCTTACTTTCCTTGGAAAATAAATAAATAAATAAAATCTGTACACTTGCAGAAACAAAAATGGTTACTGGAGATTCTAACCACAAAATTATCACACACTGAGGAGTTAGTGAACCACTCAATAGCTGTATGACATACTGCATTGGCTGTTAATAGCACTTAGCCTTCAGTCCCCTGTTGTGCTGAACACATTCCTTGGTTTCGACTGTATTCCAAAAGAGGTATTTTCTCATGTGAGCATCTTTATGCTTGAAAGGAAAACTGTTGATTAGAGTTGTTTTCTTCTAAGAACAATCTAAAGACAAAAAAATCCAGGGAAACTCTATCCAGACAGAGTCTGTGACACATTCTGTGGTCTATCCAATGCAGGGCAACAAATTTCATATTTCCAGCATCTGAAAGTGTATAAGGGATGTACTCTTCTTCTTTTTCTTTTCTTTTTTTCTGTTTCTTTTACTGTTAGATCCAGTAAATCATATTTCAATCAATATCTTACAGCATTTGAGTGCCTTTCTTATTCTGATTATTAAAAATCCTTATGCAGGTGTATAGTCAAATTTAGATACTGGTAAACAATTTAGTGGGATGCTGAAATTTAATATCTTGCCAACCAAAATTTTGGATATTTGCATTTGATTCTAAATTCATGCATTTTGGAAATAAATAGTCATTTGCAAGGTAAATATGTGGGAAAACTTTCATGGATGGGAAAGAATGGAACTTGATAAAATATGTTTTGTTTTGTTTTGTTTTGAAACACTTTTGAAAAACAGCTCACTTGCTTCACATCCATACATCAAATAGTGTCTGAATAGTAATTGGTACTGAATAGTTTTTAAGTTCCTTTATCTGTATACATACTTTATTATGAGGAAAACAATAATTCATTTGCTCCCATATTGATTTATCTGTCTGTATTTCAGTATGCAGAGTTGCAAGATCATAACCTTTGCAATAGAATAATATTGTGAGATATACACTTGTCTTTAAAACTGGAAAGAAGTATCCTTATAGACTGAACATCAAAACAGAACATTCTTTATTTGTTGTTTGGGAGACTGGATGTTTATACTGCAAAACTGTTCAAATTATGGCCAGTAAAAGCTTTGGACTTTGTCAGAAATCTCCCAAACTCTCTTACATAGTATGGAATTTACACATTGGTGCAAGCAGAAGTGGGATGGAATCATTCAGTTCTGAAGGCAAAGAGAGTCACATGGAGTGCATACAATTGACTACAGTGCCAAAAAAACTTTCCAGCATTAGATACAGCATAGTTATAGGCTGGTACACCTCCAGTCTTCTCAAGAACATGCCATCTTTTTCTGTTAAGAACACTTCTGTTTTAGCATACTATGTAAAGAATTGCAAACTGGTAAGCCTATAGAGGATACAAGATCATTCTTCTACATATAAATTTATATTCAATATATTAATCATTTATTATTAGTCTTTTCACGCAGTCACTCTTTCAAATCATGAATAGGATACCTCCCCTGCTATTGTGATATAGCTTTCAAATGTTTGCTCCTGTGTGGGTATTTTCAGTAATCAAAGTATTTAATGTAATTTATTTTTATGTAATCCATACATGTTTATCTTGGGCTTGAGTGGCTTACTGCATGACAAACTCTCTCCTTATAACTTAGTGCTTTTATTTATCAATGTCACTGAAACATGTGATTTTCTAATGGGAATGTTGTATTGAAATTAGTAATGAGATACACGTTTATGAATGTTTTTCTTTGAATCAGATCTTGAAATAAGAAACTGCTAAAACACTAACTTTGTAGAAAAATGAAAAAAAAAAAAAAAAAGAAGTTTAAATTTTGTAGATTTTTGTATAAGCTATCAGGAAAACCAACAGCCGGCTTGCACACGCTACAGTCGTTCAGCTTCTGGAGGAAATCATGCCACATGTCACATTTGAGACCTGTGGCAGAGACATTAAAATGTTATGAGGTCTCCCTTGATAAAGAGATAGAGCTGTAACTGATTTCTTTCCCATTTAGGAAGTGGAACTTCAAATTTACTAAGATTTGTATTATCTATACATTCAGTAAGAGTTTCAGTTTTTTTTGGTAAGGTATTTGAAATGAAATTTTAATCTTTTTGCACTCTTACTGCACACAAAACAAACAACAACAACAAAACTCTAGCATTGCAATTATATAACTTATTACTATGGAAAATGGGTAGTAGTCAAAACTTAATCGGAAGTCACTAATGACAAAGTCTCAGGTGATAACAGATCAACATCTGTCTTTTTTATTTTACTTGGATCTACCTATAATGAAATTAATATATATATATTTTCTATAATATTTAAGGTTCTGAAATGAATGAATTGCATATAATTAAAGAGGTTAGTAGGAGGGATTGTAATAATTTCAAATGCCAAGGGCTATTATAAAATATTTTAATGAAAAGAAAATAATTTGACCAAAGGCTTATTGGCCATGATTTGATCAGTTTTGTGGTATAACAGTCAATCTACCAAAAAATGGATGGAGAAAGTTCTGTTTCAATTTTTCATCTGTAAGGATATCTCCTTCCAGATTAAAAGATAAGTGTGTATATCATACTGTTACTCTGTTCCCAAGGTTAAGATCTCATAACTCTCTGCAAACTAGAAAGGGATTATTCAAACCTCATAATGAGTCATCTGACATAATTTAGAGTGCACTTTAAATTTAAAGATAAAAGATGCCCTAAAAGTATCTAATCGTTCTTTTCTGAATCTAAATAAAGACTAGATACTCATCTCAAATGCAGATGACCACATTACAGACATATTTTTATCAATCAGCCCCTCTGTAGACTCTAGGCAAATAAAAGGTTTTTGAGATAAATCACCTCCTCCTCATCTTCCCAGCCATTCATTTAGGATTCCATTTCTTCAACAATCTGTTAAAACTATGTGTTTTTGCTTGTTTTGATGGTTTATTTTGTGTTTGGTGGTTTTATTTTAAATTATTATTCTCAGTTTCAGCTACGCTAAATTTAATTAATTTATTTATGTTAGCCATGAATTTTGATAAATATATATATATGTAAATGGTAAGTATTGTGATTATTCATTTTTCTATTTTCGCACAATCTTTCTCTGTATAATGATATAAATAGATATTCCAGTATATATCACACTAGATTCTAGGATTGCAATATACATTTAGTTGAAGGTTCAGTTTCTCAGAAGTTATTCCTTTGAGCAGTTTGGTGCACTAAGATTATAGAATTATTTATACATAGGGAAAATAAAGAGGTAAAGAAAACAACAACAAAGAATGCACAAAAAGAAATCTTATTTAAATCATTTTATTGATTATTAGTGTGTTTTTTATTTCTGTAAGTTAGAATGGGCCCTGTTCACCACTGCAAACTTTCAGTAGAACTCTGTAATACACAATCTAATAGATACCAGAGTTTGAATCTCTAAGTAACATTTAAATACTGGAACTGGTCATGTTGTTCATTGCACATATCTTTAATAAAATTATTTCAGCTTTCAGATCCATAAGAGAATAAATATTCTGTTGCCTTGGGTGTAACATGTTATTGAATTGTATCATTTTTATTTTATTTTATTTTATTATTTTATTTTTAAATAAAGGAATAGGTAATGATTTCTTCAGGCAGCAAATGAATATCTAACACTTATTCTGGTTATTAAAACATACTGCATTTTTTGAGTCATTGTCAGCATGTATGAAGGGTCAGATAATAAAGAGACAGAAAGAAGACAAGTGTTTTTAAATCTGAACAATTCCAATGACCTCCATTTCAAATGAACATGATCTCTCAGCAGTACAAAGAAGCTGGAAAACTTTGAAAACATTTTGATGTTTGAAATGTTCAGATTTTAAAAATGATTACACTACTGAACATTTTCAAACATTTATGAAGGGAGAATTTTAAGCATCTTAAAAATTTATGTTAATAATTCAAACTGCTCTGACTTCAGTCAGACTTTTCTCTACTTATTGCAATCATGAAGAGAAACTGAAGAATTTATTTGAAAATCTTACTAAATTTAACATTGAGTAGAGCTGTTAAAAAAAAAAACAAAAACAGCATTCAAAAGGCTTTTATTTATTTATTTATTTATTTATTTTTATGTGGAAAAGATAAAACAAACAAACTAGGTTATGTATGATTTATTTGTGATCTAAGAAATTAATCTTGTTCATTATAGCCTTCCCCCCAGGAACAATCTTAGCGGAAGTTCATGAAAATTACATGTTGTTCATCACTGAATTCATAACATAACTACTCATGAGTAGAAGTGAGCTGTGAAAAGGTTAAAAATCACTGTTTTACATGTATGTGTTTGCTCTGCAATATAAGGAACAAAGCAAAGGTCTGAAAACCAAATGCATTAAAAGACATTTATTTTTCACCAGTGTTATTGTGAGACAGAGACAGAACTTTTAATAATAGCAAGTACAAAAATCTTGAAATATGTATGCAGACTCTTTCTTGGAAAACAGAAGTGATTTTAATGAGCATCTCACATATACCAGCACAGACTTCAATGTGGTCAAACATACTGTTAACAAAGTACTTAATACAGCTGATTAGCTTTGACTATTTGACAGCAAGCACTTTGAGTGTTGTGGGGACACACTGAAACAGGGGCTAGGTTGTGTGTGTGTGTGGGGGGGGGGGGGGGGGGCGGGGAGAGGGAGGAGAAGAAGGGGACAGGTTAGGGAATCTGGCTTTAAACAAAAACAGAGAACCTGATCTTGACATGCACTGTAAATATGAAGTATCCAAGTGCATGTAAAGTTGCCTAAACACTTGCAATTATAATACCTACGGGTACTTTTTGGGTACTGTAACATAAATATCTACTAAATGAAAATATTTCAAATAAATTGTATTTAAGGAATAAGGCAATAACATGAAATGAAAATATAATGACCCATTTTTTTTTATTACAGTTGAAAGAGAGGAGAAAAGAAATCTCTCTAATAATTGTGAAATGAATGGGTAAATTCTTCTTGATCTAACTACGATAGAAGTATGGATATCAATTACATGTGAAAAATGTAGGTTATAACTTGCAGGAATCTAATTTATCAAGCAAGTCTAAAGTCCACTTCACCATTCAGTAGCTATTAAACTGACTGCAAGGAATGATTCTCAGTTTGAAGGGCATAAAATAAAACTGCACATTCCCCACAAAATGGCTACCTAGGGTATCAAATATATGGACAAGTAAAAGAACTTGAAAATAACTTGAATTCACGGGCTTGTATCAAAACATGAAATATGTAAATTTAAAACAAACAAACAAACAAAAAAACTGAATTGAATGAAAAGTTAATAATGATCACGCTGAATTGGTTGTATGATGCTGATAAAGAAGTGAGTTTCAGCAGAGACCTTCCTGTACCTTTACAGATGTACAAATTGGCTAGAAGTTTACATCCAGACCTGTTTCTGATATTTACACTTCTACCATACATTGCTATTCTCTGTAAATGAACACAGAAGTGTGATGGTTCTTCAGATGTTGACATTAATATTACAATTGAATAAATATATCTTCTTGAAATTTCTAGCAGCCGAACAGTATGGTTTTAGATGTCTTTCTCCCAAGAAAACAAAGAAAGGACACTTGTTTAAAATATGTATCCAATTATCACTAAATAGACTATGTCACTAGCTGGGTGGACGGGGTCACTATCTGGGTCACTAGCTGATGTCATTAGCTGGGTGGATAGGGGGAGAGTGGTAGATGTAGTCTACCTTGATTTCAGTAAGGCTTTTGATACTGTCCCCCATGACATCCTTATAACAAAGCTGAGGAAATATGGGATAGATGAGTGGACGGTGAAGTGGATCGAGAATTGGCTGACTGGCAGAGTGCAGAGGGTTGTTGTTGGTGGTGCGATGTCTGGCTGGAGGCCTGTAACTAACAGCGTCCCCCAGGGGTCTGTGCTGGGTCCGGTCTTGTTCAACATCTTCATCAACGACCTTGATGAGGGGATAGTGACCACCCTCAGCAAGTTTGCTGACGACACGAAGTTGGGAGGATTGGCTGACACGCCTGAAGGCTGTGCTGCCATTCAGCGAGACCTGGACAGGCTGGAGAGCTGGGCAGTGAGAAACCGGATGAGGTTTAACAAAAGCAAGTGTAGAGTCTTGCACCTAGGAAGAAATAATTGCATGCACCATTACAGGCTGGGGGAAGACCTGCTGGAGAGGAGCTCTGCTGAGAGGGACCTGGGCGTCCTGGTGGATGACAGGTTGGCCATGAGCCAGCAGTGTGCCCTTGTAGCCAAAAAGGCCAATGGCATACTGGGGTGCATTAAGGTGATCCTCCCCCTCTACTCTGTTCTGGTGAGGCCTCATCTGGAATACTGTGTCCAGTTCTGGGCTCCCCAGTACAAAAAAAGACAGGCATCTCTTGAAAAGAGTCCAGCAGAGGGCCACAAAGATGGTGAAGGGCCTGGAGCATCTCCCCTACAAGGAGAGACTTAGGGAACTGGGTCTGTTTAGCCTTGAGAAAAGAAGACTGAGAGGGGACTTGATCCAGGTTTATAAATACCTGAAGTGTGGGAGCCATAGTGGCGAGGCTGGTCTCTTTTCAGTAGTGCGTGGAGACAGGACTAGGGGCAATGGGCTGAAATTTCAGCATAGGAAGTTCCACACGAATGTGCGCAAGAACTTCTTTACAGTGAGGGTGACGGAGCACTGGAACAGGCTGCCCAGGGAGGTGGTGGAGTCTCCTTCTCTGGAGATATTCAAGACCCGCCTGGACGCCTACCTGTGCAATGTGGTGTAGGGAGCCTGCTTTGGCAGGGGGATTGGACTTGATGATCTCTAGAGGTCCCTTCCAACCCCTGCAATTCTTGTCCCCATCTTACAAAAGATAATACTTTATTTGATTGGACCTTGTTAAAAAGAAAACCAAAATGAACATTTCATAGAATCGTAGAGTCATGGAAAGGCTTAGGTAGGAGGGAACCTTGAAGACTTAAAGATCATATAGTTCCAAATCCCCTGCGGTGCCAACCACTAGATTGGGTTCCCTGAGACTCCATCCCATCTCTAGGAAAAAAAAAAAAAAAAAAAAGAATCAACAAACAAAACAAAACAAAACAAAACAAAACAAAAAAACTACTACTCGGGAACAAGGCTTCAGTTTGTACTGTATTGTTATTTACAGCTTCCCTGAATAAATTGTACCATATAATTCTGTGTACCAAATAGACTGTGTATAGCTCTTCTATGTTTTTTGATTTTTTTTTCTCATTTAATTTTTGCATTTATATGTAAAACTTTTTCTACTTATATTTTTGTGTTACTGCTTATGTTCCTACCACTTTAAAATATAAATAAAAATTTAGCTAGACCAGACTGAAAATATGACAAATAAAAAGACAGAAAATGACACCAATACTGGTAAGGAAAATCAACCTGATTGAAAGTATGCAAAACATTATTTTTAGCTGTATAAATAAAACCATTAATGTTTATTAAAGTTAAATATCTAATTAATATCTTTTAGGTTTCTTTTTTACTCTCCATCACACTTCTTAATCAAAAGAGAATCAAAGTTGAATTTGAAGAGAATTCAAGTTAAACTTTGAGTATATATCTCAAATTTTTGTTTGGTCTGTATTTCAATAGTTGTTTAAAGTTGTTCTGTACTTCTGATTTTGCACTGGAAATTACTTGTCATGAAACACGAGGGGAAAGAAGTGGAATAGAAAAAAAATGCCTTTACTAGAGAGTTGGTAGATATCTTACTGAAAAGAACATTTACATACTCTTTATGGACAGTATC
This sequence comes from Excalfactoria chinensis, assembly GCF_039878825.1. Taxonomy (NCBI): domain Eukaryota; kingdom Metazoa; phylum Chordata; class Aves; order Galliformes; family Phasianidae; genus Excalfactoria; species Excalfactoria chinensis. The sequence goes on from NC_092825.1 coordinate 140,255,456, forward strand.
CTATAAATGTATAAAATATCTCTCTTTCTCTATATATAAACTTTTGTGTGTGTGAGCTCAGTGAAAAAGAATTCTTTGTAAGTGCAAAAAAAAAAAAAAAAAAAAGTCGTTTAAAAAGAATCATTATAATGAGATTAGGATTCTCATCCTAAAGCAATGTTAGTAATTTTATTTCTTATCATTGTTAGATTGTTCAGCCCTTCTCTTTGTCCTCTGGTAAGTCAGGTGTATGAATTATGTACTATAATCATACTAAGCAGCCTGATATTCTTCTCTCAGCTATAACATGTCACTGTAAATTTAGTAATGAATACAAAGTTAATATAAAAAAGAAACTCGGTGCTGTATTTCATAGATGATAAATTGCACACAATCTATTTGTATGAATTTAACTGCTTACCATTTACAGTCACTGTAAGTAAAGGAAGAACACTGGCACTTTGTTTATCCTGATTTATTCCACTTTTTTATTCCAAGACTACCAGGTCTTCACAAGACAAATAACATATCAGTATCTTTGTTTATACACATTTTTAAATTAAATGTCTGTACTAACCTAAAAAAAAATAACAAACAAAACCTCTTAAGGATAATTTTTAAAACAACTTATAGAAAATGTGTATTTTGTGATTGTTTTTATTTGCATCCACAGAATTTCACTAATTGTGTTTATTTCTATACATACTACAGTATAGTGAGATGAAAATGTAATCTTCAGTCCTTGATATTGTCACATTACATTACTTTTTTTTTTTTTTTTTTTTAAATATAGTTTCCATCAACTTCCAACAGTTATTGGGAAGATCTTACTAAAAAAAAAAAAAAAAAAAAAAAAAAATGTTGCTGTTGCTGTGGCTGTGACATAATGATCAAAGAATCATAGAATGACAAAATAATTCAGTTTGGAAAAGATCTCTAAGGTCACCACATCCAAACTGTTAACCTTGCACTGCCTAGTCCACCACTAAAGCATGTTCCTAAGCGCCACATCTATATATCTTTGAAATACTTCCAGGGATGGTGGCTTAACAACTCCTCTGGGGAGCCTGTTCCATTGCTTCATAACCACTAGAATGAAGTATTTTTTCCTGATGTCAAACTTCAATCTCTCTTGTTGCAGCTTGAATTCATTTCCTCTTATCCTGTCAAATGTTGCTTAGGAAAAGGGACTAACACCTACTTTGCTACAACCTCCTTTCACTGCATTTAAATTGATGGAAGTTATTTATTTTTAATTATGAATATTTCACAGAAAATATGAGATAATCATTTTTAGTAGTGTGGATTTAGTTGAGCTAAGTATGGTTCAATAAGGTGCTAGTTATGTTGTAGTAAAGTAAGCATGAGAACTCTTCTCTGTTTCCTGGTTCAAAGCTTGCTTCCTGAGGTATTTCTTGTGATAAGACTTTCACTGATTTATGGAGGAGGCAAGTGATGGGTGCTATCCTGTGAAAATCAATATCACTTTGTGGACAGTTGAAAGCACCTTCCCTCAGAGCTGTTTGCCTCTGGAACAGAGTGCTCAGGAGTGTTATATGGCCTGTGACTAAATAGCTCCAACTCGGTATGGGAAAGCTGGGGAATTATACCATCATGTCCTGTGAAAAACAGGATGCAGGTGGGCATCCCTGTTCCCTCTTATCTGCTGGCAAGGCCTGAAAGATGGGAACAAAGGAGTTTCTGCTGAGATCCCAGAGCCAGAAACTGCCATTCCAAGGAGAGCTGACTCAACCTCTTTGGATTCGAGTTGTCACTCCAAAGAGAGCTGACTCGACCACTTTGGACTTATTTGTAAGTTTCTACTACCATTGAAACAACACCTGATGACACACTATTACTGAAGATCAGTGACTGAACTACCAACCACAGTGGTGACTATCTCCCTCTTGCTTCCTACAAAGACGACTTGCTTCTATTTCCTATCTTTTCTGTTGCCCTTCTTCCCTTCCCCATCACCCTAATTCATAACAATGTCTGTCCTCCCCTTCCCCATCTCCCTTACTAAGATTTGTAATAAACTGGTCAGGCCAATATTTGAACCATTGTTTCTTAATCTCACATGGAGTATACATATATAAAAGAGCCTCCTCTACCTATAAATTGGAGCAAGACAATAAACTATTTTCTTAACATTCATTTGCTATTTATCTCTTACAGAAATCTTGTTGACAAGTCCCTCAAATATTTTAAGCATAGTTCTGAGGGAATCAACTTGAGATTCTGTCTAAAACAACAAAAGTTGTCTCCAAAAGCTATCTTGTTAACACAACTCAGGAATTACTTTCCCTAATAGGACTGCCACTAAGAAAAAAGGAAATATAGAGAATCTGGTGAAATATATACAGTTAATAACAGAGGAAATAAACATCACAAAATACAATAACCACTGTATCAATTTCACCTTAAGAGTTCATAGAAAGAACCTACCTGTTTAGGATATCATGACTCTATTTTATGTACAGTACACTGTCTGCTCCTGGTCAGCAGTGGTAAGTGTAAGGGATATGTTTCTTCAACACGAGTGTGAAAACATTAAGTTACCTTCTGAGTTATACATGGAGCACTTTGTTTTGTTTTGTTCTTCTACAATTAAAAAATAAAGTCTGAGGTAAAACTACTTCTGACAGTTAAAATGATCAAAATTTCTTATCTAAATTATGACAGTGTATTTACAAAATAATGTAAAAGTTGAAGATATTTTCATTGATTAAAAAAATCAACAGGAGACTTTCAGAAGAAAGAGGAAAAAAAAAATAAAAATGAAAAAAGACAAGGTGTCAGACGTCACAGGCCAAGATAAAATAAATCACAGAAAATGTGACTGAAGTCCACCATCCTATATCTTGGTTTAGGTAGTGACCAACTGCCAATATCTCTTAGTCCTGTCCCTTCTCTCCCCTTCCCTATCCATTTTACTTGGAATCACCTCACACTTTTTAAAAAATATGTATATTATATGCAGGTAATAAAATTCAGATGTTATGGTAATTTAAGAAACCAAATGAAATCTAAGTTCAGAAGTCACCATTTTCAGAAGGGGAGAGTGGAAGTTGCAGGGAATGCATAAAATTACAAAATGTTATGAGATGTTAATAAATACAGAAACAGTAGTGCAAATATTGGTGGAAAGGCAGAACAGAAGAGAACATGTGAAAGGTGAACAGCAAGGAAGACTGTAGCCTAAATCTCTGTTCATCATTAACGAGGATATTGAAAGGGTAGTAAGTGAAAACGATATGAATTGAAGGGTCAGCTAAATGACTTGAAAGAAATCAGACTGAACAAAAAATAACAAAACAAAAAACAAACAACAAACAAACAAAAAAAAAACCCCAACCACACACATAATAAAGCATGGATGAAAAAGAAGGGGTGAGAATAGTTTTAAAAAACACAAGTTGCTCAGAAAGCTATGCCTCCTATTTGTTTCCATGGTAACTCTAATAAGAGGAATGCTCTGAAAGTAATGTCTCCTATTTTGTTATGTAGGCCCGCAACATCAGAAGTGGATGTTGGGGGTTATGGCAGTATAAACTGAACTTTCAATCAATATTCTGTTACATTTTGTTGCCTTGACACAGATGGCTGCAGAGGGGCAGTGTGACAAAATAGCATCTGACATGGAAGAGCATATGAAGGAAAGGCAAGTAATTCAGTTTTTCGATGTGCCTATTGACATTCATCTCCTTACCAAGGAGACCAAACAGTGGATGTGAGCACAGTGAGGCAGTGGATGGTACATTTCAGAAGTGGCAATGGTGTTGCAAAAGACAAACTATGTTCTGGATGGCCCTAATGAATTTAATGAGTGTAGCACGTGGACTCTTGTTCATCACTTGTGATCTTAATGGTGGTGACTATGTTGAAAAACAATGTTTTGTAGCTGATAATTTTCCTTATTAAGTAATATTATTATGCTATTTGTGTCTAGTTTGATTAGAAATAAATAAGAGACATTACTTCTGAGCAAGCTTTGTAAAATAAGATACATTTCTTTTGGAACAGCCCATGTATTATAACAAATTGATATCAGTCAACATATATAAATGTATGTACAGGAAGAGACTGAGAATTCTATAGTAAACTTCTAAATGATTTATGCTTTGGACAACATTTGTTTTCACCATAAATTTGATGATGTAGCACATTAATACATCATCACAGTGACAGCACAATGGTGATATACCATACTAATACACCCTCAAAATGACTGTGACAAGAACTGCCACTTTGGTGATGCATTATTCTGATCTGTCATTAAAGGAACATGTTTTCCAGAGATGGAGTGCAGATAGAAAACAGATTTTGTCATTCCTTGTTCATTCACTTGGTTTCATAAAATCACACAATCACAGAATTATAAGGATTGGAAGAGAAACCTGGAGGTCATCTAGGCCAATCTTTCTGCTAAAGCAGATTCCCTGGATTATGTGTCACAGGAAAGCATCTAGACAGGTTCTGAATATCTTCAGAGAAGGAGAGTCCACTACCTCTCTGGACAGCCTGTTCCAGAGCTCTGTAACCCTCAGAGGAAACAAGTTTTTCCTCATGTTCAGTTGGAACTTCCTCTACTCCTGTCTGTGCCTGTTGCCTTGTGTTCACTCACTGGTCATTGCCAATAAGAACATGTCCCCATCCACTTGACACCTACCCTGCAGATGTTTAAAAACACTGTTAAAGACTTCTCTCAGTCTTCTTTTTTCAAGGCTGAACTGTCCCAGGTCTATCAGCTTTTCCTCATAAGGGAGAAATCAGGCTCCTAATCATCCATGTAGCCCTTCACTGGATTCTCTTAAGTAGTTCCTTGTCTTTCTTCAACTGGGGTCCACAGAACCAAACACAGTACTCCAGATGTGGTCTCACCACAGTGTCCATCTCATTTCATAGATTTTGGAAAAGTGCTCAACCTAAGGAACAGATCATTTACTACTGAGTAGGCAGGTCTGAAAATTTCCAAAGAGGCTATGACATCTAAGATTTTTTACTCATCTAAAAAATGACAGTGAAAATGGATGTAGAGTGCACTGTGAGCAATTTTGCAGATGATTTATGGCTGGGAGGAGTTATGGATACATCTGGAGGCTTTGCTGTCATCCCTCAAGTCCTGGACAGGCTGGAGAGGAATCTGATGAGATTCAGCAATGGCAAGTGTAGAGTCCTACATTCATTCACATGTATTGGTAGAAGTTAGGGTCTGACCTGATAGAAAGCAGTTCTGCGGATAAAGACCTATATCTCCAGGCAGACAACTGTCCATAAGCCAGGACTGTGCCATGTGATTCTGTGAAGTGCTGGAATAATTGAAAGGAATGAACCAGGTTTAATGAACTTGACTAAAAATCAGAATCCATTGCTAGAGATTTTGGAAACATGCCCATCCTAAAGAACAGATATAATTTACTATTGAGTAGACATGTCTGAATATTTCAGAAGAAACTGTGACATGTAAGACTTCTCATTTAACTATATCCTTGGGGATTTCATCATCATTTCAGAGTTTGCATACTAGATGACACTTTATACTTGTTTTTTCACTCCAGCTGCTTCAGAATTTTATGGTGTGATAACCTGCAGATGCTACTGCTATAAACATACTGCTTAGTGTATTTAATTATGCTTGCTAAATGTCAGATTAGGTTTGCATATGAAATCAGCGAGATAAACTAAACCATAACAGTGGATATTCAGTAATGTCTTTGTCATAATCAACGGTACATAAAATACATCTTTTTGAAAAAGTTAATAAAAATATTTTAAATTATTTAAGATTGAAACAATAGGGGAGTTTCATGGAGACCTTTATGTGACCAGTAGGTTTCATCATTCTTTATGATGAAGAAATATGCATTTAACTTAAATATAATTGATAGTTAGATACACATGGCAGGTTAATATTTTAACATTCAGTATAATTATCTTATGTCCATTGGATCCTGAAGAAATTCTGTATGAAACAAAACATTCAGAATCCTCTCACGAAGGTCTCAGACTTCTTACATTTCCAGTGGAAAGAACAGGTTTTCTGAGAGTTCAATGAGGTTTAGCCAAAGCCTATTCAGAAATATACAGATAACTCAAAACATCTTCTGTCACACACTTTCCTGTGGATTTGAAGACAGAGAAATTTGTACAACCTAAGATAAGCCTGTCTGCTTAAAGTGTGGATAAATTTTGAAAGTGCATTTGAAAGAATAGGGGTATTGAGTTTGTATAGCAGAATAAAACTTTATTTTTTCTTTAAAGTAGAAGACATAATTTCTTTATCAATTTTGACAAATGATATTCCTCCACTAGTTTCTGTTCCCCATTAATTTCTATTTAATTAAAATAAAACCCTTTCCCTCCTAAAATTAGAAAACATTATACACTTACTCTCCTTTAAACTTGCCAGAATTTATTTATTTATTTAACAGACTGAATTCTTTTTCTTTTTTCCACTACTCAGCTTATGTGATTATTGTATTTCTAAATGTAATTGCTAATCACAAAACTGGACTCTCATTGTATGAAATTTCGTGTGTAGATTTTGAATTTACACAGTATAATTCTGCGCAAGAGCATACATGAGAAACACCATAATCTAAATCTATTTACACATATTAGGGAATTACTTAGAACATGGAATATACTTACACTGCTGATTTAATCTCCTTTTCCTTTTATTTCTGGATAGAACTACATGTTGCCTGGTCTGCATTGCCTTAATCTGTATACTTAAAATGTTTCTAGAAAATGAGAATGCACATCAGCCTCTCCTGTAAACTCTGCTACAGTCCCAGTTTTGGGAACTGACTGAGATATCTGGTTTCACTCAAAGATGACGGTGAGTTTTTGATAGTATACATATTACACTACTACTGTTAGCACCTCTCAAATGGAAAAGTATTTAATTCTTTCCTGGGAAACTGTCTGTGGTTTTCATTTTTACTTCACCAAACTGCAGGGAACTATGTTCCAGCCCTCTATACAAAATTGTCCTCCTGTGAATCCAGAAATGTAAGGATGATGAAACAAAAAGGTACCTGCCTACTGGGCTAAGTAGAATGGAAAAGAGCATCTGATCCTTTTGTTCAGGTGGTGGTTTTCTGCTCAAAAAAGAATAGAGCTTAACAAAGAAAAGGCAATAATACTAATTTTCTATGAAGCCTAAAAGATTCTTAATCATAAAACGGGAAAAACTTACAGTGACCATTTTTAGTGACAAGATCTAATTCTATTTTTATATATATTCAATTTTTGTTTTTACTAAGCTTGTAAAAACTGTAAGTTTCTGAAGTTAGTATATTCATAACTTGATACTTTCATCAGAATCAATTAAAAACTCAATTCCTCTTTTTCCAGATTTAAAAAATTAAGTAACTTCCATATCTGAGATGCCTTTTTTAAGTGCTCAAATTTTCAGTGGGGTATGAAGCATAACTGATGCATAACTAATCAGAAATACTTAAATACTTTAACATTTCTTATAGATTTTTTCACAGAATCACAGAATTGTAGGGGTTCACAGTATCACAGTATCACAGTATCGTGCGAGTTGGAAGGGACCTTAGAGATCATCGAGTCCAACTCCCGGGATTCGAGCTCTTCTGTGTAGCAGTTCTGCCACTTGCGCCACAGGGGGGATTTGAACCCCGGGCCTCCGGTGTTGCAAGCAGCAATTCTACCACTGTGTCGAGTCCAACCCCATTGACAAAGCAGTTCCCTACACCACATTGCACAGGTAGGCGTCCAGGTGGGTCTTGAATATCTCCAGAGAAGGAGACTCCACCACCTCCCTGGGCAGCCTGTTCCAGTGCTCCGCCACCCTCACTGTAAAGAAGTTCTTGCGCACATTTGTGTGGAACTTCCTATGCTGATGTTTCAGCCCATTTCCCCTAGTCCTGTCCCCACGCACTACTGAAAAGAGACCAGCCTCGCCACTATGGCCCCCACACCTCAGGTATTTATAAACCTGGATCAAATCCCCTCTCAGCCTTCTTTTCTCAAGGTTAAACAGACCCAGTTCACTTAGTCCCTCCTCAAACATTTTATCTTGTACATAGTTTTCATACTTCTCTGTACAGTTAAAATCTAAGTATTTTTTAAATTTGTCATTTGTACCCCAAATTATTTTTTAATTAATAATATTTTTTGTTATTTAAATTTTTGCTGAAATTTTATTTTTCATTTAAAAAAAAAATGTAAAAAAGAAATGATCTGCCACTGATCTTTACTACAGTTTCTAAGAATGTTAATTATTAACCTAGGAGAGTTTTCAATATTTTATTCCCATTCTTACAAAACAGGCTATAAGAACAAATAGTTTTATTATCTGTTCACCACTAGGGTTCCTTAGTGAGTCCACTGTGACATATATGGTAACAAAATTTACTCAGACTTTACAGAATATTTATAGGGTGGCTTCTGTTGGGGCTTTTCCGGCACTATAACGTATTTTCATGTATCAGGTAATATGACAAACAATTCACCAGTAGTTCACACTGCTGAAATAGCTTGCAAAGGCCATTTATAAAATTAGGAGAGAGAGAGAGAGGAATGCTTACGTAATGCAATAAATCTTTCTTTTCCATTTAGCTGGTTATTTCCAAGTGTAACCTTGACCTAGCCTAGTATTCTAGAACACAGTGTCTTGCTTGCGTTATACTTAAATTCTTTATGTTAATATATAAAAATAGAGTAAGTCATGCTCAAATTAGAACTGTAGTAAAATAATGAATCATTGAAACTTCCAATGGATAAAAATTGCTGGACATTCAGCAGTTCAGTTCAGTTACTGTTCTTATTAAGTTCTACATATTTCTGGAATATTTTCTGTTTACTGAATTGTCTAAGAAATCATTTAGTGACAAATCCAACACTCTATTATCATTTTTTGTTTCCTTAAACATTGACTAGACATACCTGTATCTGGGACTACACTTTCAATGTGCCTTGAAGTTGATCTTACAGCCAATCTGTATTATCAACAAAAATAGAGTGGTGTGGTTAGAAAGGGATAATTGGAAATAGATGAAAAATGCTTACCTGTGTAGGCTTACAGGGAAATTTCCAAGAGGAGCAATTTCCAGAAAAATATCCTTCCCCAGTGGTAGTCAGCCCTTAAATGGGGTCTAGGAGAGGTGGAGCCAGGCTACACACCTTCTGGTCATACAGCTGAATTGCCTTCAGCTATGCTCTCAAGGCTGACTCATTGCTTGCTGATAGTAAATCTGAGGTTCAGGATGTGATTCAACAGTTCCCATACACCACCTTGCAGACATTTTCACAAAATCACAAGAAGGTTTAGGTTGAGAGGGATCTCTGGAAGTCTAGGTCCAACTCCCCACTGTTAGATCAGGACAGGGAGGGGATTTGTAGCTCTGCAAATCACAGTGTATTCAGAATCTGCATTGGACTTGGGAAAATTGGGAAATAATGAATTAAAGGAGTTGAGACGTAAATTAGGAAAATACTCCAAACACAGACACTCTACATCTCTAGAATTTAATTTCATCCCCTTCAATTATATGGCTTCAACTAAACTGTGACTCAAAACTTTAACAATTAATAACAACCTAATTGCATTAGAAGAGATTTAAGACTAAATTGCTTAAGCTCTGTATATGCATATTTAAATAATTAATTAAACCTAACTTCGTCTAAAATCTACATTGTTTCAGATTAATTACACTATGTTGAATTAGTGTAAAATGAAGTAACATTAACTTTTCCCAAGCTGCTTACTTTAACTATCAAGCATCTAGTCCCATATTTTTTTTTTATATTATGCCAGCTTAGTATCATGGCTATACTTATGTTTACTGGAATGAGATAAGTGTCTCAGAAAGATTATATATGAAGTTTACCCCTTTATGTTGACATGTCTAATTTTATTTATTTATTTATTTTTCTTGTTATAAGGAAAATGGCAGTAAAAGACTCCATACACCTGTGTAAGGAATGTGAATGGCAGTGTTGTATGAAGGCAGATTTTTCAGATTTTTGGGTGTCTGATTACAGCTAGCTAAGAGAAATTCCAAATACAAATCTTTACAAATCTTTCAGACTTCAGTCTCTTATGAAGTTTGACCTTCAAATCAGATTGACATCCACATAATATTCAAAAAAGTCAATACATTCATAAAGAATATCACTAAAATACCATAAGAATTTGTTCTGAGATTAGTTAATAGGATCCATTATGTTCCTAGTTGCCTATTGAACATTCATACTTAGAATGGAAAACCTGAATTATATGCCATGATCCATCTTAGGGACTTGAATCTCCTTTTCTCCACATAGAGATTCTTGAAGTTGAAATATTTTGCTTTCTTAGTAAAGCTGAATCACTAAGGAGAAATGCAGGCAAGATACTAGAAGGTAGAAAAGAAACATACACTGAAAAGGAAGAGTGCCTTAGGTTACAGCTTGGTTGAAAGTTTGCTTATAAATTTTGCACTGAAGTTGTAAGTGGAAAAGAATCTGTGAATATCACTGGCTGCAAGGAACTCGATGTTCTCTTTCTGTAGATATTCCCAAGTCAACTCAACTTTCTACAGTTGATTGCATTTATTTATTTATTTATTTATTTATTTTCCTTCTTATTCCGTTTAATTATAGTATATCGATCTAATTTGTCTTCAGGAAATGAATGTGTATTTCAACATTAGATTCTTATCTGGTCAGATTTCAGTGTGGTAACTTGTATTTAGCTACCCAAATTGGACAAGCAAAAATAAATAAATAAATAACTTATACAACCTTGTTTTGATCTGATTTAGACAGAAGTTTTATAAATTACTAAAGTACAAAAAATTTACAAGGACTTCTCCAAAGCAGTTGTATTTTTTTTCAGTATCAGTAGCATATACTTATCATTCAACTAGTAATTTGGCAGGAGAAACTATAAGCAAATAAAAATAATCGTGTGATAGTAAGTAGATAATATTCAATTTTAGTAGCCTGAATGAAGAATTTACATGGAATTTTAATCATGTTGACTCCTGCTGGTAACAGAATCACCCCTGAAAGGTAAACTGAGTTGTCTTGTGACATTACCTTGTCTTTCCAGTAGCTATAGAGGACAACAGGTGAAAAAATGTCATCCAACTTCTAGCATAAGTTTCTTAAATCCAGTTAGACATTTTTTCTTTTTTTCCTGAAATATGATAGGACATATCTTCATAGTGATGAAATCTACTAACAATAATATTCTTTTTCTGTAGGTAGTAGTAGCATTTCTTCTGCATATACAGAAGATTTCATAAATGTTACAAAATGTTGTGTCATTTTCTTTTAAAATTTTGTTGTTACATTTTCAATTATATATTTATATATCTTATCTGAATATATAAATATATCTACTCTCTCACTATTTTGGAACTGTTTTCTCATTATCTGTTTTGATAGTATATTCTATTTTCTATTGATATTGCAGTACAAATTCAATGTTATTTTTTTAAAAAAAGGAACAAAAACAGAACACGAACAAAGAACAAAAATAATAAGAAAAAGAAAAAAAAAGAAAAGAAAACAAAACACAAAACATAAAACATACACACACACAAAAACAAACAAACAAACAAACAAAAAAAAAAAAAAACCAGACCTAATGTGATGATGGAACAAATCTACTATCAGAGAAGTAAATTGTCAACATGTTTTACTTTAAGATTTATTTAAATTTCTCCTTTTTTCTGTAAAATCTAAGGAGGTTTGTTCTGCAATTTATTGTATGGTTTTAATCAATGTTAATTCAAGCAAGATTTGAGTGCTTCCCATTATTTAATTACACATAGAAAATCCTTAGATAATAAAAGTTTAATACAATTTAAGCTTCTCGATGCCATTAAATCTCAAACTTGTAATGCTATCAAATGCATATGTCTCTGGAAGAGATTCAGAATTTAATCTTCTGTCATTCTGCAATTATAACAAATGCAAATCTCTGCAGGAATAAAATCAGAATCAGGTTCAGAATATTATCAGTGAGAGGATTTCCTTTTACTTAGAAACATTGGAGCTCACAACATACTGCAACACCAAATAACATTAAATCAGTTCTGTGCACTTATTTCTAATTGTTATGTTAGTGATTTTTTTTAAAGGATACTACAATACAGAAATGCTGGTTGGGTTAAATGTATTATCCTAGAGTAAAGTCAGTGAGCACTCCTTCCACAGCTGTGTTAAAGTTAAGCATTATTTTGTTCTGTCTCCTCTCCATCTAGACAGATTTGCACTAACCTCAGTAACTGATCAGACTTCCCTAATTAGCAAGTAGTTATGAAGATTTTGTCATTTAAAAGGCACTTAGAAAGGTCTGTGTTGATTTGATCTTCATTAAAGGTCAAAAAAATTTTACAGTGTGAGAACTGCATGAAGCGGATGAAGTTGCATGAACTGAAAAAACCAGGTATTTTTTATGGCTTGAAGAATGTTGTTAGGTACAATCATCCAAACCCTAAGAATAAAATTCAAAAAGCATTTCTTAATGTTCTAATTAATCTTAGTAAAATTGCACAAAAATTCAGATTCCCAGAGGAAGGTACTTACATAAGCTTAATTTTTTAAAGATATACTGTTGTGCCTTTCTATCTATTAGATATTCTAATAATATTCTGCATAATTAATAGATTCAAGCAAGATTTACAGATACGTTAGAAATAAACCTTCCTTTTATTTATTTATTTATTTTTTTCTTTAAGCACAAACTTTCAACATAAACAGAATAGTGCTAAGCGGTAAGAATTAGCCTTTTTCGTGTGTGTTCAGAAAAGTTTCTTTTAGAATTTTTAGTTGTTTATTTTTTCTGTTTAGTTCCTTATTTTTGCAACAATTGAGGAATCTGTAGGTGGTTCTTTATTATACTTGACAATCAATGCATTAAGAAATAAAAGATAAGTGAAGTCTGCCTTCAGCTGCTTTAGAAAACTGCCTTTCTGAAAAGAGGTTGATGGTAATAACAGATCCAACAAAGAAGTACATCTTACCATGGTTGAATTTGTTACTGATTTTTAATATACTATATAATACACTGATAGCACATATCTATCATCTTCTATTATAGCTACATTTTTCAACTAAGTTCTGGTTCTGAACTAGAGAAATTTTCCTTTAATGACTTTCTCTTTTAGAACGGTCTTGAAGAAAAATAAATTTTCACCCCAGATCACTCAATTTTTTAATAGACAGAAAATATTTCTCAGAGAAAAATAAAATAAAATAACATAATATAAAATAAAATAAACATCCCAAGAGAAAATTCACAGCATTTTCAAGAAAATACAGATCCATTAGTATAAATTCATCAGTTTTGGAAGTGATTACAAATTGTCTTAACATTTTAACTTTATATATATATTAGCTATTATACATACATATATAAAGTCATAGGATAGATATTCTGTTCTTCTCAGATTCTGTGATTCCGTGATATTTTGAATTTGAAGGGAAATACTGGAATCAACAGGGCCAACGCCTGGTTCTGTACAGAACTAACTACAAATTAGAACATACGTTTTTGAGAGCACTGGCCAAATGCTTCTTGAACTTTAAAAGGATTGGGAATGTAACCAGTACCCAGGGGAACCTGCTCCAATGCCTGAGAACACTTTATGTAATATAAAATCTGAACCTCCCTTGTCACAGATTCATGCCATTCTCTCAAGTTCTAATGCTGAATGAGGAGAGATCAGTGCCTGCCCCTCTGCTTACCTCATAAGAAAACTGTAGGCTGCTATGAGGTCTTCCCTCAGCCTCCTCAAGGCTGAGCAAGCTCAGTGACCTCAGATGCTCCTCACATTCTAGATCCTTCACCATTCTAATTGTCCTACTTTGAGTGCTCTCTAATATTTTTACATCTTTTTATATTGTGGGGCCCAAAACTTCACACACAATGCAAGATGAGGCCACGTGAGCACAGAGTAGGATGGGACAATCCCCTGACTAGCAATGCTATGCCTGATGCACCTTAGGATACAGTTTGTTCTTTTGGATTCCAGAGCACATTGTTGATTCATATTCAACTTGCTGTCATCCAGAACCTTGAGATTGTTTTCTGCAGGGCTGCTCTCCAGCCTTTCATCTGATAATCTTTATACATACGATGAGTTGATTCCATTCCAGGTGCAGAATCTGGCATTTGCTCTTGTTAAACTCATGCAGTCAGTGATTACTCAGGCCTCTGATTTGTCAAGATCTGCCTGCAAGCCTTACAGCTCTTGAAATAATCAATAGTTCCTCTGAATTTGGTGTCATCTGCAAATTTACTTAGTGTACAGTGGAGTCCTGCATCCAGATCACTTATAAAAGCATTGAAGAGAATTGACTCCTGAATGAAGCCCTGGTAAACGATGCTAGTGAATGGCTGCCAAGCTTATGTAAATCCATTCACTATAACAGTTTGAACACAGCCCATCAGCCAGTTGTTCATACATTATATTATTATTATTATTATTATTATTATTATTATTATTATTATTATTATTATTATTATTATTATTATTATTATTATTATTATTTTGTCTAGCTGGATATTTTGTCTAGAGGAATACTGCTTGAAACAGTATCAAAAACTTTCCTAATATGCAGGAAGATTGGATCTACTGTCATCGCTTGGTCAACTAAAGTGGTTACTTTTGTCACGAAAGGAAATTAAATTAGTTAAGCAGTACTTCCACTTGTGAATCCATGTTTGCTATGACCAATGCCTGTATTTTCTTTAAAACATTTTTCAATAACTCCCAGCATAATTTCTCTGTAATTTTGCCAGGCACTAATAAGAGACTGACAGACCTGTAACTATTGGGTCTTCTTGTTGCATTTTGTGAAAAAATTGGATATTTGCCAGCTTCCAGTCAACTGGAACCTCCACAGATTCCCAAGAGTACTGAAAAAAGAGAGACTTTACAATAACATTACCCAGAAATTTCTATACCCTAGGATGTATCTGATTTGTTCCCATAGAATTTTGTGCAAAATATTCTCCACTGAACTCCTTTAAAACTGTACAAATGAGAAAAGACAACTTTCAAGAATCAGACCCTAATTTTTATCTATGTGAAGTACTAATCTATCACCTCTTAGGTCTTGGATTTCCAGTGTGATTTTATCACTTCCAGCTTGTGACCTTTATGTATCCAATCTATTCTCTTGATTTCTTAAATATGTAAGATACAAGATTAGATCTCATGACATTTTGGGGGTAGTACAAACGAAAATAAACTGATGGTTTTTCATTTAGATTTGGTTGTTCTTTCTTTTGTTCTGCATAGGGTTCTTTTGTTGTTGTTGTTGTTTTGTTTGTTCAATTTACACCCATTCATATCCTTTTGCATTCACCTATAGCCTTTCATACTTCATCTTATAATTTTTGATGCTGTAGATGAATACTTCTATTGTTAAACAGCTCATTATAAATATATTGTGCTTGGTTAGGTAAAGTAGTTACAGATCTGTCTACTCTCAGAAATGCTTGCTGAAGCATAGCAGAGAAACTGTATCTGACTGCAGTCACTGATTTTAGTGTGACAGGCCTAGCTTTTCAGCTTTTTGTTATTTCCGTGCATTTGCTAAGCACAGAAACAAATACGGTGCTAAATGGAGCAGTAAGCAAATTTACTTCCATGTGTACTTCGCTTACATCTGGGTCTCATTTAATGTTGTGCTGTTATCCTCAGTATAATTTTACACATCTGTTCAAACACGTATATTCAAATGTAGAAGCTCGGAATGTACCTAGCTGAAATATTTAATTGAAATTTTGCCTTGAGCATTGATTCATTTCTATTTATTTCATCTTAGCTGTGAAAAAACAGTGAATAAAATCTTAAGAGTTAACAGCAATATTGTACTTTCTACATGTGATACACAACTTTTATTTATTTGTTTGTTTATTTTTCTACAGATATGTTGCATTACTTTTTTCAGTAAGTGCTCTACTGTGAAGAGTAGGGCTTGAAAACAGCTCCAGCTGTTGGACTACGAATCCATCTGTATTAATACCCTTGTTTTTGAGTAAATGAAACTTAACAAATAAGCATTATTTGCCTGAAATAATCTCCACTAAACAATACTCAATATAATTATTCTGTGTAGATTCATATTATTTTAATAGGCAACTTCATGAAATAATGGAAGAGTATTAAGGGTGACACTAAGGGACAAGGTTAAGTGGGGAAATATTGATGGTAGGTGGACAGCTGGACTAGATGATCTTGGAAGCCTTTTCCAACCTTGGTGATTCTATGAGGAAAGCCTTTTAGAATTGGTTGCATGCTAATAAAGTATGATTTACTGAGAAAAATGTTTTACATATATCCATAAGTATAAAATATATTGAAGTATATTTATATCTATATATATAAACAGAGAAAAAAATGTATATTGTTAAAGGAAATGGGGTTTCATTTGATTTTCTATTTTCTTTCACTGCTTCAATTTAATTCAAAGCATGGCCTTGATTTATGGAAGAATTTATACTTGTGACATATGAAACTTTTGAAACTGACAAAGGAGGATATTAATAGAAATTATTCACCACATTTATTGCCATTCAAGACTAATGCAAATTAAATAATTCTTCAAAAAGCAGAACAAAAAATAATATCTGTCAATATAAAATATTAATAGCTTCATATATCAGCATATATTTTCACACACAACTCTTGTTCAAAAACATCAAAATTTTATGAATGTTCCTCTGTAGTAAGTGAGATATTATACTAAAAATTCAACTCCAATTCTATGCTACTTGGCTAGATCTTCATGTTCTTTAATGCTTTGTAACAATCATTTTGAAAAATAGCTGACTACATTAAACATAAAGCCAAATTTTATTTATGGTGAATTTAGAATTAGGTATGTTCTGACTTCACTAAATGTATAGCTTAAGGTTTCTGTGGTTTATGTTGTTCTTTGTTTGTTTGTTTGGTTGGTTGGTTTTGCTATTGTTGATGTTTGTTTTCCATATAGAGGAAGTACCATAACTCTCCATTCATTTGTGTGACAGTTTGCTAACTGACTTTAAGATTATGCCCTACCTTACAATTGGCTCCTTGTAGTACACTGTAGAGCTTGGCAGTGTAACTAAGCATTTCTCGTTTTATTTCATTGTGATCAATCCTTACAACAGTTACCAATCTTTTTTAGATTATTTTTAAAATTTATTACACAGATGTGATATATTGCCCAGATTATAGAGATACTAAAACAAAAAACAAACAAACAAAAAAAAACTCTCTCAAGACATGCATGATTCAGGTATTCCCTGCTCCTCTGTCACTTCCATCAAATCTTTCCTCTTCTTAGCCACTTAAAAACATTTTATCCTCTCTTTCCACATGCAGTACTGTCTCTAAAATTAGGCCGTGCAGATTCTGCAGAAATACTGTGCTACAGTGAAGAGCTACATTGTCCTACTAGGACAGTGCAAGGACAAATTAGGCATCTACCTGAATATCACACTTAACAAAACCTGAGATATGGCAAAAGGCAACTGATTACA
Source organism: Excalfactoria chinensis (assembly GCF_039878825.1). Classification (NCBI taxonomy): domain Eukaryota; kingdom Metazoa; phylum Chordata; class Aves; order Galliformes; family Phasianidae; genus Excalfactoria; species Excalfactoria chinensis. The sequence continues at coordinate 140,272,941 of NC_092825.1, forward strand.
GATATACATATACATATATATATATACAGCATTCCAAAGCAAACAACACTATCATAAATCTTAAACAAAACAAACAAAAACAAGCAAACAACAAACAAAAAGAAAACAGGACACAGATCAGGAAAACAAAACAAAACAACAACAAAAACAAAAAAACAGTAATTTCTCTGTTTATTCTAAGATGAAATCATAAAGATCACTCTTTCTTTCACTGCATTTTTGACACAACTAGTCAAAGACTATGGGGATGATTCACAAAGGCAAAATTAATTTTCTGCAAAGTAGGCTTTTTGTCTACGCTTGTCACTTTCAGTGATATTCATGGCATTGGAAGAGAAATAGGCACTTCTAGAATCTCATTTTAAGATAGAAATCTAAAACATGCAAATGAATTCTACCCTTGTAATATTTTTTCCCCTTGTTTTCAACTGACTACACATTTTACAGCAGTTGATTCAGATGCATGTAGCTGTACCATAAACATTTATGTTAATTTCACAAAATGCATCTTCATGTCACACATCTCAAATGTCTTTCATTGATCTATCTTTGGTTGAGAAATCAATTGCTTTTATGTATTTTCTTCTGGAGTCTTCTACCAATTTAAATATCTAAATCCTAAGTACTTCCAAGTAACTGAACTGTTTTAATATGGACGCACCTCACAAAAGACAAGAAAAATCATCTGATATGTCATCTCTCATTTGCCAGTCAGTTTAAACTACCTATACATTTTGAATGCACATTTAAGTCTAAGGTATCTTTACCCATTTATCTTTATATTTGACATTTAATTAGAGTGATACAGATGTTGATTAAAAATAGCTAGATTTTTTTTTATTAGTATTATTTTTCTGACTATCTCCACTGGTTTTAAGCAAATAAAGCTTTTAATTTAGCTACTATTTTAAATAATTTTAAACCATTTTCACTGCATCATTTCATACTACTTTCTAGCTATTGCCTTATTTAACCACTTGTTTCTAGAAATAAACACAGTATTTTTCAGAGGATCACTGTTCCTTGGTATCAAGGGTTTAAAGTTTTCTATCTCAAATGGAAACAACTTGTTTCCTAGGATCAGAGCAGTCTTCCACTTAGTGAATAAATTCATACATGCAAGTCTCTGCTTCAGTGATACTTGCAGCTGATGAGCGTAAAGCTGATAGCATAAAATCTGATTTTTAGTCCATTAACTAATGACCTTGCCCTTTTTACAACTGTGTTATTCCTACTTGCTTTAGACCATGAAGGGTTATATAATTCTTCCTGGGTAGCATTCTACTCTGCTTATCCAATCCGCAGTATCACAAAAATACATGTTGTTAGCAAGCTCTGGATTGTTAGTAGCATAATGAATTGAAATATTCTGAATTAACAACTGGAGGTCTACACTACTACCAGTGCGTACAGTCTGATTCCCATTTAATCAAAATAATCTTTTCAAGCTTTACTTCAACTAGAATTACCATGATTTATAATACATAGGATTTATTTTCAGTAATGATAGACTTTATTTTCTGTAATTATGTCTGGTTAATTGTATTTTATTATTCAAGTAAGAGGATTAATTTGACAAGTAAACAAATTAGAAAAATAAATAAATAAAATTGTTTCTTTTCTTGGGGTCTCCTAGTAGCTGCTAATTGCATTATTATATATTTGAGGAAGAGTAAAATAAATAAACAAACAAACAAATAAATAAATAAATAAACTACACAGACAAAAGATAGTAAAAATGAAAGTTCTTAAACTCTTTCATATACCACAGACATACATTTAGTTACGCCATCACATTTTTGGAGCTGTTTAATACTTATGAGCAGTCAAAGAGGATACTATTGCAGCCAACTTAAACTCATCAAAAAAAGTGCTACAATGAAATCCACAGAAGAGAAATTACCTGTGCACAGCAAATTCCTAAGGGATTGACATGGGGAAAAGAGTTGCAAGCATATAACATCACTAATGTTATTAATCTGAATGACAAGTAAGAAAGGAAGGATAACAATAGACACTGACAGTGCACACCATGAGCCGTGAATCAATTTATCCTGACACTGACAGTTCAGAAAGAACATTCACCTGATCACATGGTTAAACATCATCATTATCTGATCATGAAAGAGGGACAGAAAATCTTTTTCTTTCTTTTATTTCAATTTAGGAGTATATTAGAAGTATATTACAGTTTTTCTTTTTTCACTTTTTTTTTTTTCTTTCTCTTTTTTTTTTTTTTTTTATTTCCCTCTTTCATTTCCTTCCTGCTACCTATCCCTCATTCACTCTCTCTTTTACTTCTTTATCTTCCTCACAATTTCTCGTTTGGACTCACTAGTGTTTGTTTTCTTGCTTGTCTTCTTACTTCTTTGAGATAATTTTATTTTATATGAATAATAATTAAAGTTGTCATTTACTTTTGAGAACTTAAATAAAGGATAAAACTTACTATGAGCAGTGAGGTCATTCCCATCATGTCATTATCAGTATGAGAAGGAGTTTCCAGAGAATGAGGATGCATATTACAAAATTTTAATTTCCTGATTTATTATGACAAAAAAATTAATAATAAAAATTACAAAATCATGCATTACTCTAAAATTTATGTTCAGCTGTCTTTGTATATGGTTATTGCTTTTTATATCATTCTTGTAGCAGTAGAGATTTGCATTCCAAACTTCAGATTCCCTGGCTCTGGAGGGATTACTGTCATGAAGAAAAAGCTTCAAGGAGATCTTATAGCGGCCTTCCAGTATCTGAAAGGGGCCTACAGGAAAGCTGGGGAGGAACTTTTAATAAGAGCATGTAGTTACAGGATGAGGAGAATTGGATTTAAACTGGAAAACAGTAGATTTAGTCTAGATGTTAGGAAGAAATTCTTTACTCTGTGGGTGGTGAGACACTGGACAGGTTGCCCAGAGTGTGAATGTGGATGTCCCCTACACCTGGAATTATTCATCAGCAGTCTGGATAGAGCTTTGTGCAACCTCATCTAGAGGGAAATGCCCTGCCTATAACAGGGCACTTGGAACTAGATGATCTTACAGGTCCCTTACAACCCAAACCATTCTATGATTCTGATACTAGAAGTATTACATTACCAAGAAGTTAAATGGTGGCCTGATCAACTCTTCTAGCCATGCTTTAAAGCAAAAGGAAAAAATACGGCTTAATGTAAGGGAGGTGGCTCCTGTCTTCAAATCCTGATAAAATCTTATTTGGGACTTACGGTAGTTTAGTTTCCACTTCTGCAGGTGAAAAATGTATATGGAACAAATGCTCATCATTCTAGAAAGGGAGGGAGAGTCTTCTGCTGCAGATACTTCCTTGTACATATTTTGCAACTGTAATAATAACTTGGGAAGACTGCAAGGTCCTTGAGTCCAACGTTGCTTGTCAAAGAATGCTGAGATTTTTATTGAATGAAGTTTTATTGTATTTATTATAAATACAGGATTGTTTAATAGTTGGTTATTTAATTGCTTTGATAGATTATGTAATCTATTCTCAAAGCCATCATTTGTTTTCAATATCCATTACTACATACGTTATTTATCAAGCTCTAATTGATTCACATTAATAATATGCACTGGAGGATAAGCTCTTTTCCCATCTCTTTCTTCTTTTGTAACAGAGCATAATTTTTTTTAAGTAGTTTTCATAAAGAGATGTTCTGCAAGTAACATCTTCTAATTTATTATGTTTTCCAGTTATATAAGAAGCAGACATTGGCTGTATGGTAGTAGAGGCTGAACATTCTGCCAGTATTCTATTAAATTTTGTTGCCATACAACTGATTCCAACAGAAGGTCAGTCTGTCAAAATGACATCTGACATGGGAGTGTGTATGAAACAAAGGCATGTAATTCAGTTGCTTCATTCAGAAAAAAATTTGCATTTCATCAGAGGTAGCAACATTGTGGAGGACAAGCCACGTTATAGATAACCATGCAGTTTTTCCCCAGCAATGCATGCAGGACTTTGTTCAGCACTGCAGAAAATTCATAGTTAATGGTAATGAATATGTTTTAAAATACTTAGGCCTAGTTTGTTTGTCTTTTTAAAATATTGGTGGTAGGACCACAGTTCCAAAGCTAGCTACAATGTTGCAATTATAATCTGCTTTTGAAATTAATTATAAAGAAAATAATGTTCATCCAGTAGATGGAGATAAAGTACTAGAAAATATTTTCTTTTATATGATTTATTACATAATGAAGTTTTGTTGTTGTTGTTGTTTTAATCAAGATTTTTATGTTAATTGACCACAGATAGTGTTTTCATGGCTGTAAATACGTAAGCATCCAAATGGTATTCTAAAATAATATTTATAGCCCTAAGTAAGTGTTTCCTGAAGACTAATTGAAATTTCTTATAACAACAAATTTTTCATCAGCTTCACTGTGATTAAGACTCGATACCTCATCATTTATTTCCATCATATAAAAGTTATGCGAAAAAGTTCATATTGTTCAGATTATGACCCTGGAAAACTCTTTTATTCAGTTAAAATCATACAAGCCTTATTTACACTTCATATATGTCACTACGTTAGATTATTCATGTTTTTTGTAATCTCAGTTGAGTTTCAAAAACTGAGATAAGCAGATCCAAAAATATCCCAAAAAACTCACAATCATCATCTGGACCCCCGGTGAGCTACCATGCTTTCACAATTTCTTATCTGTTCCCATTTAATAGGAAGTGAAACAGATGATTGTCTTCTAGCCTTTGGAATCCAGCATTTTGATTATTTTTACATTTCTATTCCTTTTTCCCTACTCATTTTTTTTTAAGCTTGTTTTATCTGTGTAATATAATCTGTCATTTCCAGCAAATGATAACACACCATCCCAGAAACAATAAAAATCTCTAAATAATTCTGTAAAAACATAAACCAGCAACATATTCATCAAGTAGAAAATTTATCTATGTATTCATTTACAAACTTATTTTCTACAGTACTATGTGGGATCTATAAACATTCTTCTATCTAAAGTCTAAAGGCTTAGATTGTGTGCTTCATGGACTGCCATATATATTTCAAATGAACTATGTGGAAGTATAATAATATAGAATGTAATATTATCTATATAATATACTATATATAAATAATAATATATTTTTTTAATTTATTCTCTCCTTTCTCCTCCCCTCCCTAAAATAATGTATCTTATTTAAAAGATATCAAAAGGGGGAATATATAGACTTTTATTTACAGATTTTTTGGGGAACTTATTTAAAATTAAGCATAGCTACAGACTTGTAGATGTACACTTCTATCTACCAATAATATTATATATTTAAAAAATTAGCTTCCAAAAGCAGAGAAAATGTATCATCATCATGAATTTCTACCTATCAATGTGTCTCATATAGCTTCTGTGCTCATTATTTCATTTTTTTTTTTCCCTATTTTTGCTCTATGCTTTTAACAGTTAGGCTTTTAACATGGTGAGACTTTAAATTCTATATTGTTGTTTTTTTGTTTTTTTTTTTTCTTTCCTTTTTGTCAATAGGAATTATGCAATTATCTCTGAAAAATCCTTGCAAAATAATGACGAAACTATCCTTGTGGTAACTCAAAAGCCTAAAAATCCACTTCTCTGGGCTTTCACCTATAAAAGCGTCTTGCTTTATCTGAAACAAACTTCTAGATGACACAGATTGGTGGTTTACAGTCTCTGCTTTGTGGAGTAGAGTAGTTTTCTTTGGGTAACTGACTTGTAAATCAAAGTAGAATTTCAAAAGAATCAGAGTTGATAGATGTTTCAATAATGTGGCATGTTGTTTTATCTAATTTTCTCTATTAATACCACAGGGAGAAATAAAAGTTAAGATTAAAAAGCAATGCACAGTGTCTTACGAGATTTGGTTAAAAAACAAATAACAATAATGGCAAAAATTACTTCTGACAGTACGGTTTTTGTTGTCGTTGTTTTGTTTTGTTTGTTTTTATGTGGGGTGATCTTATCTTGACATAATATATTTTTAATCATCATTTTGAGTACTTTTGAGTAAATACTTTTTGGAGCTTGGAGGCAAACCTAAAATATTTCTTACATTATTCCTGCTCTTAAGGATATTCTTGATAAGACAAATGATATAATCAGAGATGAACATTAGAAATGCCTAATATAGCAAAAACCAGACTTGTTGTAATCACACCATATAAGATAAATTAGCATATATTTGTTTCATTTGTACTGTTTATGCATCACAAACAGATTATACAAAAGCGCTGTTCACTTAGCAGCTGATTTGATTAAAACTGCAAATACTGCATCTAAGTGTTGCTGAACATAACCTTTGTTGCTAAGTAACACCACATAAAATCCAAGTGGTGACACAGAAAGCTACAGTCCTGCTGACTATTAATCACTGAATTTTCTATGCTTATGGAAAATTTGCTTAGTTTGGCACAGTGTATTTTTCTCCTTTTTTTGTTCTCTTGTAAAATTTGCCAACAGTATTATCAGTCACTTTCATATGGATTTGCTTAACTTTACATTAACTTTTATTATTTTTTATTAAAAACATTTTTTTCTAGTAAATATGGTAAAAAATGTAAATATAGTAGAAAAAGTGAAAGAAAAATCTTTATGTTTCTTAGTAAAATGTAGAAAAGACAAACTTTATTCTCAGATTTGAAATTCCTTATAAAAGAGTGAATTGTAAAATATGTTGAAAATCTAGTATTACCATTTTATTTACAGTAAGATCAGTGTTTAGCACTGAAAATTTAACATACTGGAATTTTATTGTCTGGACTTGTATTGTTTATCAGAAGCTGCCCAAGACTTAAAGGTGAAACTCTGTTTTTTAAAAAAATATTTTTAAATTAGACTAGTAGAAGCATTATATTTATTTATGTGCAGGCTTTATAAAATAGATCTCTTACTTGTTATCCCCTTATACTCTTTGCTTACAGTTTAAGCTTTTGTATCAAGAGACCTGAAGGATCTTGATTTTTTATCTAAGCAACTTGAAACTATATTAAAACATCAGCAACAAAAACCTAATTTCTGTCAGATATTGTAATTTAAAAGACTGTGGAAGGCTGACTTCAGGAGAAAGAGAAATCATCATCATTAAGTTGCCCTAATCATGTGGAGAAGAAGTTAGAATTACAAATAGTTATTACATTGTGAAGATACTCTGAAACTTAAACAGGAGTTCTGGATTCAGTTTTAAGTATATATCATCATAGTATCATCATAGTATCATAGTATTGTGCGAGTTGGAAGGGACCTTAGAGATCATCGAGTCCAACTCCCGGGATTCAAGCCCTCTGTGTAGCAGAGCGGCACTTCTACCCCCTGCTCCACAGGGGGGATTCGAACCCGGGCCCCCTGGTGTTGCAAACGGGAATTCTACCGCTGCGCCACCGGGGCACACATATATATATGTATATATGTATTTATTTATTTATTTATTTATTCTGGAATTTCTAACTGGGGCATAAAATTTTGTGTAGGTCTAAACAGAGTTGCAGAAGTTATGCTTCTACAGATTTAGCTGATAAACTGCAAATGACCTTAAAAAAATTACAGAAGAGGTGGTACTATTTGCATCTACAAATGCTGACTAAACATTATTTGTCTGCGGCTCAAAACAATATACAAATTGTTGCTTATATATATATATTCATATATGAAAAGGAAAACTAAAAGGAAAGCTACAGGGATACACATACTGAAATCACTTCAGATAATATCAAAGAAATATCTTTAAAATGGAAGAGCACAATTATTAGAGTTCTTTTGTGAGTGAAAAGAGAATATTTCTCACAATGTATGAATAAGCAAAAGAGACCAGTAAATACTGATATTTATAAAGACAATAAAAACTGTTCTATGTACTACTGAATTTGTTTCTTTCTCCTTAAATTATGCACGTTTTTAGAAAAAATATATATATATTTAAGGACAAATAACTAAAACCTCTGTGAATCAAATAAACACAGTGAGAGCTTACACAGAATTTACATGTGCCAGATGACAATAGGTGTTCTTCTATACTGAAGAGGAAGTAGTAGTCTGTTGAGGAGTCATTACTGGAATTCACTGAGCACGGGGAGCAATCTCAATATCTGCCTTCATTTCTGATGTTGGCAGAAAGTTGAAATGAGGTAACAAAATTAATTAATATCATAAAATTGTCAGTCATTTTGAACAGACAAAAGTAGTGAGATATATATAAATAAATGAATTGTCTTGGGTAGTAAAGTAATAGGATGAAGGGGAAATTATGTCTAAAAGTGAAAGGCCATTCATTTAGAGTATGAGAACTAGAAATTTTAGTCCGTTCTTGGATCTGAAATCAAGCTGAAACAGAGACTGTGTACAGATTTATTTACTTGAGTTGAAGACAGAATATTCTGTTTTAAATAGATTTGTCTTCAAATCAGGTAACTAAATCTGTATACTGACTCTGTTTCAGCTTGTTTCCAGGTCAAGTAATGTTCTCTTTTATATAGAGTAATGGGCAAAGAAAAAATCCACATTTTTTTAAATTTAAAAAGAATCCAACAAAGGGTAACTCAATGACTCGCTTAGCAAATTAAGATTCAGAGATTCCAATTATCATATCTAGCAAATAAAAATGGTGACACTGATAGACAGTTGGCTGAATATGAGCCAGCAGTGTGCACAGGTGGCCAAGAGGGCCAATGGCATCCTGGCTTGTATCAAGAACGGTGTGGTGAGCAGGACTAGGAAAGTCATCCTGCCCCTGTACTCAGCATTGGTGAGGCCTCACCTCGAGTACTGTGTTCAGTTTTGGGCACCTCAGCATAGAAAAGACATGGAGGTACTGGAGCAGGTCCAGAGAAGGGCAACGAGGCTCGTTAAGGGCTTGGAGAATCAGCCCTACGAATCATCTTGGACTGGGAAGGGAAGTAGGAAGAAATAAAATCCTAGAAACATCAGAGATACTACAGAATTATTCAATTAAAAGTATTTTCTGTGCATCTAGGTAAAACTGTAATGCAACTCAGTCCTTTACTAAAACAACTCAGAAAGCTGTAAATGTGAACTCTTCGTCAGGTTAGCCCCCAAATCAAATCTCATTTTGACCATAAGAAGATTAATTTGTGAATTATGTAGCAGAGGCAGAAGGGCAATGAGGCGCATGAAGGGCTTGGAGAATCAGCCCTACGAGGAGAGGCTAAGGAAGCTGGAGCTGTTTAGTCTGGGGAAAAGGAGGCTGAGGGGAGACCTTATTGCCGTCTTCCAGTACCTGAAAGGTTCTTACAGTGAGAGTGGGGCAGGTCTCTTCTCACTAGTGACAAGTGACAGGATGAGGGGAAATGGCCTCAAGTTGTGCCAGGGCAAGTTTAGGTTGGATATTAGGAAGAACTTCTTTACAGAAAGGGTAGTTAGGTATTGGAATAGGCTCCCCATGGAGGTGGTTGAATCGCCATCCCTGGATGTGTTTAAGAGCCGTTTGGATGTGGTACTCAGGGATATGATCTAGTGGAGGGTTTTTAGAGTTAGGGTACTGGTTATGCTGTGGTTGGACTTGATGATCTTCAAGGTCTTTTCCAACATGGGTAATTCTATGATTCTGTGATTCTATGATTCTATGAAAAAGTTTTAGCTCTTGATCCTATCCATCCACTGTCCATACTGCTTTGGTATAGCTACCTTAAATACAGAGTAGATTGAACACAGCTGTCTACTTTGACTTTCACTAGTTTCTCAGAGGATCCCTCTGTTGTGGTGCTGCTGTGGTGCAGCAGGAGATGACTATTACCGTGACAGTGCATCAGTGGGATTCTTGGAGTCATTGTCTGGAGAGACAAGACTTTATCAGGAAGACCTGCTCACCCTTTAATGTCTAGTAGAAAAGTCTAATGGAGAATGGACTACCATAGCCTGAATGAAAAAAAGCTGGCTGCTTCCATTCTAGACATGCTAGTACAGGAATCAAAGGCACCATGGGGTATGCTATAACTAATATAACTAACGTATTTTTTTTCAGTCCCTTCAGCAGCAGATTGCAGGAAAAAGTTTGCCTTCACTGGATAAGTGCCCGATATTTGGAACTGACTGCACCAGAGGTGGAAACACAGCCCAACTATTTGTCATGGACAAATCCATAATGAACTGGAACACAATCTCCTGAAAACCTTCAATATGTGTTATGACATCATCATGTGCAGAAACAAAGCAGAAGTATTTCAGAAAGTAAGTTAAGTTTGGAACACTAAATCCAACAATCCAGAGTAATACAAAAAGGCACAACAAGGTACCCATTGCAATAGTGCAAACATGTGAGGTGTTAAATAATTTTTATACTGTGAGTGATGGGTGCTGATTGATTCAGGCACTGGGATGCACATTTGGCAAAACCCCTTTGTTAGTTAATATTAGGAAATCTGTCAGTTGAGCAGGCTCTGGTCAATCAAGAATCTTACATGCTTACCCTCAGTAAGTTTGCTTATGAGACCAAGCTGAGAGGAAGTTTCAATCTGCCTGGGAGTAGGAAGGCCCTTTGGAGGAATTTGAATATTTGGGCCAATGGGATGAAGTTCTACAACACCAAGTGCCAGGTTCTGCACTTTGACCACAACAACCACAAATATTTCTGGGGGCAGAGAGGCTGGAATATTGTGTGGAATGAGACATGAGGATGTTGTTTGACTCTCAGAGAAACATGAGTCAGAATTGTGCCCAGATAGCCAAAAAGGCCAACAGCATCCTGACTTGTTTGAGAAACGGTGTTGCCAGCAGGAGCAGTGAAGCGATCATCCCCCTGTACTTAACACATTTGAGGCCACTCCTCGAGTACTGTGCTCAGTTTTAAGTCTGTCAGAACAAGAAATACACTGAGTACACTGTAGTCCATTCAGAGAAGGGCAGTGAAACTGGTGAGGGATCTGGAGGACGAGTCAGATGAGGAGTGGCTGAGAGAACTGTGATTGTTCAGTCTGGAAAAGCAGAGGCTCATGGGAAACTTCATTGTTCAGTTCAACCACCTGAAAAGAGGTTGTGCTGAGGTGAGGATCAGCCTCTTCTCCTGTCCTTCTAATTATACAACTAGAGCAAATGGCCTCAAGTTGTGTCAGGGGTGGTTCAAGTTGGATACTAGGAAAAATTTATTCTACAAAATAGTGGTTGGGTGCTGGAACTGTCTGCCCATGATGGTAGTTGAGTCACCATCCCAGAAAGTGTTCAAGAAACATTTAGATGTTGTAGGAAAGGCTGTGGGTTATGGGAGTAATATTGGTGGTAGGGGGGACTAGATGATCTCAGAGGTCTTTCCAATGTTGGTGATTCTATGACTCTATGATTCCACGCTATGGAAAGGGAGGAAGTCCCTGCAGTGCACATAAAATACCGAGAAAGACAGTCTAGATTATTCCTGCCTCAGGCAAAGGAAAACCCATCAAACAGATTGATTTTGTTCAAAGACCTGTGTGCACTTGATGGGTAATACAGAATGATATGGAAGTCCAATGTGTATCTTAGGGGAATTTGATTTTCAGTGAAAATAACCAGTGATTTGAACTTAATGATGTCAGTTGATACACAATACCATGGAAATTACAACAGATATAAAGATCACAATAACAATATTTGATAGAGAAAATTCTTACCTATGAGACATTATTTTTCACCATAAACAGTACCATTAGCTATATATTTTCAGCAGCAATGAACAATAGCTTGCATGCTGTGCTTACAAAAATCTTCACCAGTGGAAGTGACACACTTGTCATTGTTGACACTGCTGAAATGCATCACCCACTGCTTCACTGTGCTAACATTCATTCACTGTTCAGTCTCCATAAACAATTAGCAAGCATCGATGAAGGTCATTGAGAGCAATCTTTCCTGTGCAGACGTATGACATATGGAGAAATGTCCCTCTGCTGCCACCTGTTGCACAACAACAAAATTTAGAAGAATATTGGCAGTAATATTCAACATCTACTGCCATATCACCAACACCTTCTTCTGATGCTATGGGCCAAGATTCTCATCTTAGTTTCATCTGGGATGGAATTGTTTTTTCAGAGTATCTGGAATGATGCTATGTTTTGGTTTGAGGGAAAAACAGTGCTGATAATGCATAGGTATTTATAGATGACTGCTAAGCAGTGTTGTACACAGCCAAGGACATTCACAGTGAAGGGCCCAAGGATCTGGAAGGAAATAGGACAGCTGGCTTAAACTAACCAGAGGAACATTACATACCATGACATAAAGCAAAAGGAGTTTTGAAGGAAGAGGGAGATAAATCTTGCTCTCTTCTACTGCTTGGGGGGCTAGCTGGGCATTGATTAGGGACTGGTGAACAATTGCCTGTGCATCACTTGTTATATACATTCATATATGTATGTGTATATATTTGTGTGTATAGTCATAACGATTATCCTTTTCCTTTTCTCTATCTTAATGAAGTTTTATCCAGTTCACAAGTTCCACTTTGCTTTTGTTGTTGTTATTTTTTTAATTATCATTTCCTTCATTTCACTAATATGGTGGAGGAGCGAGCAAATGACTGTGTAGTGCTCAGCCACTTGCCAGGTTAAACCACAATAATGATAATAGAATCATAGAATGGCTTGGGTTGCAAAGAACCACGATGATCACCATCAAACAAAGGGGGTGAGCCTCTCTTTCTTTCTTTCTTTCTTTCTTTCTTTCTTTCTTTCTTTCTTTCTTTCTTTCTTTCTTTCTTTCTTTCTTTCTTTCTTTCTTTCTTTCTTTCTTTCTTTCTTTCTTTCTTTCTTTCTTTCTTTCTTTCTTTCTTCCTTTCTTCCTTTCTTCCTTCCTTCCTTCCTTCCTTCCTTCCTTCCTTCCTTCCTTCCTTCCTTCCTTCCTTCCTTCCTTCCTTCCTTCCTTCCTTCCTTCCTTCCTTCCTTCCTTCCTTCCTTCCTTCCTTCCTTCCTTCCTTCCTTCCTTCCTTCCTTCCTTCCTTCCTTCCTTCCTTCCTTCCTTCCTTCCTTCCTTCCTTCCTTCCTTCCTTCCTTCCTTCCTTCCTTCCTTCCTTCCTTCCTTCCTTCCTTCCTTCCTTCCTTCCTTCCTTCCTTCCTTCCTTCCTTCCTTCCTTCCTTCCTTCCTTCCTTCCTTCCTTCCTTCCTTCCTTCCTTCCATCCTTCTTTTCTTCCCTCCCTCCCTCCCTTCTTCCCTCCCCCCTTCCCTCCCTTTTCTTCTTCCCTTCTTACCTGCATTTAGATTAGTTCTGTGTCCATGCGTGTAATTATACAAAATTTTATATTAAAACAGCTGCAATATAAATGACTTGAACATGAGCCATGACAACACTTTTCTCACAATTGAATGATATATTTTCTCTGAAATTTAAAGACAGCAATAATCTGTATTTTGAATCCCTGGAATCGGTACTGGAAGAAAATTAAGCTTCTAGAATTCCTTCTTCTTTGTGAGGTTCACATTCATTGTCTGAAAGTGTATGAATATCACTATGGCTACTCATTGCACAAGCCTATCTAGATCCATACACAAAGTTCAGATTGTTCAAAATACAGAGAAAATAGAATCTCTGTCATTTGTTACAGACATAAAAATAGTTGTACTGACCTTTCAGATGAAAGATCTTAGAATTCTGTCTAGGAGGCTCAGCAGCAGCAAATTCAGGAAAGTTAAGCAGAACAGAATAAATGTCGAACATTTATTAGCATTGTCTCTCAAACTGGTTTAAATTCTGTTTCAGAGATTTACTGAGTCAGAGGTGGTGACTTCATACTTGTAGAATATTTTTACCACAGTATTTTATGGAAGCACTGAATGAATATATGTTAATACAAAAAACTCTGTGATGAATTAGACCAGGGAATTGTGTGGTGCCTTTCAGCAATAGTAGCCATTTAAAACAAACAATCAAAACAAAACAAAACAAAACAAAAAAAAAAAAAAAAAAAACAAAAAAAAAAAACAAAAACAGACATGACATTCTATGACTAGTAGGGCAGGGGAACACATAGACCCATGCCCTTGGAAAGGGAAAAGGCGAAAAAGGGCAGAGAGATGGGCCTAAAAGCAAAATAGCAGCCATGATCTGAAGAGAAACCATTTTACTAAATAAGATACCAGAATGCAAGATAACACACTATAATACAACACAAAACAAAATAATTCGAATTGAGTCTAATAAATCAAATATAATGAGAGAATGTCCAAAACCTGGAGGCCTTGCTCTAATTCTTAGGCGAGATATGTAGATGGGCTAAGCAGAAGAGAAAGGGGTCTTGTGACTTTGCCAGTTTTATCTCCTGTGTGAATGCAAAGTCCTCTGGGTGATGTAGTTCTTCTCTTCTGGGACAAGTACCCAAAACTGGAGCATTAACTCTTTAACTCCCATTGCTCTACATGATGTCATGATGTAGAATACTGATAACCAAAACTCATAAAACCATGACACCTGGATGCTTTACTTGTCTCTTTTCAAGCCGTGAATTTTGCAAGTGAATGATTCCTTATATGAAAACTGGTTTGTAACCTAGATCGTGTTCCCTAACAGCCTGCAAAATGTGTTTGAAATAGGAATTTACACTGAAAATTGATTTCACTTTCTATTTCTTTCCTACTAGTGTGCAGCACTGACCTTGATTTTTTATTTTATTTTTTACCACTGCTGAACATATGTTTTCATAAGCTAGTTGTCTTTACTAAAAAGTAGGATTTAGTAACCTGTGTAGGTTGCATAAAATTTATGCTGTTTGTTTTTTTATTTTTATTTTTATTTTTATTTTTATTTTTATTTTTATTTTTATTTTTATTTTTATTTTTATTTTTATTTTTATTTTTATTTTTATTTTTATTTTTATTTTTATTTTTATTTTTATTTTTATTTTTATTTTTATTTTTATTTTATTTTTTCCCCCAATCACTTTATATTGTCAAAGGTAACACTCATTTTCCATGTAGCATTTCTTGACCCTATAAATTTTGAAAGGTCTTCCTGCCGTTTTTAATGGCTTTCCTATATCTCCTCAGTTTCTAGACTACCTTTGTATCAGCATACTTTCTGCACTTGTTTCTCACATCTGGGTTATTTCTGAAATTATTCAATAGCACGAATTCCAGCATAGATCATTAGTGAGCTGTAGTGACCTCTAGTGATCCTTCTTAATTAAGAGATTCAGTATCT
The DNA here is from genome assembly GCF_039878825.1 of Excalfactoria chinensis. Classification (NCBI taxonomy): domain Eukaryota; kingdom Metazoa; phylum Chordata; class Aves; order Galliformes; family Phasianidae; genus Excalfactoria; species Excalfactoria chinensis. Next base: position 140,288,064 of record NC_092825.1, read on the forward strand.
TAATTTTACCCTGCTTCCTAAACTTCAGCTACTTATTTATATTTTCTATGGTATTTCTTCATATTATTAGCTGTTTGTTTCTCAAGCAATTCTCAAGACTGTGTCAAGTCTCTTCTACTGTGTCAAGAGCCTTGTGGAAATCCAAGGAGACTATGTCATCTAGATTGTCTTTATCCATGTGCTTGCAGGCTATTTCACATTATGAACATAATTTTACAAGGCAAAATTTAATAATAATAAACCAATTCACTATTTTTAGTACATCCTGCTTTTGAAGTTAGTTGTGTTCTCATAGCATTTTCTACTGATCTGCTACTTGTTCTTCAGATTTCCATTTAGAAACACTCAAAAGAACTGATGTGACATTTACCACTTACCACCTTGAGGTGTTCAGGGTATTTTAAATCACAACAGTATACAATTAATGCATTCTTAAGTCGCGTTTGAACTCCTTGATGAATATTGGTAGATTGTCATATTTAGTTACTATTAGTTTTATTTTTATTTCACAACCTCTTCTTCAACAACTTCATCTGAAGTTTCCTCCGCAAATAGAAGTTAGAAATAGAGACACAGTTTCTTTCACAATAAAGTCTAATGTGTACATCTTGGTTTTTTTAAGTTTCTATGAAGTGGTCATGCATTTTCCAAGCACTCTATTATGTATTTTGGCCAAAAGAGCTCCTTATGAGGATTTTTTTTCCTTTCGTATTTGAAGAAAATATCAGTACTAGATTTTAGTCTATTCAATATTTATTCCACAAGTTCTTTTTTGTTTTTCTTGTGAAACAGTATTTCATGATTTTTTTTTTCTTTTTCCTGTTTTCTTCCATTTGACATTCTGTAAGATTTTTAAAATGTTATCTTCTTTTTCCTAGTAAGGATTTGACACATGAGGTTTTAGAGCCATCAGAACCCTATTTACTTTAAGATTTTGATTATATTCTGAATAACTTTAACAGAAGAAAATGTAAACATAAACAGAAATTTCATTTTATGCAGTCCATTTATTTTCTGTCACTTTTTTTTCTTGAAGAATGTTTTATTGTTGTCATTAACAGTTCATGAATAGTTGACAACTAAAATGGCAAATATATCAGAAAGCTAAATTGACATTTATAAATTTGCATATATTGTTTTACTAAAGTGCAATGAGTTTTGTTACAGTGTTGGATGCCTACCAGAGAGAATCTTTTTTGTAAATGAAGAAAATGAGCTTACTACATGAAAACTGAACCAGTATGCCAACAGAAAAGACAACATGCTTTTGTAATTTTAAGATAATTGAGGGAGGAAAGATCTCAAAATTTCTAGACTCAAGATTTTTTCTGGCCTGAATCTCTTTTTGTCTCCTGTTTTAAATTAGACAATAGATTCATATTTTAAATTAGAGGATTAGGGAATTATTGTTGTCTTTTCTTTTCTTTTCTTTTCTTTTCTTTTCTTTTCTTTTCTTTTCTTTTCTTTTCTTTTCTTTTCTTTTCTTTTCTTTTCTTTTCTTTTCTTTTCTTTTCTTTTCTTTTCTTTTCTTTTCTTTTCTTTTCTTTTCTTTTCTTTTCTTTTCTTTTCTTTTCTTTTCTTTTCTTTTCTTTTCCTTTCCTTTCCTTTCCTTTTCTTTCCTTTTCTTTTCTTTATTTATTTTCCAGTTTAACCTCTGCAGAATTTATGTTAAATGTAATACCATTTTTTTTTTCTTATACTAAATGTATTACCATACCTGCTTAATTTGTAAAGTATGTCTACACTTCTGAGTAACAAGGTCTCTAATAATCCATTATTGGTGCATTGTGACACCACTTAATAGCATAACACATTTTTTAAGCCTCTTCCAGCTGGCATGGTCAACTACTGCTAACTCCCAGTTCCCAGATAATGTGAATTTGATGATCATTCTCTGTTGCAGAGATACAGAAATGAATAGCACTTCTACTATAAAGATTTGTTACAATGACATGGATAGAGAAGATCATACTCATTTACAGTGCTGACTCCACATCTATGTAATTTCAAATCATATTTAACACAAACTGAAGGAGTCTGATGGGTATTATCAGAAAGGAAAATCAGATGTAGATAATGTAAGAATATGGAAAAATATTCATGAACCTTACTTTTTCTCTGGAAGACCTAAAAGTGATTTAATTACATACACAGGAAAATATCTTTTTTTTTTTTTTTTTTTTTTTTTTTTTTGTTCCCAGTCTTCAAATATGTTATATTAGTATAAGCATATACTTAACAAAAAAATAGATCAAAGAATCCATATGCTAATTAAATAGATGTGAAGGTTTTGTTGTTGTTGTTTTTCAAAGTATCAAATGTATTCAAATACTTGAAATAAATATAATTGATGGATCAAATGAAATAACCAATATTAGCATAATAAAGAAAATTTTCTTAGAAGTGGAAATATTAACATGTCCTTTCTTAACTGAAGAAAATTATTGATAAATGTATCTTAACTTTAAACATTTGTTGCACCCATAATTAAAATCAACCTGTTCCTTTTTTAATTGCATATGCAAGTGTTGTGAAATAAAGAAAAATATTGGGAAAAACTGTTCAGTATTTGTATTCAGATCTTGACTAGTAGGAGCAGCATCAATTTTGTAGCTACAGAGATTATAAAAGTTATTATTATTTTAATTTATAAGAATCAAATGTCACTCTGAAAGTAATGCCTCCAAATTATTTGCATGGAAACTACAATATATACAAAGAGCACAGTAACAGTGATAGAGCAAATTTTCACCTACAAAACATTCCTTTTCAACACAGTCATGACCACTAGCTATACATTTTCACCAGTGATGAACAGGAACCTGCATGCCACACTCATGAAAATTTTTATAGCCATCCAGAATTTGGCTTGTTATTCACATCACTGCTGTGACCTCTGAAACACACCACCCACCACCTTACTCTGCTCATATCCACTGTTTGGTCTCCATAAACATTCAGAAAGTGTCAATGAAGGTCAGTGGGTGCAATTTTTTCTGCATGGAGGAATTCAATTACATGCCTTTGCTTCATATATATTTCCATGTCAGTCACCATTTTTTTCAGATTGCCTCTCTGTTGCCATCTGTTGCACAGGAAAGAAATTTAATGAAGTACTGTCTGAAAGATTCAACTGTCATACTATCTGCCTCTGTCAGTAGGTAGATATTACAAAATAGGAGATATTATTTTAGGAGAAGGCCTTGTAAATTAATATCACAAGAAGTTTTTTACAAAATAAATAAAATAAATAAAGGATGTAATAGACTACGAAAAAAAAAAAAGAAAATGAAAAACAAATAGAAAAGGAATAATAATAATAATAAAATGCTTGATATTCTTCTTGTCCTTCTAAATGAAGCATTCTGGCATTCTGGGTTTAAATAAATTTTATTATTCAATCACGGTTGGAAAAATGGCTGTTTTTTCTTCTAGGATAACTTTATCAGAATAATATATATATGTGTATATGTATATGTATATGTATATGTATATGTATATGTATATGTATATGTATATGTATATGTATATGTATATGTATATGTATATGTATATGTATATGTATATTTGTGCTTCGTATTTATTTTTAAGAGATCAAAATTAATTCATTTATAAAATGCCATAAAGATTTTCCATAATTACCTCCAAAACAAACCTTCTAACAATTTTAGATTCCTAACAATGGGATGAATCATGTTCTAAAAATTTATATTTTTGTATTCATGGAACAAAACTTTTAGCTCAAATGTAGATGTCTTCATAATAATAATAACAATAACAACAATTAATAATAATTATAATAAATAATAGTAATAATAACAACAATAATAACAACAATAACAATAAATAATAATAATTATAATAATACTCTGTTTTTGTATTCATGGAACAAAGCTTTTAGCTCAGATGTAGATGTCTTCATAATAATAATAACAATAACAACAATAACAATTAATAATAATAATAATAATAATAAATAGTAATAATTACAACAATAAACAACAATAATAACAACAATAACAATAAATAATAATAATTATAATAATACTCTGTTTTTGTATTCATGGAACAAAACTTTTAGCTCAGATGTAGATGTCTTCATTATCATCATCATAATAATGATAAAAGCAGATAAGATAAATCCCACTGTATTTGACTTACTTCAGTGGAAAAGAATATATCTTGCTACATAGTTCTTACTAAACTCGTGTTGGGGATGGAAATTACATTATCAGTTGTGTTAGAAATAGTAGAACTAAAGATAACTTTATGCTGCACACAATGATTGCATACACTACATCTATTTCATTTACTCTGCAGTATATTTTTTTTTTAAAGTGAAATGAGTGTTAAGTTTCTTTTTGAAGAAGTCTAAGGAGAAATAGGACTGCGTAAGTTATTACTGCTCCATTAAATTCAAAGTGCCGTGAGCGTGTTCTCTGACAGCAGTATCGTAATGTCCTGTACACATGTATGCTGATATACACAGCATATTCAAGCATATTTCAAAAGTATATTTTGAGAAAGATCTCTGGCTCATGCTAAACCCTAAATCATGCTCAGGAAAAATTTACAAAAATTTTAACAGTAATGGATAACGATCTGGCTAAGATTATTCTCCAGGTTTGCCTAAAATCAGGCCCAGAATCAGGAGTTATTCCCTAATAGAATTTGCATCTCTATCATAGATTTTGCTTTAGATCTCATAGAACCGTAGAATCACCAAATGTGGAAAAGGCCTCCAAGATCATCTAGTCCAGCCATCCAATATTTCCCCTCTAAACTATGTCCCTTATTACAAAACCTAAATGTTTCTTAAACACCTCCCAGGACAGTAACTAAAACACCCCACAAGGCATCCTGTTCCAGCACCTGACCACTCTTTTGGAGAATTAATTTTTCTTCAGCGATGAGATGGTTCTGGACCTACTTCGAAAGCTGAATGTTTATAAGTCCATGGGGCTGGATGGGTTGCACCCTAGAGTGCTGAGGGAGTTGGCGGATGTGGTTGACAAACCACTCTCCATAATTTTTCATCAGTCTTGGCTGACTGGGGATGTCCCGGTGGATTGGAGGCTGGTGAATGTGACGCCCGTCTTCAAAAAGGGCCGGAAAGACGATCCTGGCAGCTACAGGCCCATCAGTCTCACCTCGGTGCCTGGGAAGGTTATGGAAAGGATAATCTCGGGTATCATCATGGATGAACTACAGGTCAGCCAAGGGATCGGGCCTAGTCAGTATGGATTTATGAATGGTAGATCCTGCCTGACTAACCTGACTTCATTCTATGACAAGATGACCCACTTAGTAGATGAAGGAAAGGCTGTCAACGTGGTCTACCTGGACTTCAGTAAGGCCTTTGACACTGTCCCCCATGAAACCACTGGCTGCCTGTGGTTTGGATGGGCGCACGCTCCGCTGGGTGAAGAACTGGTTAGATGGCCGGGCCCAGAGAGTTGTGGTCAATGGAGTGGAATCCAGTTGGCGGCTGGTCACAAGTGGCATCCCCCAGGGCTCGGTGCTTGGGCCGCTTCTGTTTAACATCTTCATTGATGATTTGGATGAGGGGATTGAGTGCACCCTCAGTAAGTTCGCAGACGACACTAAGCTGGGAGGGAGTGTTGATCTGCCTGAGGGGAGAAGGGCACTACAGAGGGACCTGGATAGACTTGATCGATGGGCCAAGGTTAACGGAATGAGTTTCAACAGGGCCAAGTGTCGGGTCCTGCATTTTGGTCACAACAACCCCAGGCAACCCTACAGGCTTGGGGAGGTGTGGCTGGAAAGCTCCCAGACGGAAAGGGACCTTGGTGTGCTGATGGACAGTTGGCTGAATATGAGCCAGCAGTGTGCCCAGGTGGCCAAGAGGGCCAATGGCATCCTGGCTTCTATCAAGAATGGTGTGGTGAGCAGCACTAGGAAAGTCATCCTGCCCCTGTACTCAGCATTGGTGAGGCCTCACCTCGAGTACTGTGTCCAGTTTTGGGCACCTCAGCGCAAGAAAGACATGGAGGTACTGGAGCAGGTCCAGAGAAGGGCAACGTGGCTTGTGAAGGGCTTGGAGAATCAACCCTACGAGGAGAGGCTAAGAAAGCTGGGGCTGTTTAGTCTGAGGAAGAGGAGGCTGAGGGGAGACCTTATTGCCGTCTTCCAGTACCTGAAAGGTTCTTACAGCGAGAGTGGGGCAGGTCTCTTCTCACTAGTGACAAGTGACAGGATGAGGGGAAAAGGCCTCAAGTTGCGCCAGGGCAAGTTTAGGTTGGATATTAGAAAGAACTTCTTTACAGAAAGGGTAGTTAGGTACTGGAATGGGCTCCCCAGTGAGGTGGTTGAATCACCATCCCTGGATGTGTTTAAGAGCCGTTTGGATGTGGTACTCAGGGATATGATTTAGCAGAGGTTTGTTGTAGTGGTGTTTGTTTTTGTTTGTTTGTTTGTTTGTTTTTGTTTGTTTGTTTTGTTTCGTTTTGTTAAGAGATAGGCTACTGGTTAGGCTGCAGTTGGACTTGATGATCTTCAAGGTCTTTTCCAACCTGAGTAATTTTATGATTAATATCCTACACGAATATCTCCAGGCCATTCCCTGTAGTTCTATCTCTAGCATTCCCCAAGCCTCTTCTTTTCCTTTAACAAACAGTGCCGGTTCTCTCAGCTGCTCTTCATAAAACCTGTGTTCCAGACCCCTCACAAAACTCATTCCCCTTTTCTGAATGACCGCTGGGGCCTCAATGCCCTTCTTTTACTGAGGGTCCCCAAAACTGAACACAGTACTCAAGGTGCGGCCTCACCAGAGCTGAGTATAAGAGGGTGATGACTTTACTGCTTCTGCTGGCAACACTATTTCTGATATGAGATGGATGATACTGGCTGTCTCTAGACATGCTCCAGGGCAATTAATACCTTTATGAATACCTTCAGTGCATACTTATAGAACAAGAATAATAAACGCATCACAATTTTTTTGATCATTTTTTTCTTACATTCTAGCTAGGGAATGCAGTGTATTTCATGTCTCAGTTTTGATTGCTCTTTTGCTACCACTCATAGTAAATAATGGCCACTTATAGTTACTAACATTATCTGTATTTTCACCAGCAATGAAAGTGAGTATGCATAATGTGGTCATAAAATTCTGCATTAGCAGAAGTTAGCCACTGTTGCTGAATCCTGTGCATAAATGCACCACTCATTGCCTTATTATGCTCACATTCACTGTTTGGTCTTCAGAAAGTGTTAGTAAAGGTCAGTGGGTGCACTGTAACTTCTTATTCATGGGGGAACAGAATTACACACATTTCCTTCATACGCACATCCACATCATATGTGATTTTGTCAGACTGTCCTTCTGCTCCAATCTGTTACATGAAAACTAAATTTAATGGAATATTAGTGGGAAGGTTTTACCTCCACTGCCATACCACCAACATCCACCTCTCATGCTTTGAGGCAGAATCATAAAATAGGAGACGTTACTTTCTGAGTAACCCTCATATCTAATACAGTAAATGTAAGTAAGCAAAGAAACCTATTTATTTATTTATTTGTTAAAAACAAACAAACAAAAAAACAAACAACAACAACAACAAAAATCAACAACAAAAAAACCATAAAACTAGTGGGTTATTTATTTGACCTTGTTTTCTTAAACTAATGCATCAGTGTCTGGTTCAGTTAAAGTTGTTTCAGTACTTAGTAAGTTCTCAAGATGTTGTCAGGGATTTTTGATGAAATTTTGCTCTTTCCTTACTTCATCCTTGAGAATAGTTATTCACAAATGTACCTACTACCAAAAACAGTGACATGAATAAGCTGTGACTACGAAGCAAGGGATAATTTACTTTAGTAAGACAGACTTAATGAAAGTCTAATAGATAAATGAGTTGAATACTGGATTGCAACTGTATGCATACCACATTCACCATATTCTCAGGCAGTATCTTTATATTCTGAATATTCTCGTGCAATGTCTTTATATTGACTGAAAATTGAATTACAAATACATACAAAAAGCTTTGCTGTTTTATTTATTTATTTATTTATTTTTCATCAAACATGAAATGTATTCTCAAATTGATAAATCAAAGGGAAAGCACAACTGCATATTTTCTGCTGTTCACAGGAATGTGTTTAGCCAATGAATTGTTTTTGTTTTTACTTCTGAATAAGTTTAATAACTGTTCTTTGCTTAGAAATTATTTTAAAGATTTTAGATTACTATAATTTGATTCTACTGCTTTCTGGATATATTAGAGTTGTTCTTGCTCTTTTCAAGTAAAAGGGATTGGTAAAAGTCATTTTAGTGGAATTTGAGCTAGATTCCTTTTTACAACTGTTTCATAAGTTGTTACAATAATTCTGTTAAAATATCCTTTGCTTATTGAGCAAATATGCACACTTCATGAAATGTCTACATTGTATCATCCAGATAACCATAAAGTATTTCCTTGGGGATACTTTTTTTTTTTCCCCTGGTATTATTTGTAATTCTAACAACAAAATTTTGACATAAATATAATAACAGTCTTTATATATCGCCTGTAAAATATAAAGCTGATTCTAAATGTGTACAAGGTTTTTATTATTATTATTACTATTATTTTTATATTATTATTATTTTAAGAAATGATCGAGGTCAGTACCTGAAAACTAGTCCAAGATTACTGGAGACAAAAATATTAAATAGATATTTAATATTAATGGTATATTGTGTACATGTTTTTATATAATCTACATATTCATAGTCTCATGTTTACTTATGAAAGTTCTGAGAGATCAGAAATTTTAGTTTCCTTAAGTTGGAATCTGACATTTAAGGTTTTTTGTTTGTTTGCTTGTTTGTTTGCTTTTCTTTCTAAGAACGTACATGTAAGTCTTAGGATTTTGAAATATCACCTCAAAAGTATTTGAAAACTCTCTATACTGTGTCTGGTTGTTCTTTAACAGAAGTCCTTTAGGAATAACAATCATAAACATTTAATCCAATTGATTCTAGTATTCTGTAGAAAACTATTTCCCAGATGATATTTCAGTACAACATATCAGTTTACTTAAGGGGAAGCCTGATTTAGTTAAAGAACTTACTAGCATTATTATTGTTATTATTATTATTGGTATTGTTGCTGTTGTTGTTATTATTATTATTATTATTTTCTGCAGTGCTCTTTTTTGCTTTTAAATTATTAATTTTTTACTATTCCCATAGTAAAATTACTGAGAGGAGTTATAACACGTTAACACTCAGTGACAGAAATTCTTGACAAAAGAATCTTGTTCTTCACCCTTATTTATATAGGCAATAACAGCTGGGCTGATTAAATATTGTTATTTTTTACCATTTAAATAAAAAAAAAAAAACTTGATGAATATTTATGTAAGTGAAAAATAATTGTCTTTTCTTCATTCATCTTTGTTTCCAGAATAAAAGTCTTGTCATTATTAAAGTTCTACACCATGCCTGCATTCTGACTCATACATACAAATCAGTTGAAAAATGCTTGTCTGCTTTTGTTTTGTTTTGTTGTTTGTTTTTTTTCATAAAACATCTTTTTGAGATATAATCCACAAGATTACTTATAGTTTACAATTTTATGTAATTTACTATTCAGTGATGATAAAATATGTTTCCTGAGGAGAACAAGTTATAAAAATAAAAATCAATGTATTTTTTGTGGTATAGAATCATTTTGCAATATCTTGCCCCTTAATGTACTGAATTATGCCCCAAATCCCTTCTATAAGTCCATCTGATATCTCCCAGCAGTACAATCCATATGTCCCTTAGTAACAACAAATTCACAAGTATAGTTATATCAAGAAGATTGACAAATTATTATCTGTTTGAGGGAATAATTTACCATTATAAATTGCAGCAAAAAGCAATTTTCTAATTACACTCAGCATATTAAAATGTTAGCTTTTCCCACATGGGTACTTACACCAGATTTGTAATTGTTACTACTGAAGTTAAAATGTCCTTCCATTTGGGACTGAGAAGCTCCAAGTTTGCTTTTGAATATACAGCCTTTACATAATAAGGAGTATTATAACACCAGAGTATTTTTACAAACGTCTCTAAATAAGCTTGGGGGAAATAATAATCAAAATATGCAGTTAATGCAAATGGTAGTATTTTGTTTGTTTGATATTTTATATATATATATAGAGAGAGAGAGAAAGAAAAGAAAGAAAAGAAAGAAAAGAAAGAAAGGAAGAAAGGAAGAAAGGAAGAAAGGAAGAAAGGAAGAAAGGAAGGAAGAAAGGAAGGAAGGAAGGAAGGAAGGAAGGAAGGAAGGAAGGAAGGAAGGAAGGAAGGAAGGAAGGAAGGAAGGAAGGAAGGAAGGAAGGAAGGAAGGAAGGAAGGAAGGAAGGAAGGAAGGAAGGAAGGAAGGAAGGAAGGAAGGAAGGAAGGAAGGAAGGAAGGAAGGAAGGAAGGAAGGAAGGAAGGAAGGAAGGAAGGAAGGAAGAGACAACAAAGTATAAAAGCAAGAAAGGCATTTTGCCCTCTGAAACAGTAGTGCTACTTGTTGAACAATGAGGTGATGAATTTTCTAAGCATCTCTCTTTGCAGTACACTTTGATCAGTGAAATTTCAACCAAACAGATTATTACCTATGTAATAATTTGTCAAACACTGCTCATTATATTTCCAAGAACACCTTAGCATAGGGTCCCTCCCCCTCACACATATGTCATGAACAAAGGAGTACCCTCCTGGTGGTTGTGGAATAAAGACTCATCTTCTTCCTCACAAAGATTCATAGTCATCCTCATTGTAAACCTTCAGCCCTGAGGGCGGGGTAGCCCCGAACCAGTTCTAACTTGCTCTGTGAACATCTTATCACCTCTTCTTCAGGTGTCCTCAAACTGTTCTCAGATCCTTATCTTTATCTCTTCCATCCTCCACGTTGTCCTAATTCTAGCTCATTAGTATCCCATTCTCCTAGTGGCCTCTACATATTTGTTTCTGTAAACTATCATCTCTAACTACCTTCTACCCTCAGTTTCTGTGGAACTTTTACTACCCTCCAATTTCCTAGCTTCTGTGAATCCTTTCTTACTCCTCAATTCCCCCCTTTTATTCAATCTTGCAGGACCTCTACCTGCTAGATTTTCCCATTTCTCCCTAATGATTTCTGACAGTAGGCCCTGCTTTCTACCTTTTGTCTCAGCTTGTACCTCTTATTTCACTCTTCATATTCCTTTCCTGTGTTCTGACATAAGCATATTGAACACCTAAACACTAAGCACATAAAACCTACCAAGAAGAACAGAGCTATAACTGCCAATAAAAGATGCTTTAGCCATCAGAGATTTAGTAATCGGTGTTATCCCTGCTTACTTCAGGCACCCTGGTCATCCCTTACACACTTCAAACTGTTTGGAGCTTTACCATAAATAGCTGCTGTGTATCCTCAGTCAGCACCATCCTGTCATTCCTGGGAACGTACGGAGTTCCTTGCCAGTTTGTAGCTCAGCGATCTGACAGATGGCTTATTTCCTGGCAGTCTTGAAGGTTCAAAGTCCAGATGTAATCTTACATCTCAAATACATTACTTGCTGCTGAGTTATTTGTGCTTTCTGTTGAGAAACTTGATAATCATTTAAACCAAGAAACTCAGCAAACTCACAGTCCATTGCACACAGTTGTCTTTTGTTGCAGTGGCATCCACATACTGCAGTAAAGTTTCAAGCTCAGTTGGAGGAACCTAGGTCTCAGGCTCACAAGTTGACCAGTTCTCAAAAATCATTAAGCTGTTCTCACAACCTTCGGTAACACTGTCCAGGTTAACTGAGTCTTTTCTTCCCATATTAGGGTTTTCCTATTCAAGGGCAAATAACCTTAGGCTTTTTTTGGCCAAAACAGGCAGAAAAGGCATCCTTCAGATCCATAAGGTAAACTTCACCAACTCATTCCTTAACTTGGTTAATAAAGTATGGATTTGCCACCTCTGAGTGCATGCATTCAACAATTATATTACTTGCCCTCAAATCTGGTACCAAACAATAGCACTTGCTATCCAAAAATTTGGCAAAAATTGACAAAATTGGAGTTTTGTATTTGGATTCCCATTCACTTAGTAATTCAAACTCCAAAAAAAATTATCTATTATTTCCTTTGTCCTTCTACGGTCACATATCCTCAAAGGGTGCTGCTTTACCCTGACTGGGCTAGCTCTTGCTTTTAAAATCTATTTAGGGTTTCATTTTTGGCTCTGCCAGGTATCCCTGATACCCACACTCCTAAGCATAACTTATTTAAGATTTCTGTAACTTCTGGGAGTAAAACATTGTTTTTCCCAGTTTGTGTTAAAGCTAGACTTACAGTTTTCAATCAGTTAATGTTGTTTGACCCTTAGCTCTAGTTTTATTAAATTTCTTGCCAGAGTAACCTGGCATGTACAAGAATTTAAGTATTCCTAATTGTAAACCTTTTCTTGTTAGGCAGTAGCATCTACGACTGTTACAAAATCATCTACGGATAGTAAGAAACACCTGTATCCACCAAAAAATAAACCTCTTTATCCTGCTCCCCTCGCTGCAATTTCACCAGTGGATCTGATGGGATAAGCTTCCCAGGTTCCCATTGTTCAGCTTTGCAATCAGACTATTCCCTCTCACTCAACTTGGTAGGACTTCCCCACCAGCATCCTATTCCCCTGCAGTATGCACACTGCTTTCATTCCAGTGGAGTGGATCCCTCCCTGGGCTCTTGCAGCCCCCCACTGCCCCCTCTTCCTGAGAGTATCTCTGGGTCCTACGCCCTACTCTTATGCCACAACAATAACAGCTGCTGTTCCCAATTTCCTTACTGTTTCTCAATCAGCCTTTTTCATATCATTCATCTCTCTTTAGTCCTGACATCCCTGTTACAGCTTGCTCAACATTGTCTTCCTCAGCCTGTGTCCTTCCCAAGCTCTCACTTTCCAAACTCTCATCATTACATAAACTACTAACATCATATTCCAGTTTCACCTCCTCCTCTTCAGAGGCTTCCAGTGCTAACGCTGGAATTTCAGGTTTCCTATATCTCTTCAGATGAAGGCTATTCTCACTTCCAGTGTTCTGTCCTCTCTGCCTCCTCCTTTTCAAGTAGTGCTGTTTACAGCAGCAGTCCCTGTCCCCAGATCTCTCTCTCACAGTGAGAGTTCTGCTTGTTGGGGAATGGGAGGGGGGGGGGGGGGGGGGGGGGAAGGGGGGCTTGCTCTCATGCCAGTGCAGATAAACTCACTTTCTCTTTAACCCTTTTTCCTTTGTACACCATTCCACTATTTGTACCCTCAGTTACACTTCCACATACCCTCAATTATAGTTTAACAATTATACCATCAAAACTGTTTGTCCCATTCCCTTCAAAACCTACAAATCAAACAATACAGATCTTCAGTTTCCATAAACACCCTTAATACCATATAACTTTTCCTTAACAATCTGTATTATTCAGTTATAAACACCTCAGCACAGAAACAGCACTGATTGACCCACCTCTCCTCACACGCCTCCTCACAAGCAGAACTCAATATTACACAAATGGGTTGACACTCATTCTCCAAATGGAAGGGGCATCTCTCTATGGGTTCACTATCCCCATTCATAAATTCATACAAAACATGGAGAGGGACAGTCAGAAAACAATGATTGTTATACTCCATACTCACCCTGCAGCTATGCTGAGTCTCAAGTATTCAACTCACTGACTCGCAAATCACAATGCCATCTTAATTGAAATCTGAATTCAAGATAATATTTTGAATGCTCTGACTACAATAATTTAAAAACACAGTACCAAATATGTACAACAGATGATAATATTGACCACACAACATATAACTCCCACTATTACGGCCAGCAGAACCCACATTACCATTTGACAGGATACTTACTATACCCTGCCACAGGAGGAGGGACCAATGATCTAGGTCCATTCTATTACCAACCACCTAAGGGTAAGCTATTGCTCTTTTCCTTGTGTACAACTTACAGGTCCCCTTCATGGGAGCTCCCCCAAGGAGCCTTCTCACCCCAGCCAGCAACTTAACCCTTGAGCTCACATACATTTGGGGGGGAGCATGCACGCTCCTTAATACCCCATGTAGGATGTCTCCTCATGACTTATGTGTTCCCCCTTTCCATACGCATACTTGGCCCACTGATGGATGGTCCTTGTCTGTTCCTGGAGTGATCCGATGGGAAAGGGAGTTCTTCTGAGAAATCTCGGGATGTTCCAAAGGTGTCCTCCCTCTCAGCCAGTCCTGCAGTTTAACAGTTTTTCCCATCAGTCAGCAAATTGACACAGTTTTCCTATCACACTTGCATGAAATGCCTCTGCCTTGTTGATCAGTGAATGAGTCATATGAAAAATTTTATTTTCTACTGCTTATGAGCCTTTCAAGGACTGCCACAAAACAAAAGATATCTCTCTGGAAAGCTTCTTCCCCATCCCTGTTTGTTACATATGCTTAAGCTGCATTAACCTCCTAATTGTTCACACTGTAACACTATCATGTCACATAGCTATAATCTTGACTGTTTAGGCAGTTTGCAAATGACAACTATTAAAGTAATAACTTTTATTTATTTATTTATTTATTTATTTATTTATTTATTATGTTGCACTGTGTGAACTAGAATATGCTTATAGCTGTTTACCTTCTCTTAGCTCGTAATAGGTGGTGTGATATTTGTCCTGGCAAAATTCTACTGAAGTTCTTGGAAGCTTCCTCCCAACACAAATAGACATCAACAGAGCCTAAGTAAATCACCCTGGCAGTTTTCCTGCTTCACATCATCAAGACTGCTCAGATAAGCAGCTACAGTAAGACACATTTTCTGCTTGGGTATCATCTGAGATCATTTCCTATAGATGATAAGAAAGACACAATAATTCAGATCAATATTGATCCTACCTGATAATGACAGGAGAAAGAACAAAAGAAATAGGATAAGAGTGAAGAGATCTTTTATAACCTGGTTGCTAGCAAATATTTCTGGGGGGTACTCGTTGATAATAAACCTAATAATAATAACCTTAACATATTTACTCTGAGTAGGGTTTATGGTAAAATGTGGAGAGCTTTATCGACAACTGGCTAGCTGAGAAGGGTCACATAGACACTGTGCAGCTGACCAAGCAGTCGAGCCATCTGAAAGGACAACGTGTGAAATGATGGTGAGAAACTGGCCATGGTTTTGGGGAGTCAGCAAGGGAGTAGTTATCAGGATGATAACTGCAAGGTACAAAGATAGGTGGGGTTGACATGTAAATGGAGCCAATGATGAGCTCTGCTTTTGCACTGTGTATGAGCTAATTATCTGCATTATAAATGTACATGTAGCCAAAGTAATAAACAAGATTTGCTGATCATTTCTCCCTCCGACTCCAACAGTAAAGGCTTTTTTTTTTTTTTAATATTTGTTTGTTTGTTTGTTTTTTAATATATTCTGCCTGCTAATTAGTCTATTTTGAAAAGGCAAAGGTAAACAAACAAACAATAGTAGTAATAATAATACATATATATACATATATACATATATACATATATATATATATATATATATATATATATAATGACAGAATCACAGAATGGCCCAGGTTGGAAGGTATCTCAAGGATCATGAATCTCCAAACTCCCCACAATGGGCAGGGTTACCAACTTCCACACTTAATACAAGACCAGACTTCCTAGAGTCCCTTCCAATCTGGCCTTGAACACCTCCAGGCATGGGGTATCCACAAGTTCTCTGGGCATCCTGTGCCAGGACCTTACCATTCTCATAGTAAAGAACTTCCCCCTGACATGCAACCTAAATCTTCCTTCCTTCAACTTCAAACCATTTTCCCAAGTCCTGCTGTTATCTACACTTTTGTCATGGTTTTGTGCTGTTGCTGTCAATATTCTACATCATGACATCATGTGCAGTATGAATCATTAACTGAGGGTACAAATAGTGGTAAACTGTTTTGGTGGTATAAGAAAGTGTAGTTGTTAATGGCATACAGAAGTGTAACAGAGGGTATGTGGAAGTGTAACAGAGGGTATGTGGAAGTGTAACAGAGGATATGTGGAAGTGTAACAGAGGGTATGCGGAAGTGTAACGGAGGGTATGCGGAAGTCTGGAAGGTTCATGCTCCAGTTCTGTGGAATGGCAGCATCCCGAGTACTCAGCTCTTGGAGGAGAACTACATATCCCAGGGGACGACGCGGCCAGAGACGAATCACCAGAGGAGGAGGACACATATATAATCTCACTCCCAGGCTGGAACGTCCTTTTTTTCGCTCTTCTATCGCTTTGGAGCGCTCCATCCCTGCCGTCTCTCTCTATCAGCAATGTTCCAACCTGTCGCCTAGAGATCACAGTAGGCCCCCCGGTTCTCGGGGACTCTTTCTCTCTCTCTCTCTCTCCCTCTCTGTCTTGTTTGATTTAGTAGTTGCAATTATATTGTATCATATTGTGTCATCTTGTATTCCAATATTATTCGTATTTAGTAAAATAAGTTTTTCTCCTTAGATTGCTGCCACTGTTTTTGTTCATTCCCTTCCTTCCAGGGGCAGCAGCCTCTATCACCGATAAATCTAGATAACCTGATTATAACTTTCCCCCTCCTGTGTGGTGTAGGCTCCTTTTAGGTACTGAAAGGCTGTAATTAAGTCACCTTGTGGCTGTGGCCTTCTCTTCTCCAGGCTGAACAGGCCCACCTCCTTCAACCTTTGTTTTTTGTTTTTTTTTTTTTAATAGGGAAGTCACTTCAGCTCTCTGATCATCTTCATGGCATCCTCTGCACCAGCTCCAAGAGTTGCCCAGTTGCAATTCTCCAAGTGGAGGTTCACTGATACTTTTAAGGTATTTTCTTTTTCTCTTTGTGCCACTTTTACTAGATTTTCCATTTTCCATGTACATTAAGGAGATATTCGAGAATTAACTCTAGAAATAGTATATAAATTCAGAATTTTTGTGACACTACTGAGTTTCCTCTATCAGTCAACCATGTAATCAGAAACATTGTCTAATTTATTGAGTTTTAAATGTGTCAAAAAGATTTAAAATTTGTAGAGAGGAAAGTGAACCTATATACATACATATCTATAATCTCTCTCTCTCTCTCTATATATATATATGTATTACAAAAAGGGAACTTATTTTTTCCATTTTAAATCATTTCTCAAAAACACGTAAAGTCATGAAAGCAGAAACAAACAAACAAACAAACAAAAAAACCTACCAACTTAATTAATTACTAGTCAAAAGAGATTATTATTATATTTTAAAAACTTTAGGGCTTAAAAAATGATGTCATTATTTTTTTCATATTTTATTGGTATTGGACTGATTTTTAAGCTGATCCATCCATACTTTGGGTGAGAGACTGTGGGCTGGAAGTTTTTTTGAACCTCTACAGTACCAATCACATAAATATTAATGGCAATAGAGGATGTCCTTAATAAATGTATGATCGCTTGTATTACATGGAAGAAAAGATATCATCATGGCATATTGAGATAGATGCATAGTTTCTTCTTGTTGCGTTTCTGAATGTGTATGTGTTTCTGAATGTGTATTTAGAAAATACTCAATGAACAGATCAAAATATTACATTGCTAACAATATATATATATTTATATTATATAATATATATATATATATATTATTTTGACTCTTTTCTGTAACTATAAAAAATACATGAAATTAACTTCTTTAAATCACATGATAACTTTTAAAATTGCCTTTCAGAGTCCAAGCTTGGAAAGTTCCAAGTACCCAATATTCAATATTTATAAATAAATAGTATGTATAATTTAAAATGTTCTGGTTGTATCACGATTAAAAAATGTGTAAATTTGCTCCATGATCAAAGTTTGATCATTGGACAATGCTCTGAAGTAAAGCCGGGATATTCATTTTATGTGCCGGAATAGCACATAATCAGCTTTTTTAAAAGAAGCCTTTCTCCATGGAATAAATTCCAAACATACCTACAGACTGAAGTAGAACAACTAACTAAAGTGCCCAACACACATTTCCAGAAAACTGCCAAGGGCAAGGTTTAAAATGAACAGCAGATTGATTCTGTTTAAGTTCTCTGGATACAGCATGTGATTTTGAGGCCCCTTCTTATTCTGTTAGTGAACTGATCAGAGAGCTGTAGTCCTGGTTTTTCCAAGTAGGATAAATGACCTACTCTGGCTTGTCAACCTGTCAGTGAGGCTTTACCTAAAATATAGGCCTAACTTTTGATCCAAGTAACTTTTAGGATATTGATTCCCCAAAGTGGATGCAGATGTTACACAGCAGATGGGATTGATCCTGAAAAAAAAAAAAAAAAAAAAAAAAAAAAAAAGAAAAAGCTGTCACACCATTAAGAAACAGAGAAACAGAAGCATTTTCTGGTCCCTTAGTGGAAAAAATAAAAGGTGAGAAAAGCTTTTTCCTTCCCATTTAGTGGGCTGCAGCTCAAGAGATGCTACTTCAAGTATTCTCAAATTCTGATAATTGACCCTGGACCTCCTATCAAGGGAATAGAACATATTTCACATTGTCACTGAAATGTGGATGGCAGAGCACTTCGAGATACCTTCTGATAAATAACAAGGTAGTAAGAACCTAACTACTTAATTAACTTTGCAATACTGACAAATTTACCTGACCAGCATGAACAAAGCCTGTGACAAGAAATATATGAATGTGTCTATAGTACATTGGAGTTCTATTTCTTACTGTAACTAAATGTTATTACGAAACAAACAAACAAACAAACAAACAAAACTAAGATGTCCCTCTGCTAGTATTAAGTTGAGAAAAGCCAAACACAAATTGAAACTTTCTGCATATTTTTCTGTACATTTGGACAATTTTAATATTAATGTGTGCAGTCTTATTATTGATCCTTTTGTTTCTCTTAAGAGTGACCTAAATTTTTCATCTTTACAAGCTGAAAATCTGTGACATACCATTGTGCTTACTATGGTAAACAGTATTTCTCAGCAGGGCTACTCTCAAGGACTTCTTCTCCTGTCTCTATATATACCTGGGATTACCTGAACCCAAGTGCAAAATTTTGTACTTTGCTTGTTTGCACCTCATTAGGTTCACATGGGCCTACCTTTTGAGTTTCTCAAGGTTCCTCGGTGTGGAATCTCTTCTTTTTTCTGTGTCAACTGCACCACACAGCTTCATGCCATCAGGAAATTTGCTGAGGGTGTGTTTGATCCCAATGTCTGTGTCACTGATAAGGATGTTGAAGAGTGGCCTAAGACACACTGCTGGTGGACACCATTCATCACTGGCCTCCAACTGGACATGGAACCATTGACCACAACATTCTGGCTGCAATATTTTGATCAATTCCTTATCCACTGAATAGTCCACTAAGAAAAAAAGGTTAATGATTCTCAAGTTAAAGCTGATGTTTGTGATGGTTTTTAATCTGTGGGTTGAACAAATTTTCCTCACTAAAGATTTACATCAATTACAAAATAGCTTGGACAGAACAATTTGGTTGCTCTCTTGTACATTCAGATACACATAAAATAATTCATATTTTAGAAAATGAAATATCATGCTTGCATGTCAGTGACAACTAGATTGTATACTTGCTAACGTTTTATGCAAAGCAGTTTAAAATGTACCCTGAATCAGTGGCCAAGGAGCAAAGAACTATTTTTCTTATGCCAACAGGCCTCTCTGATTTAAATCTGCAAGCAGCAATGGTTAGAGATCAGGACAGCAGCTGGGGATTCATGTAGAAAAGAATGGCGCATTTATATTCCTATTTTCTTCTAGCCATGACTTTTTTGTTTCTGATCAACTTGTCAGCAAGGTGCCTATTGAAGGCCTAGGAAGTTCAAATCAGTTTTAGAGCCACCAGCAATTCATTCTTCTGCATAAAATACTTTAATTTTTCACAGCACTAGACTTGTGCAGGTGGTGCTGTGTAAACAATTTGCCAGAAAATCAACCCTTGATTTCAGCTTTTTAATTATATAGGATTTTTTTTTATTTTTTTTTTTTTATTTTATTTTTTTTTCCACCATAGGTTTCAATGCCTGGTGATTGCATCTGACTCCAATAGATACACAAATAAAATAGATATATTTTACCCCATACCATTTTCCGTAAGAAATGAAAATAAATTCAGGCATTAATTATTGCAATCTGGACTGGAACTAGAAACCTCTAATGCCTAGGGATAACTTTTAACTTTCTTCTGTTTTCTAGTAAATATAATTTCCATTGCCATATTCTAAAATATATATTTGGGTCTAAAATAAAGAAATCAGACATACATTTGAGATATTTGTCTTCTCCTATAAAATCCTTGCACAAGGAGAACAAATAATTCTAGTGGATTACACCATTTGAAAAAGAATCACTTAATAAATATATAGTTGAAGAATATCTGCTGCTCAGTACATGAGATGACAGTAAAAGACACACTATTTCTTCTAGTACCTTATATTTCACGTTTATTTTACTTAAAAAAAAAAAATGGAGAAAAGGGTAATTGTGTTTGGCTTTCTCTAACATGATATATCTGTATTAGATAAGGTATCATTATTTCCTTTAAAGTTTCACTGCACAATATAATCTTTTTTCTTTAGGAACAAAAGAGAAGAATTAAACTCTCATTGATACACTAGGCCAAATAACCCTAATGGCCATAACTTTGTAAACAATTGTTACAACATACTTTCAGAATACTCCCTGGGTTCCCTTCCTGTGTCTTTTCTGATGAGAAACCTATAAGAACTGTATATAACTCCCTTCTGGTCTGCTGTCAGGAAAATTAAGTCATGAAGATAGGAGAAAGATCTCAAATCAAGGTTTGAAGTTAAGACTTGAGATTTGTGAAGTATATTTGTACTCCCTAGTATTGATAATATCATGTATGCTGCTGATTAGAAAATCAGTTTGAATGGAGTTGACAGCTGGGTGGGAATCTAATGAATATAAAGAAGTATTATAAAACTCACTAACTGTTATTAACATATGACCACTATTCTGTGCTATAATATACATATTAAGAGATTATGTCCAATTCCTCCTTTAGACACAAATATTTGAATCTGTATTCCAGAAACACTAGTCTGTCCAAGTCCTTCCTACTGTTCACAGTCATCTAGTCTTCTGAGTGCCATGGTTGTCTAGATAATCTTTACAGAAATCATTTATCTCTCCCTCTTATATATATGTATGTTTACATATACATATACATATATATAAGATGGAGAGAGAAATTATTATCTATTATATATATAATATATATAATATATATTAACATTTGTGAACAAATTGCACTGTGTGAATCCCAGATTTTTCTGATTTACTCTTGTCTTGGGCGGCTACCAATTGAATAACAAATTTTGTCTAGAAAAAACAGATTTTTTGAAAAACAAAAAGT
Source organism: Excalfactoria chinensis (assembly GCF_039878825.1). Lineage (NCBI taxonomy): Eukaryota > Metazoa > Chordata > Aves > Galliformes > Phasianidae > Excalfactoria > Excalfactoria chinensis. The sequence continues at coordinate 140,309,458 of NC_092825.1, forward strand.
TAATTTCTTGTGGTTGCTGCATGCAAGGCTAAAGGCTTTCCATCTGTTTCACAACCTGTCTTCACTGTGTGCAGCCCAGTGTCCTTACAAGACAAATAGGAGGAAAGAAAATGTGTTCCATCTGATTAACTGATGAGTTTTATACATTTCCCTGCTCAAGTCTCTTTCAAAGGACCACTGCTCTGCTAAGCGATTTCAAAAATTGTCCTCATAAGTAAAACTGTATGAAGGAAATATATTAGCTAGATTTAAACATATCTTTTAGCTCCTACAATGATATAAAATGGAAAGAATAAATTATAATTTCTTGTTGCTGCTTTTGTTTGAAAAAGAGTTTTAGCTCAAAGTAAAAAGTAATGATAATAATTAATGATGAATAATTAATTAAAATGACAATCTATTTCTAATTATTTTTAGGTTTTATTAATAACTTTTAGGACAATGATTTTGTGAACACCTTTATGACAAATAAAAATATATGATTTTGTTGGTTAGGATGATAACTGAAAATTACACGCAGGTTTTATGATCCTTGGTTGAATTTTCATTATTAGAACAAGTAATACCTATTTATCAAGTGCATAATAGAAGTATATAGCTGTGATTTATAAAAAGTTGTAATTTTCCTGGTTTTGCATGACTATTATCATATCAACAAGGATTTGAGAATGATCCGTCCATAAGAGTCTGATGTGTATCTTTGGGGCATACAGAACTAAACAGTGTTTCTCTACAGTGTATTTGAAAGAACAACAGAACTGCAGTTTTTGCTTTCTTCCCTCAACCCTCCTGCCCTGAATGAGATGGAGGAGAGAAGTGAAAAATAAAGATAAAATAAAATAAAATAAAATAAAATAAAATAAAATAAAATAAAATAAAATAAAATAAAATAAAATAAAATAAAATAAAATAAAATAAAAAAGAATTCATGGGTTGAGATAAAGCATATTTACTCAGAGAGAAGGAATAGAGTTGTTCATGAACTATGATTTCCTTCCAGTTCTGTGTTGGCTTCCAGCTTGTACAAAGTTGTTATTGCAGATGTTTGGAAAGGGAATAGAAATTAAATAAATAAATAAATAAATAAATAATAGTAAAATACAAAATATAAAATACAAAAATGCAAAAAAAAAAAAAAAAAAAAAAAAAAAGGTTTTATCAGATGGGTGATTTAACTTAATAGGAACAGCTTGACAGCATTTCTAAGATAAGAATAAAGTTATTAATTCTCTGAATGTGAGATATACACTTGTAGAAACTACATACGAAAGATAAGCACCAATTGCCCCTTTATTTTCAAGCACTTACACACATCAGAAGTCATACACAGTCTGCTGGAAACATGGTTATCTTTAAGGAGTTGATTCATATTTTCCAGATATTATTATTTTCTTCTCTTCTTAGAAGTCTAAAAATATCAGAATCAAAACACACATAAAAAGACCCCCAAGGACTGAGATAATTGCCTTTGTTAGACAAAAAAATGAAATAAAAATTGCAACAAATGTTCATGTGCACTTGGTAGAAAATCTCTTTTTTGCCCAGGGGATAATTCTGTGTGAGTATATAAAACATGAAACTTAAAAATGAAAGAAAGCAAAATAAAGCAAAGAAAGGCACATAGTTAGCAAGCAGCATCTATCATTTACCACATCATGTAATTACCATTATATGATAATCTACACTCCTCTTTTTGTATCTTGCATGTATTAGTTGATATTTTAATTCTAATTAGTTTTATTTGGGAGAAGGAAAAATAAAAAATAAAAAATAAAAATAGATGCCAGTTATTTCTTTATACTCAGTGTTCAGTTATAACTGATTCACGGTGAACTAAGTAGTCAATGACTGTATCGGGAAATACGTAGTTTCTTCATTCCAGGGAAGGAAGAATCATGGATGGATAACATTTGTATTTTCTCTCAGAGTTCCTTAAATACAATGAGAAAATCTTCATGTCTCTTTTTCTTCCAAATGAAATAATATATATTTTACCATAAAATCCATTGATGGATGGGAAACTGGACATGAGCCAGCAATGTGATCTCACAGCAAAGAAAACCACCTGTACCCTGGAATGCATCTAAAGGAGCATGGCCAGCAGGTTGAGGGATGTGATCCTGCCCATCTACTCTGCACTGTTGAAGCCTCACCTGGAGTACTGCATCCAGATGTGGAGTCCTCAGTACAGAAGAGACATGGACCCACTGGAGCGGGCCTAGAAGAGGGCCAGAAAAATGATCCAAGGTTGGAACATTTCTTCTATGAGGACAGGCTGAGAAAGCTGGGACTGCTCATCCTGGATAATAGAAGGTTCTGAGGTGACCTGATAATGGCCTTTCAGTATCCATGGGATCCTATGGGATGAGGTTCAACAAGGCTAAGTGCCAGGTGCTGCACTTTGGCCACAGTAAACCCATGCAGCGCTATAGGCTTGGGGCTGAGTGGCTAGATGACTGTGAAGAGGAAAGGGACCTGGGGGTGTTGATGCTTGGCTGAACATGAGCTGACAGTGTGCCCAGGTGGCCAAGAAGTCCAACAGCATCCTGGCCTCTATAAGATATAGTGTGGCCAGCAGGAGCAGAGAGGTAATCATCCCTCTGTACTCAGCTCTGGTGAGGCTACATCTTGAATATTGTGTTCAGTTTTGGGTTCCTCACTACAAGAAAGACATTGAATCTCTGGAACAGCTAGGGACAGGACAAGAGGGTGGTCTCAAGTTGCCCCAGGTGATGTTCAGGTTGGAGATTTGGAAAAATTTCTTCCCCAAAAGTAAGGTCAGGCACTGGAACAGGCTGACCAGAGAAGTGGTTGAGTTACAGTTCCTGGAGGTGTTAACGAAATGTTTAGATGTTGTACTAAGGAACACGGTCTTGTGGGTGGCATTGGTAGTAAGTAGACAGTTGACCTAGGTGACCTTAGAAATCTTTTCTAACGTTAATGTTCACAATTCTATGATACTATGATTCTGGGTTTAGAAGTATGAGTGAGGAAGCAGCTAGTATAAGGCAGAGTCTGGAAACCAGCCAAGGTCACAAGTGTCTTCTGTTAACATTCAAAAATTTTGTAAATCATTCAAAATATAAAATTCAGTAAATTATTAACTGATTGCATAAATGAACTTTATTCTCCACTACATTTCTATCTATCTGTTTACATCACTCATTGAAAGTACTTATTTAACACATAAATGTTACTCCTAGAAGAGTTGGATTAAAAACATCTGAGATGAATTCTGGCAATATTCTGGCAGAAAGGAAAGAAAGTAGGAGTTAGAGTCAACAGTTCTTGTGGTTCCCTTCAAAGCGTGGAAACAATTCTGCTAAAAAATGCTGAAAAATAAAGTACAAAGGGATATCTTCATGTGAATTTAGCAACCTGCCATTTTAACCATCTTTTTATATTTTTTTTCTCTCATGACTAATAATAATAATATAATGACTAATAATAATAATAATAAAGCATTATTTCATTTTCTTTATGTTATTATTTGAAGAACAGTAAAAAGCATCCAAATAAGTTCTGAAATATGGTTTTCAAGTTTAGGACAAGAAAAAATGAGTTGGGGCTTCCAGTCATGCTTTTTCCTGCAGAATCTCTCCAGCTTAGTGTAACTTTTGTTTGTGAGGATATGATAGCATGAAAAACATCTGTTATGATGGCACTGACTCACTCATCAGAAATCTGAAAAAGAAGGATTTTATATGTGAGGACATTTAATCAAGTTGGAACAGGATTTGAAATTGAAATGTTGAGGCTGTATGGTAAGAGCTGTTGAGCAGGAAGAAATTAGAATGGGTGGGAGTGGCTGAAATCCTCCAATGTCTCTGTACTTCCACAAAACTAAAAAGGATCAAATCTCTAAAGACATAATTCAAAAGCTTTGTCTATTTGTGGGATCAAGGATTTTAAATTTTTTTTTAGCGTACAGACAATGAACTCTATGAACTTCCTAGTAAAGGTATCTTAGTTTCAGCTGGGACTAAACTGTTTTCTTCAGAGTGTCTGATATGATGCTAAGTTTTGGTTAAAGGAGAAAAACAATGCTGATAGCACACTGATGTACATAACTGCTGCTAAGCAGTGTTGCACGAAGCTAAGGCTACTTGCAGCAAAGGGGCCAGTAAGCTGGGAGGGAGCAGAACTAAGACAGCTGACTTAAGCTGACCAGAAGGATATCCCAAAACATATGAAATCAAGTGAAAGGAGTTTTGAAAGATGGATCACTTCACAGAGACAAATCCATGCTAGGAAAAAATGTCACATGTTCAGTCTGTGTTACTGACTGAAATGGACTAGAGAGAATGGTTTCAAATTGCGCCAGGGGAGATTCAGGCTGGACATTAGGAAATATTACTTCTCGGAAAGGGTGGTCAGGCACTGGAATGCAGTGCTCAGGGAGGTGGTGGAGTCACCGACCATGGAGGTGTTCAAGAAACATTTGGATGTTGTGTTGAAGGATATGTTCTAGCTGGGAAGTGTTGGTAATGGTTGGACTGGATGATCTTCTAGGTCTTTACCAACCTTGATAATTCTGTGATTCTGTGATTCTGTGAAAAAATTAACTGGAATCACAAGTACAGCCTAGAATGTGTGGTTGTAAGGCACAGGCACTAAGGCAGTGAAGCAATTTGTTTCTGCACTGAGAATGTATCTTACATTTAATAGAAGAGCCTTAATACTTTAAAAGTAAGAGACTGACAATGCATTCAAACCTTTCCCATCTCTTACTGCAACTGACAGCTGAATTTGACATGCTGGCAACACAAGTTTAAATATAGTTGCCAAGCTGCCAGTCCAGATCTTATGTTTTTAAATTATTTATACTGAGTACAGCACCTAATCAATCAGGAAAGCTGCAAAAAAGGGATAGTATTCCTGGATCATTTATTTATTTATTTTCTGCAGATCAGTTTTAAACTATCTATGCTCATTTTGCTGATAAATAAAAATTAAGAGACATTGTTTTAAGGCACTATTAATTCCGTCCTGTTTGTTTAATATAAATCAGGTGGTTTACTAGGCAGATAATCAAATGACATTATGATGTAAGTACAAATTGCTTACTCAAGGGCCTAAATAGATCCTTTAGTTTCCTGTTGGAGACAAGTAGCACTCTTGGAATTTAAGACATAAGTAGTAACAGTCTGGACTACCCAGAGACACATGAATAGCTTACTTACATCTGTCATCTGCAAGACTTTTAAAATCAACCTGAATGATATCACATTTATATAGCTGTTTCCTCATGTCAGAAAGAGTGTATGTATACATATTTTTTTTTAGGTCAATGCATTGCAGTTATTTGGAATTATCTATTTCACGGTGTTTGCTCACTAGAATGTTATGCATGTGTAAATAATAAAAGATCTATTTCACCCACTTATGAATAATTTTTCCTAGACTTCATAGCCAAAGTAAAAACACTAAGCTAACAGAAAAAAAAAAAAAAAAAAAAAAAGAGTAATTAAAAAAAAGTGTGTGCCACTTGCTTTTTGTTTGACAAGATCAACACATTTTTATATTTTCTTGCTAGCTTGTTCAGCAATATTTTACAGAACAAAGAAAAAATTATTCTATGCTTACTTTTTCCATTTTGGTGTTTTTTTTTTAATTTACAAAAGGTACTTGTTTAGGCATGGGCAGGGTATCTAAGCTCCACCAACTCTTGAAAACTAAGTCTACCTAATATAATAAAAAAGTATTAGCTTTACAGTTCTTTTAAATTTATGGTGTTTTCAGTTAAATAGTCCAAAATGCTGAGCTTTTTATGAAGCTGAAGACACTCTTATTTTATGTAGAGAACTCTAAGTCTTTACTAAGTGTGTCTGGAGTCCAGCTGATTGCCTGAAATCGAACAGACTTTATGTCTGTTTAAGGTATAAAGGCAGATACATAAGGCATAAAAATAAAACCATTATACTGAGTAGAGATAGCAACTCAGAAAAACTCCCATGTCCTTTGTGTCTAGATATAAATATTTGCCTTCATATCTGAAAGGGTAAAGTATGCCTAGTCATATATATCAAGTAGATGCATGGTTGAGTAAATAAGATGTTCTCCAATACTGGTAAAATAGTATAGGCTTTGCACCGGCTCTCACAAAATGCCTATGCCTACCTTTGCGTGATTGGACTCTTGCTTATTCAGGGGTCAAATTGGATGGCTCAGGTATCAATTCATTGGGAAAGAGTTTTGTACTATTATCAAAAGTTAATATAGAAAAGGTACATTAACATAGAGGAAGAAAGGCAGAATTTATTATAACGTGTCCATGTCAAGTTAAGGCAATAATATTCTATGGACTTCTTGTTTTGCCCATGTCAGTAGACAATTTCAGATAGCTCTCTTAGGGTTGATTTAATCCCATGATGAGCTTGAGTAGCTGAAGCTAGATGCCTAAATTTTGAATTGCTCATGTTATAAATCTTACTTGAAATGCAAAAAAAATGTGTGATGATAACATTCCCATATATCTTCTATATTTAAGGATTCAAGCACTTATTTTTTTCTCTATTACTTCTTATCCAGCTAAAACTGAAAACCTCTAATGCAGAATATTTTTTCAGGTGTAAGGTAACCACACCTTAAGTTACTGACTGCATGTACTTGGTGTACAAGGTTTTGTTGGGAAAGGGGTGGATGTAGGTGTGACTTATGTGAGGAGAGATAGGAACTGTCCTGTGTTAGAAACAAGTGATGAAAAAGGTTTGTGTATTAAATGTGAAATATCATTGTGCTCACTGAAAATCACAACCACACCACCAATTTTTCTATAAAATAAATAATAAACTTTGGAGAAATAATTTGTTTTATTTGTTTGTGCTTGCTTTTACTTTTCTGAAGGAAACAAATGACTTTCAAGATAATTTCCAGTTGCAGCTTCTGCAAGATCTGTATCTTATTAAAAACGGTAATCACCAAGAGTCTAATTAAATCCCAAGGGATTCAGAAATCAAGATGTATGTTCATACAAGATTGTATGAATGCCTAGTTATTAAAAGTTCTTTAAAAATATCCAAATAATCAAAATCAATCAAAAGTTCTAAAAGAAATCACATACAGAATTATCAAACCATTAATCAATTTACACTCTGTCATCTAAACGACTTTCAGGTAGTAGAGTATCCCCTGGGATATGTAGTTCTCCTCCAAGAGCTGAGTACTCGGGATGCTGTCATTCCACAGAACTGGAGCATGAACCTTCCACACTTCCACATACCCTCTGTTACACTTCCGCATACCCTCTGTTGCACTTCCACATACCCTCTGTTACACTTCCACATACCCTCTGTTACACTTCTGTATGCCATTAACAACTACACTTTCTTATACCACCAAAACAGTTTACCACTATTTGTACCCTCAGTTAATGATTCATACTGCACATGATGTCATGATGTAGAATATTGACAGCAACAGCACAAAACGATGACAGTAACTTGGATTTTCTAAAAGATATTGAACTTGAAAGTTATTCTCCTAAGACATTTTAGCGAATAAAAATTGTTAAAGATTTCCTTAGATATACCATTTATTCCATTCTTGCAGACTAGTTAAACTGGTACAAGAAACAAAGTGGATAAACAGGCATATTTTAAAACAGAGAGAAGCATACATTTGTGAGGAACACTCAAAGTCAAAAATTTCAGATGAGGCAAGGATCTTGGTGATATCAAGGTTTATTTGTTATTGCAATAACAGGCACACACCCCCTGTTGGCAAGGGAGAAATTGCGTGCCGGTCAGCAAAATTCGTTCTGTAATATACTCTAAGCCCAGTGCAGGTAATGCTCTCCTGGCGCTCACCCATTGGTTGAGCATCTCAGGCTCACAATCTCCCTGACGCGGTGGCCATGATACATTTTCACTTTGTGTGTGTGTGTGTGTGTGTGTGTTTGTGTGTGTACTTTACCACAGAAACAGGAGGACAATCTTTCTTAGAGTGAGCACCTACACTCTGTCCTGTACTAGGCTCTCTCTCCTCCCTGCCTACTTGTCTTATCTTGTTCCTGTACTCAGTTTTATCCATGTCAAAACACTCCACTAGTGAAGAAAAAGAAAAACGTCTCACCTAACTGCTTCACTGCTTTATGAGGGGGTGCAGTAAATGCCTACACTACATACAGGAAATGTTGGTTCCACAACAAAGACCTACACTACATACCAAAAGCATTCACTTCACTGCAAAAACACAATCTAAGTAACAGCTGAAAGAAAGTCTGAATGAAGGTCAAAAAATCCTAACTGACAGAAACAAGGCAAATATCAGAAAGAGTGGTTTTTGTTTGTTTGTATGATTGTTTGTTTGTTTGTTTTTTCCCCCAACAAATAACTGAGGATCATGTAAGTTTTGTAAGTTTGTAGGGTTGCAGGTTAAAAAGCAAACCCAACACAATGCTTTTTCATGTAACATAAACTATAATTTAGTTGAGGTCCTTCATTCAAATGTCTAATGTTTTAAAATGAGTTTAAAAGAGTGACTGCATAACACAGGGATAGTGAGGCTGCAGCTTCTGGGTCAGAAGTGTCAAAATACCAGAATGCCCCAGAGTGATACAGTTCTCTTGTTCTTACACTGTTTTCGGTTCAACTGTTGCCATTGTCAGAAACATGTAACTGTGTTAACCAGACTTTTGGTCTTTTTCAGGATAACTCTTCATTTACATACTGTTAAAAACTGTCATTCTTTCCATGCCAACAAAGAAAAATGTTGGTAGAGTTCATTCAGAAATCAATTGAAAATAATTTTCAAATTATAAGAATACAAACTTAAAGTAGAAAACTTCTCAGTTAATACTGTGTGACCTTTACGCAACTTTAAAACTTGATTGGAACTTGCATGCACTAATTTCCAGTAAAATTCTAAGTTCTGTGTTCAGCTGCAGCTGCATTCAGCAGATCATCTTCCCAAGATTTTAAGGTGGCTATGGTTAAAGCAGTATATTTGACTTCAATACAGGAGAGATACAAACAAGTAACATTGTGTATCTGAATCTTTTGTTTCTTTTACTGATGTCTTTTCAGTAATTTACATAACTTCTTCTCCTACAAGGTTTGTTTGTTTGTTTGTTTGTTGTTTTGTTTTTGTTTTGTTTTTGTTTTGGTTTTGGTTTTTTTTTTTTTTTTTTTCTTTTTCTGAAAAAAAACTGCCTAAGTCCTAATAAGTGACCATTTTGTTTCCTTCCTTGCAATTCTGCACCTCAAAGACGTTAGGAGGAGATGGAAACAAAGTGGAGATCTCATGCCCTGAAAAGCAGTTCCTGTTCTCCATACTGCAATCCAAAAATCCCTGCCCAGTGGAAATTTAAGGTAGTGAGGCCTGAAAGCACTTAACCCCAGGAGCAGAAACATTAAGTAGTTCAGGGCAGCTGTGACTTTCCATATAGCCAGTACGTCATCTGAGTTATTTAGCAAGGTTAGAACAGTGATTTTCAGCATGTTCAATTTCACCAGAGACTTTGCTTCATCAAGGCCCACAGACACTAGTAGCATCACTAATTGCTGATTAGAGCTTTATGCTTTCCTGTGATGAGCTATTTGAACAGTGGATTTGAATATTGAATGGTATTTTTTGAATGAGAAATCTATTAATTCTGCTTAAAAAATAATCTCTGCAACTACAAAGCATGATTGGTTTTACATTTTGCCTACAAAAATGTAAACAAGAAGAATTCTTAAAAGAAACTAGAAATATATGTATATATCTATTAAGAAAAGAGAACAGCCAAAATGAATGAGAAATAGTTTAACAGAACATTATTATTATTATTATTATTATCAGATTATTATTATTTGGATTTTTTAATTGTTTCAGTAAAGCCACATAGCCCAATAAGATCTTTATTCAGTTGGTAATGTATGTAGAAGGAGAGTATGTGCACCTTTAAGGGTATTAAGTCAAGGATGGTTTCCAAAGCAACAAAATAATAATAAAGACAGAAAGTGATGGGAAACAAACCTGGCCAGGAAAGTGACAAAATGTAAGAATATTGATTCAAACAAGTATGTCTAACTGAAGATTTTTAGATAGACATGATAAGCAATGAAAGGGGGACGATAAACAAAATGCTGAGACACAGACTTGATGAAGCAAAAGTGGAGACAATGACAAGAAACAAAACTCCCAGTCATACTAATGGATAAGCTATCAAACTAAAGTAAGAGCTATTTTCAGAAAGATCAGCTTGGACTCTGCAACTTATAAGACCATGGACAGTGCAAGAGAGGTCTAGATTAAGACAATGGAGAAAATGTAGAGCTCTGCAAAATCACAGGGAGATGTACAGGGGAAAGGGGGAAAAGGAAGAAGATAGATAAAGAAGGCTTGATAGCATGTAAAATTGGGTCAGTAACTAACTGATAACTAACTACTGGTGAGATGTCGATGAAGATGAGTGAAAGTCAGTATTGGCTCCTGGAGTTAGGTTGTGGAACAAGCACCCTGGCCTGTGGTGTTAGCTACCAGAATGAGTGCAAGGTCTCAGGTGGGATCTATGTGTGTTTTTGAGTCAAATTACTTAGTGCCAATTCTGGAGCAAGTGAGGGCCCTAATGTCAGTAGGACATTAGGAAACTAGCTAGGGAAACCAACTACTGGGGGTCTGGCATGAATAAACATACTCAGTATGAGTACAAGCTACTGGAGTCAGATCAGGAATGTAGGTGCTCCTGGCCTTTAGTGCCAGAAACTGGAGCATGTGGGGTTGTAGCATCAGCTACTGGAGTGAGTGGGATCTTCTGTTCCTAGTCTTTGGGGTAAGAGTTGTGTCTTCCCAAATCAGCTACTGTTGGGGATTAGCAAGAGTGAGGCAAATGCTCTGCACCAGTGGCTGGACTAGGACCAAACGTTGCAGTCCATGTGCCTGGTATCAGCTTTTTAGGGGTGGCTGAGTGTCTATATTATCCCTAACCAGATGTTTGTGAACTGTATGTATTTATTATTCACTAGAAAACTTAAAACTGGGTTAGCCAACAAGTCACAGGAGCTTCAGGCCCAGGCTGGGGTTTCAGATGGGTAGTATGTCTTCAGTGGTATACCTATGAGGATTTGTGAATGTGATGTGTATCAGAGACTAGTGCTTGCCTGTTTGCGGGGAACGTGAAGCTGGGCTAGATGGTAAGTGGTTAAGAGAATCTAGGATCCACATAGGAGTGCAGAACACACAGAAGGGCTGTAACAGGTCTGAAAGATCTGTGAATATGTGTGTGCTTGTGCTGTGCAGATGTGCCATCAGTAGTAAACTTATGTCTCTTCCAGATGGAGAATATGAATGGCTCATGAATGCCTAGTCAATTTTTTATGTGAGTCCTGCTAAAAACAGGCTTTGGCTGGGGCATACTTTGTGACAGGCCAAATTAAGTTGCTATCTTTTGTGTATAGAATACATATTCAGCTACTGGTTGGACCTCCAAACAGGAAAATGATAATTGTACCCTAACAGTCTGAGCAGAAAGCTGGGTACTCAGGTGCGGAGCTGGGCACAGGCATCTAGACAGGAGTAGTTCTGGTCCAAAGTGGCTAGAGGATGTGGCATATGGCATGTTCCTGACCTCAGTTAACACTGTGTGGCTGCATTGCACCTATATTTTATACCTGTATTTGAAATATGCTGTATGCCTTTTACACTGCTTTCTTTATATTAGATTTTTAAACACCTGCTTATTCGAGCCTGATTTCATTTTCAGGATTATCTGTATATCTGAAATCCAAATACAAACACAAACATAGAATCATAGAATTACCCAGGTTGGAAAAGACCTTGAAGATCATCAAGTCCAACCACAGCCTAACCAGTACCCTATCTCTAAAAACCCTCTGCTAAATCATATCCCTGAGCACCACATCCAAACAGCTCTTAAACATATCCAGGGATGGCGATTCAACCACCTCCCTGGGGAGCCCATTCCAGTACCTAACTACCCATTCTGTAAATAAGTTCTTCCTAATATCCAACCTAAACTTGCCCTGGCACAACTTGAGGCCATTTCCCCACGTCCTGTCACTTGTCACTAGTGAGAAGAGACCTGCCCCACTCTCACTGTAAGAACCTTTCAGGTACTGGAAGAGAGCGATAAGGTCTCCCCTCAGCCTCCTTTTCCCCAGACTAAACAGCTCCAGCTTCCTTAGCCTCTCCTCGCAGGGCTGATTCTCCAAGCCCTTCACGAGCCTCACTGCCCTTCTGCCTCTGCTACATAATTCCCAAATTAATCTTCTTATGGTCAAAATGAGATTTGATTTGGGGGCTAACCTGATGAAGATTTCACATTTACAGCTTTCTGAGTTGTTTTAGTAAAGGACTGAGTTGCATTACAGTTTTACCTAGATGCACAGAAAATACTTTTAAATGAATAATTCTGTAGTATCTCTGATGTTTCTAGGATTTTATTTCTTCCTGCTTCCCTTCCCAGTCCAAGATAGCAATTAAAAGCCTGAGCTTGCAGAAGGTCAGGTGTTTTATTTCACACTCCTTTAAACTTTGGAGAAGGGATAAGTTACTTTAACAAATGGTATAACAGATGGGAAAGCACATGCATCATCTCTGCTCATCTCTTCTCTCCTTAAGAGATTAGTGATTGAACCAAAATTATTAAGTTCCTGCTTTGTTCATTTTGAATGGAGAGTCTTTAATAAGCTAGGAAATTACCTTACTGACAATGATAGATAGATATCTATCTTTCTCACATTTTGATCCTGAATATTCTAGTTCTCTGTCATAGGTTACCCTAAAATCTACCGGCACCCATGACAGGGGCATAGACGGCCTGCAGGGCCGCTATCCCAAAAGGAAAAGAAAACAAGGAAAGAGAAAATAAATACAGCGGCAACGATCTAAGGAGGCACACTATTTTACTAAATACTATATCGGAATACAGAATAACACAATATAATGCAATATAATTGGAATTAAGGCTAACAAATCAAGTAAAATAAGAGAGAGTGAGTCCCGAAACCGAGAGGCCTACTGTAACTCTAGGCGAAACGGCTGGAACGCTTCCACACACTCCCCCATGGCTGGCAGGATCCGAGAGAACGAGTCCAGCACTGAAGTGAGATTATATAGTCCTGGTCATATGACTGACCGTGGTGCTCCCTGGGACATGTAGTCTTCTTTCTGTGAGCAGCAGATTCGTCAAAATTATCTATGCTTAACATGATGTTATGATGTGGAATACTGATAGCAAAATTACAAAATTGCAAAACCATGACATTCCACCCCTTATTCTACATCATTACATTATGCTTATTACACACACACACACACATATATAGTTGTGAGTAATCAGCAACCTTATTTTCTTAACAACTTATATCTATTTCATGCAAATCCATAAGCTGAAAATAAAACTCCGTAACTTAACACACTATTATTTACTAACTCGAGAAAATGGCAAAACTGCCGGAAAGAGGAACATGATAACGGTGGAGGGAGAAAAAGGGGAAAGGCAGCACTAGTGGGGCCTCCCCCACATCAAGGTGCACTCATCCTTTCCCTAAGCTACAGGGCTGCTGCACGGAGGACTTCTCGGGACTGTCCTCCTCTGTCTCCATCAATCTGGATGTCAGGCAGGAGCCCAGAGCATAAGCAGAGGGGAGAAGCAGACCAGCATCACTGCTGGTGGTATGGCCATCCTCCAAGTCATCCATTCCCTTCAGTGGAACAGAAGCATCAAGGAGAGGCTCAGCAAGAAACTCCCCAGCAGGTGATCACTGTATCACAGTATTGTGCGAGTTGGAAGGGACCTTAGAGGTCATCGAGTCCAACTCCCGGGATTTGAGCCCTCTGTGTAGCAGAGCGGCACTTCTACCACTTGTGCCACAGCGGGGATTCGAACCCAGGCCTCCGGTGTTGCAAGCGGCACTTCTATCACCGCGCCACCGGGGCACACGATTGTGCCAGCAGCCTCACATCCTGGCCTGGAGAGTTCAGCTCCAAACCCTCATAGGGGAACAGTGAACCCAGGCCTCGTGGCTGCGGGATGACCCCCCTCACTGCGGGGTGGCTCACTTGGCACATCCACACCATCCTCACCATGAGCTCCTGCTTCTTGCCCAGGTGACAGGGATAGGAGTGGAACTGCTGGAGCAGTGTCTGGAGTACCATTCCTCCATAGAACTTGCTTCTCCAGCCCTAATATGGTATTTCGGGCGATAGCATGGGGTACTGGTACTGCGTATGTTTCAAGCCACCCAGTGGTTGCCTCCACCATGGTGAGCACATAACGCTTACCATTGCGAGATCATGGCAAGGTGATATAATCAATCTACCATGCCTCCCCATATTTATATTTTTGCCATCGCCCTTCCCCCCAAAAAGTTTTCATCCTCTTGGCTTGTTTAATTATGGCGCATATTTCACAGTCATGAATGACCTGAGCAATAGCATGCATAATTAAGTCCACCCCTCGGTCTCTGGACCACTTGTATGTTGCATCTCTTGCTTGATGGCCTGAGGTCTCATGGGCCTATCAAGCTAGGAATAATTCAGTCTTGTTCTGCCAGTCTAAGTCTATTTGAGCCACCTCAGTTTTGGCAGCTCGATCAACCTGATGGTTATTTTAATGTTCTTCAGTAGCCTTACTCTTAGGCACGTGAGCATCTACATGGCGCACCTTTACAACAATGTTTCTTATTTGGGCAGCAATGTGTTTCCACAGTTCAGCAGCCCAAATAGGTTTACCTCTTCGTCGTTGCCAGTTGTTTTGTTCCCACTGCTGCAACCACCCCCATAAGGCATTTTCCACCATCCATGAATCAGTATAAAGATGAAGCATTGGCCACCTCTCCCGTTCAGCCACATCTAAGGCCACCCCTCATGCCGGACAGCCAGGCCTCCAGTGGGCTGGATGGGGGCAGTGCAGTTCTCCTGCCCCATGGCCATAGCGGTGGGCGCCTGCTCAGCCTGGAAGCGCACCAACCCCTTCCAGATATTGAACAGACCCACCGGGAGAGCTGAGACCGGTGACGTCCGCTTGGGGTTGTGCTGCTCCGCTACAGGCTGCCTCGCCTGGGCTCGGGAAGGAGCCTTGCTCTGACCGGAGGTTGTTACACTCAGACTGGAGGGCGTCGTGCTCAGACTGGAGGGCGTTGCGCTTGGACTGGAGAGTGTCATGTCCAGACTGGAGGGTGTCACACTCGGACTGGAGAGTGTCACGCTCGGACTGGAGAGTGTCACGCTCAGACCGAAGGGCATCTCGCTCAGACCGAAGGGCGTCTCGCTCAGACTGGGGTGTGTCTTGCCTGGACCAGAGGGCATCAAGTTCGGACCGGAGGGTGTCACGCTGATATAGGAGGTCATTTCTCTCAGCTCTGAGACTCTCCATCTCAGCTCTGAGACTCTCTCTCTCAGCTTCAAAAACTTTTTCCCTCTCTGCCTTTTCAACTCTGAGACTCTCTCTCTCAGCTTCAAAATTGAATAAGGCCCAATAGGCATTAGCCAGGCCCCAAATCATTTGTGCCTCCTGAGATCTGCCTGTGCCGCAACATTCCTGCCTCAAATATGCGATCAAGCTCTCAGGATTCTTCAAGTGTTCAGGAGTAAAGCTCCATGACGCTGAAGATGTCTGCCTTTTTAAAGTCTCCTCAAAGCCTCTCCACACTCCCTGCCACTCAGTATTCTCTGGCTCTGGGGAAGACTTCCTCAGAATGTTATAAATCCAGATACTGAGTGAGATTAATAAAATAACCAACAGTATGTTCAGGGAAATTAACAGTGTGGTCAAATGGGCGTTCAAAAACTGCATAATGGATTCAGGGAAGAGACGAGGAGCATGCAGTCCCCTGAAAAGCAGTTTTACAAGCAGTTTTAACAGAGCACACATTTTTTTTCCTCTCTTCAATAACGAGATAGCAGAGCTAAAAGTTTACAAAATATTCCGGGGTATTGGCAGTCCGCCTGGACGTTCAAGGTCAAGCTCCCAGGTGCAGAAACGTAAACTTCAGATAGCTCCTTAACGAAAAAAAAAAAACTTGTAGCTCTGTAAAAGCTAAAGGAACAGCAGGGAAAACAGCAGCTTTTGCAGTTTTTCCCACTTTTGCCCCTTTTTGCCCAAATTTCTTGGCAATCTGCCCGCATTCTCCACCAATTATGTCATAGGTTACCCTAAAATCTACCGGCACCCATGACAGGGGTATAGACGGCCTGCAGGGCCGCTATCCCAAAAGGAAAACAAGGAAAGAGAAAATAAATACAGCGGCAACGATCTAAGGAGGCACACTATTTTACTAAATACTATATCGGAATACAGAATAACACAATATAATGCAATATAATTGGAATTAAGGCTAACAAATCAAGTAAAATAAGAGAGAGTGAGTCCCGAAACCGAGAGGCCTACTGTAACTCTAGGCGAAACGGCTGGAACGCTTCCACACACTCCCCCATGGCTGGCAGGATCCGAGAGAACGAGTCCAGCACTGAAGTGAGATTATATAGTCCTGGTCATATGACTGACCGTGGTGCTCCCTGGGACATGTAGTCTTCTTTCTGTGAGCAGCAGATTCGTCAAAATTATCTATGCTTAACATGATGTTATGATGTGGAATACTGATAGCAAAATTACAAAATTGCAAAACCATGACATTCTCTGACAACTGAAAAATAGCCTTTCCTCTTTGTAGTCAGATTACCACTTCTGGTGCTTAGTAGTTATTTTCCTGTTTCTAATTTCATAGGATTACTATTTGTTTTTCTTTTACCCCTCCCCTTCAAATCAAGGGATTGCTTATGAGGGAAAGCAAGGAAATTACTTGATGTGTCAACATCTACAGTGTGGGAAAGTTGGGGAAAAAATGTTGCATATATTGATATGTCACTTCTACATGCATCTTATGCCACATGCATGCATATTTATAACCATGGCCATCAACAAATTTCCAGTAGGAGAATGGATACCCAGTGCTGGTCAGAATGTCTGGATCCAAGACCATTATGATCTCAGATGGAAACCTCCTGGACAACCTGATGGAACCTCCATAAGGTCCATGTTTGAAAGAGTGATGGATGAGCACAGTGATAGGTTTATACTCTACTAGTAGAGTTGTATTGGGAGATAGACTAACAGATTCATAATTCAGTAGTACCTGTGGATCACTTGCAAGATTTTAAAGCAATAACTAATATAATTTATGTTGTGTGTTATAATATGCAAATTGACAAATGTACATTAATAGCTATGTTTATTTACTAATTAACTGTTCAGTTTACTGGTTCCCTACTATCCAATATAGATCATAGTATCATAGTATCATAGTATCGTGCGAGTTGGAAGGGACCTTAGAGATCATCGAGTCCAACTCCCGGGTTTCGAGCCCTCTGTGTAGCGAAGTGGCACTTCTACCCCTGCGCCACAGGGGGGGATTCGAACCCGGGCCCTCCAGTGCCGCAGGCAGCAGCTTAAACCACTGCGCCACTGGGGGCACACAAGATAGTCTTTTACATCTCAAATCTGCAGTCTAAAAGTGAAGAGTCAGGTTCTAAGGTAACAGAAATAAGAACCTTTCCTATTTTTATGAACCTAGCAGCATGCGCTTGCAGACCAGAAGAACCACGGTATTCTGGGCTGCATCAAAAGAGAAGTGGCCAGCAGGGAGAGGGAGATGATTTTCCCACTCGACTCTGCCCCTGTGGTTCTCATCTGGAACACAGCATACAGGCCTGGGGCCCAAGCATCAGAAAGATGCAGAACTGTTGGAGTGGGACAAAGGGAGGTCATGAAGATGATCAGAGATTTGGAGCACCTCCATGAAGAAAGGCTGAGGGAGCTGGGACTGTTTAGATTGCAGAAGAGATGGCTCCAGGGAGACCTCATAGAAGACTTCCAGTATTTGAAGGAAGCTTATAAGCAGAAGGAAGACCAGCTTTTTACATGTTCTAATGATGATAGCACAAAATGGAATTACTTTAAAATAAAAGATGGGAAATCTAGGTTAGATGTTAGGAAAACATTGATTACTCAGAGAGTGGTGAGGCACTGGCATAGGCTGTCCAAGGAAGTTGTAGATTCCCCATTTCTGGAGGGGTTCAAAGCCAGGTTGGATGGAGCTTTGAGCATCCTAAGCTAATGGCTGGCAACCCTTCCCACAGCAGGGGGGGGGGGTTGTGAAACTAGATGATCTTTAAGGTTCCTTCTAACATAAGTCATTCTGTAATTCTATGACAAATGGCATTTTCTTACAGAGAACCATCATCTGTTCTGTATTGCACACTAGTCAATCTTGTAACTTAAGAAATGTAGATAAAAATGATACAGCAGCTCTGTCAACTATCAATCAATGATGTAATTACTAGTATTTGATTGAGAAAGAGACAAAATAAGTGTACCTTGTGTCATGTTAGCTATAAGAATTCTTAAATTAAGCTTCTGACATTAGTGATTTAGATCACTAGTGTGAGTTGTTGAAGTCAGTCTCTCCATTCTCATTTAAACTTTTAAAAATATATATGTTGTTGGGAGAATACTGTTGACAGAGTAGAATGCTGACAATGTTTTGAGTAGTTATAATTAGAATTATATGAGTATAAAAAAAAACAAAACACACAATTTTAATTACCTCTGTCATTTCTGAGTCCAAGTGAGATGCCATAAAATTTCATCATTAGTAAGCCACAAAGAAAACAAAACCTTGCAAAAGACTATACAAATAATAATATATTTCATAATTAATAGAAGTGGTGGCAGTTGACTATAGTAAGAAAGTTCTGACACATAATGGCAGCTAAAATATAGACAAAAGGAAGACTACTTGCTTGAAAATTTAATTTGAGAATCAGAGACCTTGAAGAGTGACTTAATTGCTCATATGAGAGGCATCACGAAGATGCCACTTTTATTGATTAGAGCCAGATGAGAAATGGAAGAAAGTGGGGATGAACTTGAGGAATTAACTCCTGTTGAAACAAATATTTTCTATTGACTGCCTCAGGAAGAAGACCAAAAATAACAGCATCTTTTGTTTACCTAAGCAAGTGGTGTCCTATTCCCTCTTATGTCTCAATGATATACAAAAGGCCTGATTTTTACCCTAAACAGAACTTCTCTTTCTAAGAATAAAGAATAAGACAAAGAGTGCTGCTGGAGTTAACAAAAACAACTTACAAAACAAAATACTTTTTGTAAATGAAAAGACCAGCATTATGAGCAGCTGCTACTTAGCTAATATACTACTTATAACAATTTTGTTTTAATATAATCTGATCAGATCTGTCATTGTGTCAACTCTTCAGGCCCTACACTGGACAGCACAAGGACTGTTGTGGTTTAATCTGGAAAGCAGCTAAATACCACACAGCCCTTCACTCATTCCCCCTCATCTCTCAGAGGGATGGGGAAGAAAATCGGAAAAAGCAGGACTGTTTTCCAGCTTCCCGCAGCACTGCCCTGCCCAACCATGAGACCAAATTGTCAACAAATTTTACTGAACTCATGCTATCACTCTGCATTAAAAATATATAGTGATATTTTTTGAAATGTACTTGTTGCTTTGCCTAAGAGCACCTCCAGTTCTTAATTGTTCATAGTTACCAGATAGTGAATGGGTATATTTTTAAACGCTAGAAAATAATATCATAGAGATAGTTTTACAGAATTCTCTTCAATTTTTTTGAAAGGCAATTTTGCTTTGCAAGTATTGTAATTAATCACATAGCAAACAATACATCTTACAATACACATTAAAATAAGTCCTAAGCAGCTTAATATTACAAATTACTCCTTCTTCTCTCTCCAAATTTTCCCATTAATTGTCTTCTATTTCTAAGCATGTATCTATTGTTTTTTTTGTTTGTTTGTTTGTTTTTTGTTTTTGTTTTTGTTTTTTTTTTAGCACAAACTTTTTAAAAGAGGACTCCTTTACTGAGAGGACTGAGACTCCTTTACTGAGAGACTAAACATTCTAATATTTAAAAAATAATGCTGAGGATGTTACCTCAACAGACCACTGTTTTCATCTCCAGGGTATAATCAATTCAACAAAGTCCTCACACATAAATCAAAACACAGGAATAATCCCTAACTAGGTCAGATAAATGTCTTTTTATTAGCTATAAAGCACACAGTGATTAATAACTCAGATTACATCAGTAGAGTACCATCTTGAGGGTCCATAAATTATATTAAATAAATGCCAGTTCTAGACATACTGTAAACATCTCACAAGATTTTTTTTTTCTAATTCTCATGTAACATCCACTGAATGCAGTGAATGTGCATGCTCTCTTTAGCAGTTCCAAACATAATTTGAAGTTCAACATTCAGAACTCACTGTTAAAACGTTCAACCTCATATGAATTATAAATAAATTATAAATAAATTTTAATTATAAATAAATAATAACAGAATCAGTTTTATCTGCCTTTCTTTATACTCTAAAACTTTGGGTAATTTCTCTAAAAAAATCTGACTTCTGAGAATGACAGTTTTTGCATGGCATTTACAAAACAGTTAGGATATATAAATCTTTAGTCCCAACAAATCTATGTGTGGACTTATGCATGTCTCTCTTCCTTTCTGCCATGGCTAACAAAATAATTTAGTAGCAGCAATAAGGTACAATAAAGTTGCCAGGAGAATTTTTGCAATTTATTTTGGTAGGGTGCAAGCTTAATATTTCATGTCTGAAAACAAGCCGTAAAAAATATCATTCTGCAAGACTGAAGTGCTCTTATTTATTTATTTATTTACATAATTTTTTTAAGAACTGGGATACATAATTAAAATACCAGCTACTTCAGAGAGAGGAGACAATGAGGGAGAGGTTAATATAAACATACTCTCTTCTACCTGGGTGCTTAAACACAAGACTCAAAATCTTAAAATAACAACAACAACCAACAAATCAAATCAAAACTTATAGTATTTGAATTGTTCTGGAGGCACATGAAATCCATAGATATCTTACATAATCTCAGCTCATGGCTAAGAATCTGCTCCTGCCCAGGGCACAATAGTCCTTAGCAGATGGTCTAACTTAAGCCTGACTTCACAAAGACGTCAGAGGAAGATTACATTGCCACTTAAACACCAACTGATTCAGGAAGGAAAGGATGGGACAAAGTCTGGAGTACTATTGAAGTGAAAGGACAAGAAGTGGAAATTCAGGAAAAAGTATGCCATTTGATCTAGAAGCAATAGAGCCATAAAAGCTGTTCCTTTTTTTTTTTTTTTTTTTTTTTTTTTTTTTTTAATAGTTAACTACATCCAATCTATGAACTGCTTTGTGCTCTTCTGCAAAACCTGTTCCTTCCTACATAACATTTAAAAGATCAGATTTCTATTTTAAATGTTGATTTAAATTGTAACTCCAACCTAAGATTCACAGAACAGTAAGGCAGGGATTCAGAGTTGGGAGTAAAAGAGAAAATGAAATACCTTCTTTCTGATATGAGAATGTTTTGTGACAACCGATAAGGGATAATGAAATCTGGAAAACAAGGCAAGTGTCGTGGGTTAGCCTAAAATCTACCTGCACCCAAGACAGGGGGGGGCAGTCGGCCCGCAGGCCGCTGGCCCAGAAGGAAAACAGGGGAAAGGAAATAAATACAGCGGCAGCGATCTAAGGAGGCACACTATTTTACTAAATACTATATCGGAATACAGAATAACACAATATAATACAATATAATTGGAATTAAAGCTAACGAATCGAGTAAAATAAAAGAGAGTGAGTCCCGAAACCGAGAGGCCTACTGTAACTCTAGGCGAAACGGCTGGAACGCTCCCACACGGCTCTCCCCCTGGCTGGCAGGATCCAAGAGAGCGAGTCCAGCACTGAAGTGAGATTATATAGTCCTGGTCATATGACTGACTGTGGTGCTCCCTGGGACATGTAGTCTTCTTTCTGTGAGCAGCAGATTCGTCAAAATTATCTATGCTTAACATGATGTTATGATGTGGAATACTGATAGCAAAATTACAAAATTGCAAAACCATGACATTCCACCCCTTATTCTACATCATTACATTATGCTTATTACACACACACACACACATATATAGTTGTGAGTAATCAGCAACCTTATTTTCTTAACAACTTATATCTATTTCATGCAAATCCATAAGCTGAAAATAAAACTCCGTAACTTAACACACTATTATTTACTAACTCGAGAAAATGGCAAAACTGCCGGAAAGAGGAACATGATAACGGTGGAGGGAGAAAAAGGGGAAAAGCAGCACTAGTGGGGCCTCCCCCACATCAAGGTGCACTCATCCTTTCCCTAAGCTACAGGGCTGCTGCACGGAGGACTTCTCGGGACTGTCCTCCTCTGTCTCCATCAATCTGGATGTCAGGCAGGAGCCCAGAGCATAAGCAGAGGGGAGAAGCAGACCAGCATCACTGCTGGTGGTATGGCCATCCTCCAAGTCATCTGTTCCCTCCAGTGGAACAGAAGCATCTAGGAGAGGCTCATCAAGAAACTCCCCAGCAGGTGATCACTGTATCACAGTATCGTGCGAGTTGGAAGGGACCATAGAGATCATCGAGTCCAACTCCCAGGATTCGAGCCTTCTGTGTAGCAGAGCGGCACTTCTACCACTTGTGCCACAGGCGGGGATTCGAACCCGGGCCTCCGGCGTTGCAAGTGGCACTTCTACCACCGCACCACCGGGGCACACGATTGTGCCAGCAGCTTCACATCCTGGCCTGGAGAGTTCAGCTCCAAACCCTCGTAGGGGAACAGTGAACTCAGGCCTCGTGGCTGCAGGATGACCCCCCTCACTGCGGGGTGGCTCACTTGGCACATCCACACCATCCTCACCATGGGCTTCTGCTTCATGCCCAGGTGACAGGGATAGGAGTGGAACTGCTGGGGCAGTGTCTGGAGTACCATGCCTCCATAGAACTTGCTTCTCCAGCCCTAATATGGTATTTTGGGCGATAGCATGGGGTACTGCGTATGTTTCGAGCCACCCAGTGGTTGCCTCCACCATGGTGAGCACATAACGCTTACCATTGCGAGATCATGGCAAGGTGATATAATCAACCTACCATGCCTCCCCATATTTATATTTTTGCCATTGCCCTTCCCCCCAAAAAGTTTTCATCCTCTTGGCTTGTTTAATTATGGCGCATATTTCACAGTCATGAATGACCTAGCAATAGCATGCATAGTTAAGTCCACCCCTCGGTCACTGGACCACTTATATGTTGCATCTCTTGCTTGATGACCCGACGTCTCATGGGCCCACCGAGCTAGGAATAATTCACCTTTGTTCTGCCAGTCCAAGTCTATCTGAGCCACCTCAATCTTGGCAGCTCGATCAACCTGATGGTTGTTTTGATGTTCTTCAGTGGCCTTACTTTTAGGCACATGCGCATCTACATGGCGCACTTTTACAACAATATTCCTTATTCGGGCAGCAATATCTTTCCACAGTTCAGCAGCCCAAACAGGTTTACCCTTTCGTTGCCAGTTGTCTTGTTCCCACTGCTGCAACCACCCCCATAAGGCATTTGCCACCATCCATGAGTCAGTATAAAGATGAAGCATCGGCCACCTCTCCCGTTCAGCCACTTCTAAGGCTAGCTGAACAGCCTTTACCTCTGCAAATTGGCTTGACTCTCCTTTACCTTCAGTGGCCTCTGCAACTTGTCGTGTGGGACTCCATACAGCAGCTTTCCATCTGCGATGTTTCCCTACAATACGACATGATCCGTCTGTGAATAGGGCAAATTTCTTTTCATTTTCTGGTAGCTCGTTGTATGGTGGGGCCTCTTTAGCACGTGACACCTCCTCTGTGGGCGATGTCGCAAACTTTTTACCCTCAGGCCAGTCCATGATCACCTCTAGGATTCCAGGACGGCTGAGTTTCCCCATCCGAGCTCGTTGTGTGATTAATGAAATCCACTTACTCCAAGTGGCATCAGTAGCATGATGGGTGGAGGGAACCTGTCCTTTAAACATCCAATTTATTACTGGCAAGCGAGGTGCTAGAAGGAGTTGTACTTCGGTACCAACTACTTCAGAAGCAGCCCGAACCCCCTCATACACGGCTAAGATCTCCTTCTCAGTTGGAGTGTAGCGCTCTTCAGATCCCTTATAGGCTCGACTCCAAAATCCTAGGGGTCGGCCTCGGGTCTCTCCTGAGGCTCTCTGCCACAAACTCCAAGTGGGACCTTTTTCTCCAGCAGCAGTGTAGAGGATGTTCTTTACATCCTGTCCCGTCCGTACTGGCCCCAAGGCCACGGCACGGGCTATCTCTTGCTTTATCTGCTCAAAAGCTTGCTGCTGTTCAGGACCCCATGAGAAATTATTCTTCTTCCGTGTCACCTGATAGAGGGGGCTCACAATGTGGCTGTAGTTTGGGACATGCATTCTCCAAAAACCCACTACTCCCAAGAAAGATTGGGTCTCTGTCTTGTTGGTGGGCGGAGACATAGCAATGATTTTGTCAATCACATCTGCTGGGATGTGACGACGCCCATCTTGCCATCTTATACCTAAGAATTGAATTTCTTGGGCAGGCCCCTTCACTTTGCTGCGCTTAATAGCAAAACCAGCTTGCAAAAGAATTTGGATTATTTGTTTTCCTTTCTTGAAAACTTCTGCTGCTGTATCACCCCACACGACAATATCATCAATATACTGCAAGTGCTCGGGAGCATTACCCTGCTCCAAAACAGCTTGGATCAAACCATGGCAAATGGTTGGGCTGTGTTTCCACCCCTGGGGTAGACGGTTCCAGGTGTACTGAACACCTCTCCAGGTAAAAGCAAACTGTGGCCTACATTCTGCAGCCAATGGGATGGAAAAGAAGGCATTAGCAATGTCAATGGTGGCATACCACTTGGCTTCTTTTGACTCCAGTTCATACTGGAGTTCTAGCATGTCTGGTACCGCAGCACTCAATGGTGGTGTGACTTCATTCAGACCGCGGTAATCCACCGTCAGCCTCCATTCTCCACTGGCTTTACGCACTGGCCATATGGGACTGTTAAAAGGTGAGTGAGTTTTGCTAATCACTCCTTGACTTTCTAGTTGACGAATCAACTCGTGAATGGGAAGCAATGAGTCCCTATTGGTGCGGTACTGCCGTCTGTGCACCACTTTGGTGGCAATTGGTACCTCTTGGTCTTTTACCTGGAGCAACCCCACAGCAGAAGGATCATCTGACAGATCAGGTAAAACTGACAGCTGCTTAACACCGTTTGTGTTAACAGCAGCTATTCCAAAGGCCCATCGATACCCCTTGGGATCCTTAAAATATCCCATCCTGAGGTAATCGATACCCAATATACATGGAGCCTCTGGACCAGTCACTATAGGATGTTTTTGCCAGTCTTTACCAGTGAGGCTTATTTCGGCCTCCAATATAGTCAATTCTTGGGAACCCCCAGTCACTCCATGGATATGTATTGATTGTGTCCCTTGGTGACTGGAGGGCATTAGGGTGCACTGTGCACCAGTGTCCACCAGGGCCTTATATTTCTGTGGTTGAGATGTGCCAGGCCACCTAATCCACACAGTCCAGTATACTCTATTATCCCTTTCCCCCCCCCTGGCTGGGGGCAGGGCCCCTCTATTGGTTACCTCGACGGCTTGCGGCAACTGGAGCCTTCCCCCTTCTGGAAGGGTCTGCCTTGATGACTGACTTGCGTTGTAATTCTTTCACTCGTGCCTGGAGTGCAGAAGTGGGTGAATTACTCCACTTCTTTATATCCTCTCCCTGGCTACGCAGGAAAAACAACAAGGCAAAACGCATGACCTTACTGTTGTCATTTGCTCCAACACGAAGACGTCTCTTTTTTATGGTTGAGATCTTCAATGATACAGGACGGGAGGGTCTTGCTTGGTTTGGTTTTCCCGTTAGGTTGTCGTGGGAATCCTGGTCCCCATCATCTTGTATCATCATGGATCCATCAACATCGGGCACGGTAGTCAACATATCTATAATATCATTCTGTGTGTCTTCCACTTTATCTAACCGTTTAATTGTATTTTCCACTTTATCTAACCCTTTAATTACGGCTGAGATGCAAACTCCTATAGTGTTTATAAATAACTCAATTCCATGAATTTTATCAATCAGTTCACTCACAGGGGGTTCCCTTGCCCCTGTGCCATATATTATTGCTAGTGCACTAGCATGCTCTCTTGGTGCAGTCCTTGTAAATGCACGCCACATAAGGCGTGAAACACGGACTGTCTCAGGATCATGTAATTGGTTGGGATCATCATGTCTGAAATTAGGGCTGTATAGCATTTCCACCACAGCACGTTCTCTCAAATATCGAATACCGGTCTCTATATCAGTCCATTTCTTTTCCTCAGGTGTCAGATCCTGTTTAAGGGGAAATCTTTCTTTTACCGCTAACAGCATCCTCGTCCAGAGGGTGTAGGACTCATCTTGGCATGTGCCAATACCTCTATCCACACGTGAGTCCCTGGAAACGCTACCCAGTTGGCGAGCTTCATTGCCATCGAGCCACACACTGTTGGCCCCATTGTCCCAACATCGAAGTAACCAAGCAGCTATAGATTCTTTTGGCTGGCGTGCATAGTCCTTTCTTAGATCCCGAATTTCACTCAGTTTTAAAGATCGATCAGTAAGAGTTGTGATTTTTTCCTCACCTCTTGCTCTTCCAGGAGTCCTTGGTGTTGATGGCGGCAACTGTATTGATGAGGACCCCCCATTTGAAATTTTGGGGGCAAGAAATTCTGGCATAGAAAATCTAATTCTTGGCTCTTCCTCTCCTATTTCCTCTATTTCTTCCAGTTCACCTTCCCTTTCTTTTCTCTTTTCTTCTGCCTCCTCCTGCTCTTCTATCACCCTCTGCTCTTCTACCTCCAGTGGTTGTTCTAACTGAGTTGAAACTCGTTTCGTTTTTCGTCCTCTTACAGGGGCAACCAACATTGAATCTGGTGCCCCCTGTGATTGATCAGGTTGGCTGATTTTAATGCCCTCCAAATTAGCTTGGAGTCCGTCTCTGAGGGCGTTCAGTTCAGATTCGAGGATGTCCCTCTCAGACTGGAGGGTATCATACATGGACTGGAGGGCACCTATGTGATTCCGGAGAGAGTTACGGTCGAACAGGATGGCACCGTACTCAGTCTGGAGGTTGTCGCGCTCGAACCGGAGGGTGTCTCTCTCAGATCGGAGGGTGTTACGCTCGAACTGGAGGATGTTGTGCTCAGACTGGAGGGCGTCATATTCAGACCGGAGGGCGTCTCTCTCGGATCGGAGAGTATTACGCTCGGACTGGAGGGCGTTGTGCTCGGACTGGAGGGCGTTGTACTCGGACCAGAGAATGTCGCGCTTGGGCTGGAGAGGGTCGTGTTTGGACTTGAGGGCATCGTGCTCGGACTGGAGAGTGTCGAGTTTGGACTGGAGGGCATCACGTTCGGACCGGAGAGTGTCACGTTCGGACCGGAGAGTGTCGCGCTCGGACTGGAGGGCATCACGTTCGGACCGGAGAGTGTCACGCTCGGACTGGAGGGTGTCTCGCTCAGATTGGAGAGTATTACGCTCAGACTGGAGGGCATTATGCTCGGACTGGAGGGTGTTGTACTCAGAACAGGAAATGTCGCGCTTAGTCTGGAGAGTGTCGCGCTCGGACTGGAGAGTGTTGAGTTTGGACTGGAGGGCATCACGTTCGGACCAGAGAGTGTCGCGCTCAGACTGGAGGGCATCACGTTCGGACCGGAGAGTGTCGCGCTCAGACTGGAGGGCATCACGTTCGGACCGGAGAGTGTCGCGCTCAGACTGGAGAGTGTTGAGTTTGGATTGCAGGGAGCCTTTCTCATTTCGGAGAGCCTCTCCCTCATACCAATATGTGTCCCTTTGATGTAAGAGATTTCTTCCCTTGACTCTGAGACTCTCATTCTCACACCAGAGTGCCTCTCGTTGTCGTAGGAGGTTATTTCTCTCAGCTAGGAGACTCTCCTTCTCAGTCCAGAGGCTCTTCTGCTTGGCCTGGAAACTCTCTCGCTCCTTTCGTACTGTCTCCCTGAGACTCCTTCTCTCAGCCCTTAGACTCTCTTTCTCAGTTTCCAAAACTTTTTCCCTCTCTGCCTTTTCAGCTCTGAGACTCTCTCTCTCAGCTCTGAGACTCTCTCTCTCAGCTTTGAGACTCTCTCTCTCAGCTCTGAGACTCTTTGGAATGGTATTGAATAAGGCCCGATAAGCTTTAGCCAGGCCCCAAGTCATTTGTGCCTCCTGAGATCTTCCTGAGCCACAACATTCCTGTCTCAAATATTCTATCAAACTTTCGGGATTCTTCAAGTGTTCAGGAGTAAAGCTCCATGACACTGAAGATGTCTTTCCCTTAAAAATCTCTCCAAATCCTCTCCACACTCCCTGCCATTCAGTATTCTCTGGTTCTGGGGAAGACTTCCTCAGAATGTTATAAATCCAGATACTGATAAATAGAACAATAAACAGTAAGTTTAGGGAGATTGACACGAGAAACTCAATTGACAGTGTGGTCAACTGGGCTTTCAAAAACTGTATAAAAGATTCAAAAAAAGAACGAGGAACATGCTCGAAAACCACCATTTCTGTAATATTAGTTGCTCCTTTTGGAGCTTCTGGAGCTGTATGTAGGTACCAAGTAAGCATTTCTAAAAATGTTTTCAATCGATTGTATATGCCTATAGCCCCATAGATAAAAGTGGCGAGCTTAATTATGGCCCAATAGGTTTGGATCATTACAACGGAAGAACCAATAGCATGCAATGCTTTGCAAAATAATTCAATTAGAGGCCACATTTTTATTTATTTATTTATTTTCTTCAACAGCGGGGGAAAAAAAAAAAAAAGGTAGAGCTCAAGTTTACAAAATATACTGGGCTGTTGGCAGTCTGCCTGGATTTCAAGACCTCAAAGTTTGTAAACTATTCCGGGGTATTGGCGGTCCGCCCGGACTTTCAAGGTCAAGCTCCCAGGTGCAGAAACGTAAACTTAGATAGCTCCTTAACGAGAAAACTCTGTAAAAACTCTGCAGCTCTGTAACAAGCTAAAAGAACAGCAGAAAAAAAAAACGGCAACTTGCCACAGCTGAAAAAAAAACGGCAAAACGGCAACTTGCCCGATTCTCCACCAAAATCCTGTCGTGGGTTAGCCTAAAATCTACCTGCACCCAAGACAGGGGGGGGCAGTCGGCCCGCAGGCCGCTGGCCCAGAAGGAAAACAGGGGAAAGGAAATAAATACAGCGGCAGCGATCTAAGGAGGCACACTATTTTACTAAATACTATATCGGAATACAGAATAACACAATATAATACAATATAATTGGAATTAAAGCTAACGAATCGAGTAAAATAAAAGAGAGTGAGTCCCGAAACCGAGAGGCCTACTGTAACTCTAGGCGAAACGGCTGGAACGCTCCCACACGGCTCTCCCCCTGGCTGGCAGGATCCAAGAGAGCGAGTCCAGCACTGAAGTGAGATTATATAGTCCTGGTCATATGACTGACTGTGGTGCTCCCTGGGACATGTAGTCTTCTTTCTGTGAGCAGCAGATTCGTCAAAATTATCTATGCTTAACATGATGTTATGATGTGGAATACTGATAGCAAAATTACAAAATTGCAAAACCATGACAGCAAGATAAAAACAGTCCTTTTATTCAAGGAGTATGAATTATTTGCTGAGTGAACATAGCCTGAATATCAGTAAGGTTATACTACAACTAGGATTGCAATACTTAAATTAAGTAGCTAAATAATTATCATAAATACATAGTATCTTCAGTGGTTACCTTTTCTTCTCATACTAAAAATCCGTATTTTTCATCTGACATAAATAAGGTACTTCCAAATTCTATCTCAAATTCTCACCAGGCGTGGTGGTGCACACCTGTAGTTCCAGCTACATGGGAGGCTGAGCCTGCCAGATCACTTGAGCCCAGGAGTTCTGGGCTGCAGTGCACTATGCCAAGCAGGCATCTGCACTAAGGCCGGCATCAGTCTCTCATTCAAAATTCCCTTTATAACTGGGGGAAATAAATAAATACATCAAAAGGGAAATCAATCAAATGAAAATCAACACTGCGTGGATCGAATTATTGACATTCTATAAGTATCTGTTTTTCTCTTTTGCAATGAATGTAAAATATTCAGAAGTCTTGGACATGTATCCTTTGAATACATGGAGATCGTGTTAATTCTGAAGCAGAATCCCATTAAGAAGAAGAAAATAAGAAATCATAAGTTATAAATTTCTGAATTTTGGGGGTTGAAAATTATACCTAAGTCCAGGATTTTATATTTAAGTAGCAAGCTACCAGATGAGAATTTGAGTTACGTTGCTGGGGCAATCTAAATAATACTCATGTGGACTTGCTGCTGAATCTGCAAATTATGAAAATGTTTTAAAAGTAAACAGCCTGAATGAGGAGGAAGACACTTGGTTACATCCTCCAAGGAAGTATATACAAACAATGGATGCCACATTACAGTGATGAAGAAGTGGAGAATATCTGTAGAGAATACTGACAAGGAAGGAGAAGAAGCATAAGAGAAAGCATCTGAAGTATCTCTGTAAAATTAACAAACAAACAAGCAAATGCAGAATTCTCAGTTACAAGATCTCTCGGATAAGAAGCTGCAGCGTCCAGATTAATTGCACAGGAATTTTGTTTGGGCTAGGAGATAGTCCTGGCTAAACTAAATGAAAACCTGCTCATTTAGTGAGAGAAAGTGTTGCCAGAGGCTATTTTCCAAAAAGGGCAGCTGATGCAATTCTGAGAAGAGGACAAGGAGATATGAACAATTATAAAAGATAATACAAATGATGTAATACACAGCTGTACTTTTTGCAGTGATTAAGGCAATTTGCATTGTTTATGTGATGTACATTCTTGATCAAAATTTAGATGTCTGAAAATGTGAAAATTGATAAGCAGAGTATAAAAATTGCAATGTGTTTTCTCTGATCAGTTTGTAGAATCTTTACAAGTTCTGTTTTATGATTATTTTTAAAACTTTAAATTACATTTGTGTGAGTAATTATATAATTAAATGTATTGTATTATGGACTTCAAGAGAATTCTTTTGTAATTTAACTGCCACTGTTTTTATGGCCAAAGTACATACTTGATTTCTATGACATATGTTTCAGAAATAGCTTGTCATTTGCTGTTATGTGATAGTGGTAACACATCTCATAATATGGAACATTTTACACTTGTATTACTTAGCACAATAAAAATTTCCAATTTGATATGAAAATTCTGATGGCCAGTTTCTGAGCTTCTCCATCTTGTAATTTTAATGTAGTATGAATTTCCTTTTGGTGAAATAATTTGTGGCAAAGTACATTCATATAAAGGATGTGAAGTATAAAACTATAGATTCATCAGAACAAAACAAGAGTTGACAATAGGTATGTATTTTGCTTATGAATTATTATTACAAACACCACAAGAAGAATTAATTTAGTATACTTATATGTTAAACTGTAAATACTTTCTAAAGTATATTTCAGGTATGCAAATTCTTACCGTGAAATAAATTATAATTAATATTTGAACCTAAACTTTAACACTAGATTGGTATTGTCAGATTTGTTTAAATTCTTTTAAGCATCAAAACCTTCACCCATTGAAACAATCGGTAAATATTCAAAAATTGAATTTGCCTGCTAAAAAGTTCATTAAATTATTTTAAAAAAAATATTGCTTGTAAGGATATGCTGGAGAGAGAAATGGAATTGTTGAGAATCAAGAAGAATGGGGAGGAGCTTATCAGTTTGTGTAAATAGCTAACTATTGGGGGAAGGGAAGATGGGGAATAAAGAAAATAGACTTTTCTCAGAGGTATCTAGTGAAAATATAGGAGGCAAACACTAAAAGCTAAATACAATACATTCTTATTAAACTTTTAAAATATAAAGGAAAAAGAAGAGAGAGAGAGTTTAATCACTCTGAAGGTGGTCACAATGGGGACTGGGGAAGCTTTATCACAGAATATGTCAAATGTGGGTATGGAATCCTTGGAAATATTATGAACATTATTGATATGGTTGGGCAACCTACTGGGAACTGGACTTGATCTTCAGAGGTCCTTTTCAGTCTCAAATATTCTATGACTGTGTAGGGTGTGTGGGGGTTGTTTGTTTGAATTTTACATAAATTAGCTTAACTTATTTTTAAAAAGTATTTTGGCCTTGGATTTTTTTTTTTTTTTTCTCATTTTAAAATACACATAATAGGAATCTGATATAAATAAAGCCTACTGAGTTAAATGATAGGATGTTCACTGTAACAAAAACAACTCTGAATTAAGTTTTTGCTAAATATTTTGAAGCCATCTTACATGAAGGTCAGAAACATAACAAATAATTATCAGGTACAATACTCTAGAAATACGTTAACTATCCCTTTTATCCAATGCATAAATATTTACTTTTTATAATTGTTTTCACAGAAGAATAGAAGAGGGTCACAGCTTTCTACTTGTTGTCAAAAAGAAAAGTATGAATCTTTACTTAGTTAATTTTGCTGTTTCAGACATAGATTTGTTCAATGTAATTTTTTTTTTTCTTTCACATTTACTATGATTAGATTGAGCTCATTTTAATCAATAACTGTTATGCTGAATAATGCACCAACTGATCAAATAATTAAAGGAAGAAATGAGCAAAACTTATCTGAGTTGAAGAATTCTGCTAATAAAACAGAATTTCAGTTGCAGATTCTCCCAAAGCCTGGATATTTTGAAATAGATGAAATGTTCTTTATTCTATCTAGAAAGTATCTACGTAATGAATTTCCCTATAACAAATTGCTTAACTAAAGAATTCCAGTCTTTCCTTAAAAGCTTTCCCCTCATAAGTGCAATTGCAGAGCTATTTCATCACTACCTATCTCTGCAGAACAGATGATTTACCATAGCTAATAACCTAATAGCACAAAATGGTTTTCTCATTTCATTTTTTCCTTAACTGATCTATAAGTTTTCATAAAGCATGGGAGACAATGAAACACAGAAATAATACTTCCCTAGGGGTTTAACCACTGCACAGAGGAATTATTAGAACAACTGAAATGTTTATGTCACGTACTTTCTTGATGATTAAAATTTAAATGTTTATTTTTATTCTTTTTATTTTTATTTGTATTTTATTTGTTAGCCTCAGAGCACAGCAGAGCACAGAACTGATTAGAGAAATGAGTTGCTGTAGCTACTTAGGCTCCACAGCAACAGTCAGACACTTATCACACCCTCCCCTCCTTCCTACATATCTCCTGTCTCCTGGGGTGGGTCCATAGACCTCCTTCTCTTGTTCTTCTGTTTAATAAATGCAATGGGGGATGCTTCCCCATTGAGAGGGAACAACAACAAACCCTTTTCATCTTTGTAGAAGGAGGAAGACTAGATTTCTCTGTCTCACTCTTCTGGATTCCCACTAGGAGCACTTAACCTGATCGGCTAATATTTCTCTTCTACCTGTTTCTATGCTTCTTCCTAAAAAAATATGGAACCTGGTCTGCAAAACACAACATCACATTCACACCTTCCACATAGGAATCATCACCTCTTTTTTGTTTTTGTACCTAAGCATTATACCACACCTTGGCTACACTGCTCACGGACGTAAAAACTAACATGGGAAAGAGCTGCTGCATGTATACTCCTCAACATACCATTCCCTTTACCAGGAAGAAATCCTGCAGTAATCCCAGCTCTTCAGGCCTAATACCTGTAAATTCCCACATGACAGATACTTATGATTAGTATAAGTGATATCTCATTGCTGGCAGCATATAAAAAATGATGCTGAAAGACAAAGGAAGAAGAAAACTTCAAGCAAATGCTATATTGCTTTCAGTGAAAAACTTGGCGTGCTGGTGGCTCATTGTAGTAATACACTGGAAAGATTAGGACAGTAGCACATACACAAGTAAGTATTGTGAAACTTATGTATAGCACTTTTTGTTACATAATTATTTTGTATGAGTAATTAATGGTAATGATACAAGTAAAATTATTATATGGCTTCATATATTAGCTTTCTTTTTTATCTACAATTCACATTAAAAAGTAACATGCTCAGCTGCACAAATAATAACCTTTTGTTTCAATTTGACTCCCATTTGATTCATTTAGAATCACTTAGTTCTTATTTTGTGAAAATAAATAAATAAATGTTCTGCTTTTCTCTTCAAGGAGAATGAAAACACGAGAAAATGAAATAGAAAAACATAACATACTAAACTTCTCATCCATGAATATACTAATCCAGTTTACCAAAGCTGTGAATGTAGCAACATTAAATGCTTCTAACTAGATAGCAACTTTCCAGTTTTACAATGCATAATACTAAGTGCTTCCTGTTTAAGCAGCATGCCTAAAATATGCAAGGTCTATGCTGTTTCAGATTACTCAAGCAGGAAAAATAGACTACTCCTATATATTGGAATTACACATTTCTGCTGATGCTGCATGTTGTTTTCCCTCTGCTGAAGATTTTAATATCTTTTGCTGTATAGTTTAATTAACCACAGGTCATGTAGAATTGTTGCAGTTTTTGAGTGTTTAATCTGTTTTATTAAGACTAAGACTAATCTGAAACAACAAAAAACAAGAGGTCAGCTAACTCTGAGACTACTATAGAAAAAGTCCTGACCTTCTCATGTGTATAAAAAAAGAGCCCATAGATGTGTGTATCTGTTTATTTATGGGTTGCTAATTAGTTGCTTACTTCCTCCGTAGGCCTAGTTACTGATTTCTCAAAAAAAAAAAAATTAATAAAAAAAAATGACTGAAGCTTTTTCTTAGATATTTTCTTTTTTCAATCATATGTAGTGCAGTCGCCATTGACAGTTATTCAAGAGATGTATTTTTTAACTAAAAATAGAGTGTACTGTATGAAAAGTCTGCAGACATGTATAGTATTTTTGCTTTGAGGTGTCTGCATAGCATCCTATTGAAAAAAAGGTTTTGAATGATAATATTGAGAAAGTAAAAAAGAATTTTATTTTGTAATGTATGAAGTTACTTAATGAGAAAAGTGATCGTCTAGTTGGTATAAAATAATAACATTCTGATTTAGTAGTTTTTCACATCCAACTGCACTGCAAAGAAAATTTTACTGTACGTAGTTCAGAGAGAAAGAAAATCAAATCCACTTGTCTTTAATTTAAATGCATAAGTATTGAGGATGAAATAATTTTATTTTATTATTATTATTATTATTTGGAAAAGAATTTCTGAGACAGCTTGCCATATTATAAGAATACACTCATGACCAAAATGAGAAAGAAAACTAACCCAGTCAGATTTCAGTTTTTGAAATAGCAAAGTGTTTTTGTTTTGTTCCCTCTTTCTCCTATGAATATGGATTCTTACATATATATACATATATTTTAAAAAGTTAGAATATAGAGCCAGCTTTGACTGCATGAGGATTTTTCCTAATACTCTTTTGTAGTAATGATTTGGAGAAATTAAAAAGCTGTTTTGGTTTGTTTACTTTATACAGAAACAAAGCTAAAAGGTTACGTGGATGGTAAATACTATGGAGACAAAAAGGAGGCAACATAAAATTCTGCAATCTTAATTTACTAGATAATCCCATTTTGGAGAAGGAAATTGAATAACTATGAGGTGTTTAGATAGAGATTTTAAAACATCCATAATGTTTTAAGACAACTACAAAAATGCAATATTTCATAGAATTAAACAATTGTTTGAGATAAAAGTGACCCTTAAAGTAGAGACCTGTTTCAGACTTACTTTGAAGGTACAGCTTCCACCACCTCTCTGGGCAACCTGTTCCATCATTCTTACAATTAAAAGACTTTTTCCACATACCTGATCTAAATCTACCCTCTTTAATATGGAAATAATTTCTCCTTGTCCTGTGACAGCTTACTCCGCTAAAGAATCTGTCCCCCTTCTCTTTTGTAGTCTCCCTTTAGCTACTGAAAGGCCACTATCAGATCTCCCCACAACCTTCTCTTCTCCAGGCTGAACAGTCCCAGCTCTCTCAGCCTGTATGCAGAGGGGAAGAGTTCCATCCTTTGGATCATTTTTTGACCCACCTCTGGGTGTGCTCCAACAGGTCTATATCTCACCTGTACTGAGGACTCCACATCTGGATGCAGAACTGCACGTGATGTTTCACCAGCAGAAGGGGACAGGATCACCTCCCTTGGTCCTTTTGCATCTTTTGATGCAGCTGAGGATACTGTTGGCTTTCTGGGCTGTGAGGGCATGTTGCTAGCTCATTGTTTGCCATCCACTAGTAATCTCAAGGCTTTTTTTTTTTTTTTTTTTTTTTTTTTTTTTCAGGGCTGTGCTGTATTCTTTCATCTCCTAAGTTACGCTGATAGTGGTTGTTGCTTCAACACAAATACAAGATTTTACACTTGGATTTGTTGAACCCCATGGGGTTCATCTGGACCAACTACTTTAGTCTGTCTAGGTCTGTCTGTATGGCACCTCATCCTGTGTGTGTGTTGGCTGGACCACAGAGCTTGGTACTGATATGTGTTCTGTGTGTTCAGTCCTATCGTCATTAGAGAATCATAGAATGGTTTGGGTCGGAAGGGACCTTTAAGATCTTCTAGTTCCAGCTCTCCTGCTATATGCAGAGTGTGTGGGAACTGTTGAGTCATGACCTGAATCTCTGATTGATCACCTGAAGTGAGCACAAAATCAGCCACGGGAGCACACATGAAGGCAATTCACCTGTGTGATTGGAAGGGTGGAGCCTGGCTCCATGTTTCCTAGACCCCATTTAAGGGCTGACTGCCAGCAAGGAAAGATCTGTCTCTGGAGGTTGTT
This sequence comes from Excalfactoria chinensis, assembly GCF_039878825.1. Lineage (NCBI taxonomy): Eukaryota > Metazoa > Chordata > Aves > Galliformes > Phasianidae > Excalfactoria > Excalfactoria chinensis. The sequence continues at coordinate 140,346,187 of NC_092825.1, forward strand.
CCTTGGGGAGTGTTTTTGTAAGCCTGTAACACTGGTGAGCACTTTTCTGATTTATTATTATTTTTTCAACCTGATAATCTTATTAGCCTAATTTCTCTATAAAGCATCTGTTTGCTCACTGACCATACACAGGGTCACTTCCTTCTAGACCAGGTTGCTCAGAGCCCCATCCAGCCTGGCCTTAAATGTTTCTAAGGAGGGGGCACTCACAGTCTCACTGGGCAACCTGTTCCAGTCTCTTACCATTCTCCTTTTCTCTGTACAGTGGCATGAGAAGGCTGAGAATAGTTTTGAAGGCAAGTGTCATAAAAATTGTAGGAGAAAATAAAAAAAAAATAATAATAAATTAATTAATTATTAGCAAACTAGTTATTAGCAAACTTATCATTAAGAATAATCATTTTCTGATAACAAAGTGTGGAAAGGATCACTGTTATGTAGGAAGAACAGTCATTCTTAGCCTCACATTTCCTAAAAGTGGCTTGTAAAACAGATGAAGAGAAACAGGGTTTCTAATGATAGGAAAAGACTCGATGAGAAACTTGATCTAGAGGAAGATGTTCATTTCAGGGGAAGTATTCAAACTAAATGATCTTCAAGAATACTTACCAGACCAAGTTACTATGACTACTTAATTAGTAACCTCATACATAGTTAGGGACAGAAAGGGAAGTAGGGACTGGTGGAAAATTCCTCAAGGGAGAAAGGAAGCATTAGGTATTACTATAAGAGAAACAGAGAAAATCTTGAAGCCTATTCAGCATTCTTCTATATGTATATTTATATTTATTAATTTGACTAACGTAATTTTCCAAAATGCTCTGGCTTAAAAATTGGCTAGATGTTTTTGGGCACCATGAACTTGACTGGTATCAGACATTATTCTGATACCTGAGACAAAAGAAATGGTTTACCTATATTGAGCACTAGAATAAGTTGCTACCTTTTAGTTATTCATAGTGCAGAAGAGTATATGTTCTCAATACTCATGCCCTTTATAGGATCACAGAATGGCCTGGGTTGGGAGGGGCCTCAAGGACTGAGACTCTCCAACCCCCCTGCCAGGCAGAGCCACCAGTTTCCCTGTTTACTAGACCAGGTTGCCCAGGGCCCCATCTAACCTGGCCTTGAACATGTCCAGGGACGGGGCATCCACAACCTCTCTTGGCAGCCTGTTCCAGCACCTCACCACTCTCATAGTAAGTTATTACTAAGTTTTCTTTTTTAAATGTTTCATCCTTGAATATTAAATAGAGAGCTATCATAGAATCACAAGGTCAGAAAGGACCTACAAGTTCATCTAGTCCAAACGTCCTCCCTTTACCATACCTACAGAAAACCACTAAACCATATCTCCTAGCTCCCTGTCCAGATGCCTCTTGAACACTGCCAGGGATGGCGACTCTACCACCTCCCTGGGCAGGCCAATGATTAATATTGTTGGTAGATAGGAATGAATGCACAATATTACCATTAAATCTATACAATTTTTATTTCATGTCATTTTTACAGTTAAATTTACAATTGTGCTATTCTCCTTCCTTATATAGAGGAATGCTACTTTAGGAAGTATAAAATATATAAACTGTCAATTACATATTGCTTGACTCAATTAATTAAACATTCTGCAGAAGCTGTATCTTTGATCTGTGAGAATAATCTATTCCAAGGCATTTCTAAAAGCCTACTATGGGTAACTATATTTTGCAGAGGAGTAATGAGGTTTATAGATGCTAAATGTATAAATTAGTGAAAGAAAAATCACTTTTAAAATTAAAATGCTGCTAAGACAAAGAAAACCAATCACATATTTAATATGCTTCTTAAATTAACATGGAGGAAACTTCTTAATGCAATATTATTGAAGATAAACTAGTTTGGTTTTCCTCCCAATTATATTTTACTCATAGCTAACATTCATAATTTTACTTTTCAGTATTTTCTAAGCATATGAAAGCAAGAGCTTCCCTTCCTCTTCTACTCAGGAAAAAGATATACAGATATACAGCACCATGGATAACAGAGATATAACTCACTTAAGTTCTGTAAAGACTGCTGCAGTTCTGTCTACAGTAGGTATTGATATCCCCTAAATAGCATCTGTAATTCACCCAATAGCTTTTAAATAGATAAGGATTGCTTCTTACCCAACACCTATGTGTGCTATTTAGCCTTAAGACTTTGTGTTATGGATACAGTGTTCTAAACATCTTACTTCTCTGCCTCAGTGAGCAGCCACTTAATAAAACAAGCCTGAAATCCACAAAATTTTCCTAAATGACTTTGTTCATATCCTTTAATTTTATACATATCACAGACAAATGAAAAATCTATATTATATTCTGTACAGGATAAATTCAGAGTCATATAAAATCTTCAGAGTTCTGATGTTGCCTCTTGAAATCATACCTGCTTCTGACATGGTACAATAAAATCTTAGACTACGCAAAGATAGTGATGTACATCTTCAGTTCAAAGGAAGCAACAGTTAGATCAAGCCTCACTGACCACTGGATGCTGCTGTTGCCTCAGAGAAATGTAGTGATAAACTCATTAAACTGGCAGCGGATTCATTAATTCATGAAGACAAAAAATTCAGAATGAATTCTTTTAGTACTTCTTCTTGGATTTAATTACCATATAGTGACTGATGTCATGCTTTCAAAACGCATTGCCTTACTCAAGAAAAATCATTTATCAGCCATATTTTTTTCTTGATTACTCGAACTATGCTTATCTTTGAACTTCTACTGATTTTGGTAATTTCCCTGAAAAAGGCAATATTGATTCAATCAGGTATGCAGGGGAGGGGAGAAAAAAAAAAAAAAAAAAAAAAAAAAAAAGCATGTCTCATATTTCAAGTGCCATTACTCTTTTAGATCTTTTTTTTTTTTTTTTTTTTTTCTTTTTTTTCCCCACCCGCCTATTTCCCATACTTTTATCAATGTAAGTGTGAGATTACAATGCGGTATAAATTAAACGTGGAACTGACAGAACATTAAAGCATTTATTCTTCTGGTATGATCCTCTCTAATTTGAGAGGTGTATGATTACTGAGATATATGTCTGAGTTGGATGCGACCAAGCTGGCTGCTTCTTTTTTTATAGTATTTCAGTTCTACATTGCTATGCAATACGCTTACAGCCCCTGATATCATCGTTTATCAAAATGTCTCTATTTCACAATAATTAATAAGGGATATAGTCATGGATTTTTATGTCTATCACACTCAAGCTCAAATACCTCAATTATTAAGGTTTCAATTGAGTTGTAAAGAAAGAAAGATTTATGCGTGAAACTTGATGCTCTTGTTACTGTATGTAGATTCTGAAAAGCAAAGAAGGAGCAGGATAATTCTGCCTTAGTACATTTTCTACTTTTTCATCAACACCAGGGAAGTGGACTGATGATGCTTACATTACTTTCTTTTCTGTATCTGAATAACCATTTTCAATAGCCAAATGGTCTAAACACCTGCAAAATAAATCCTCTGAACAACTCTTCAATCTATGTCTGGTCACAACAGCAAATTAAATTTGGTCGGAAGGTCACTGCTTGTATGCTGAACGTATCACATGAAACAAAAAGGAGAATTTGTGTAGAGAAAGAACATATTGACCACACTGAAATTGATAGTGGTAGTAGAACTGTACAAATTGTAAACTTACTGCAAAATTCTTTCTTCTACCTCTTACAAAGAACAACAGGAATAACAACCTGGTAAATTAAAATACTACATGTAACAATTTCTTAACCTAGTTTCTCATGACTGGCAGATCACAAATTGACATTTAAGTAGCTGTCAATCTGTAGCAGTTTACTATTGACAAGGAATCAATCAAATGTAGGTCAGAGCATCAAATATAGGAAATGGGCAGCTAATAAATTATTTTCCAATGACGAGAAGAAATGTATCATGAAATTCCCTGTGAGATGACAAATTCTGTGTAAAGAAATTGATGTGTCTGGATTTTGGTTTTCTATGCTGTCCAGCAAACTGTGAAAGCATGACACTATGGTAAATGGAACAAAGGATCTGAATACATTTTTTTTTTTTTTTTTTTTTTTTCTTTTCCTGCTTTGGGCAATATACACTTCCCAGGAGGACCAAAAAGGCAAAAGATGGCTTAACCTTGGTGTAATCACTCTGTCTCTTTCTCTCTTCTTTCTTATTGGTGAGGATTCTTCCTGTGTAAAAATTGACTTTGAGAAGAAACTATTATCATTTTTTTTCTTGAAAATATTTTATCATTTCTTTTCATGTAAATGGCATTTGTGACAGAAATCTGAATACTTGACACAGGCCACCAGAACCAGCTTAGCCTCAGAGGATTATACATTGTTTTTCAAATTTTATCATCCTGGATACTGTGTTATGGAATAACGTGATTATCAGGATTTGGATAAAGCTATTGAATAGCTGGTAGTTAGGTTTGATATGTTTTAACTTTCCGTTCAATTATACTTGTATTTTTTGTTTGTTTGTTTGTTTGTTTTTGGTGTTTTTTTTTCCCTTAACAAGAAAATGGAAAAAACTAAGGTCTGCCCATCCATACTGCAGATTTCTGTATAATGAGAAGCCTGTAACTTCTTTAAAAAAATCATCTACATAATCGTCAGCGATAGGACAAAAACTTATTTTTTTTAGCTTTGCCCCTGTCACTCTTTTTTAAGTTTTTCAACTGGATTAAAAATTTTTTCCTTGGGATTTTGCATCAACATGAGAGAAAAACATTGCCTTTACTAAATAAATAAATAAATCACTATCTTGTAATTTTAAGTGTCTAAGTACATTAAAAAATATCAAAAAGTTTAATATCAAATTCTCAACATGCTAATTGTCTCTCATGATATTTAGTTTGAGTTAAGATTATTTATTTATTTTTTATTAGACTATGCCATTGTTCAGAAAAAATATGGAAGGAAGATAGGAATGAATTTAGGCTTATTTTTTAGCCTGTCTTCTTAAGCAAAAAAGGAGTAAGCGAAAAATCGTAAAGTTACATAGGAGAAGAGTTTGGATATTTTCATCGATAGTATTAATGCCAAATAGATTTAACTGCTCTATATTTTAAGAAATAAAATAATTTAAACTTTAAATAAATTGAGAGAAAAGTTCCAGTCATAATTTGTAACAGCACTTATGGATAATACTTGTTCTACTGTTTGGCAGGGTAATGTGCTGCTTATTGTCTTATTCATTCATGTTTAATCATTGTTAATTTTTTATTATTACTATTATTTTCCCCCCTGGGGATTTAAAGATCAATCTTGATTCCCAAGGATAACAGTTTGAAATGGTAGATTTTAAAATAAAAAGCAAACCTGGCAAACAGAGAAAGGAACATTAACTTAGGTGAAATCAGAGAATAGGATAGCCTTTAAAATATTCTAAGTTGTTGCCCACTTTTAGACAGTGATGTTATTATAAATGTTAAAATAGGGAGAAATAACACTTGATTTCATGTGTCTTGATAAATAATTGAATGTAAACACAAAGCAGGATTTCTATTTATTTCTAATTGTTTGTAATAATTATATTTGGCTTTTGAATGGCTCCAAGATTATTTCTAATAACAGTACTTAAATTAAAAAAAATAACAGACAAATTAATAGATTTTTAACAGCTTCAATTTCCTCATCAGAATTCAGGAAATATACTACGCTGCAACGAGCTCTTAGATTACAGTTCCTCATACCTAGATTTCAAGGATAAAATGTGCCCTTTTAAAAGTTGAAATTAGGTAGAAGTGATTTCTGGATTCCTTTTGAATGTTTACTTAAGGCAAGAAACTTAAAATTCAAACTTATTGGGCAAATAATGGTACATGATGTCATATACAACTGGATAACCCCAGGGAAACAGGCACAAAACACAAATATAAATCATCGTCATAAGAGGAAAATAAAATTTCTAAGCTTGAGGGCTTTCTGTTCAGATGATGAAAGATTAAATATTCTTTAAATCATAGTTGATATTTTTTTTCTGCTGATGAAAACAATACGTCAAATAAAATTGTTTTTTATTTTATTATTATTATTATTATTATTTAATGAAAGTGAAGAAAAAGCTCCTCATCTTCTCATACTGTCTTGTCAGTGAGCAGAGATGAGGGGGCATAACGATTTGAGATGGGACACAACCAGAATAGCTGACTGGTTAAAGAAATATTCCATACCATATGATATTGTGCAAAAAGTACTTGAAAAACAGTAGAGAGTTGGCTGTCAGTTAGTCACTGCTTGGGGACTTGCTGGGCACTGGTCAGCAAGTGGTGAGCATTTTTGTTTTAATTAAGAATTGATCCAAAATATATTAAAATTGATTTAAGTCTTTTCATTGATTTGTTTTGGGGGGCTATATCAGGCTCTTGGTAACATGTTTCTTGGTCACTGCAATAAGGTATACTATAGCCTGGAAAAAAGTTTGACGGCTTATCATTCTGGTGGGTAGATTACTGTAGAAAGTGTTTTTTCTTTTGGGTTGTGAACAATTGTGAAGTACATTTTTAGAGTTTTCTGCTGTCTTTTCTGAACAGAATTAAAAATTTGAAGACCTTTTTCCCCTTGCAACAGCCACAGAGCATTGCTCCCCAGCAGAACTTACACTCTGTCTGAAATCTTGCTTCCTGTTACCTTCTTGAATGGAAGTGGAATATTTTCTGTGTGCATGTTTGTGAAAGTTGTAGTGCCAGGAACTGGATGGGCTACTGTGATTCATACAGTCCCAGAGTCTGTCTTCATAGAAGAGGCGTTTTAATATGGACCTACTTCTCAGTTTTGTCCAGATACCTTCAGATGACATCCCTTTCTTCCCCTTTTTTCAACTGTACCACTCAGTTTGGTGCTGTCTCCAAACTTCCCAATGTCTATGTCATCGATAAAGACTTGAAATATCACTTGTCCCAAGATGGATCCCTGATGAGCGATCCCACTCATCTCTGGACTCCACTTGGACAGAGGGTCATTGACCACAGCACTCAGAGTGGGACTGTTCTACCAATGCACTAAATGGTTTACCCATTTATCAGTATCTCTCCAATTTAGAGAAAAGAATGTAGCATTGGACCACATTGAACTGGATTGATAATTGGAAGCTAGGCAAATAGCACTAGACAAAACAACACAAAACAAAAGAAGTCTTTAGAAAACAATAAATGTAATCCCTCACTAGCTTTTTAGTCACTTTTATTGTCACTGTTAACTATATGAGGGCTTTAGAGGCCTAGTTTACATGCAGATGCTTAAAACTACTGTAGTTTTCCAAACTTATAATCACTGAAGAGAAATACACACTCCAAGAGACTGATTCATAACATCCTCAAGCTTCTAAAACAGATTAGAAGAATTTCCCCTCTACAGTGGAATTCTTGTTTCTGTTGGTTATCAAATTAAAATAAAGTTTATAATATTTCTTGAACTTTGGAATCTGGTCCTAGTATAAATGGATGGGTCACCTGAAACATCTTCACATAGGCGGCAAATATGGCTCTGGAATATGGTATTAGCTGATGTGATGATGAAAGCCAGAATAAATTCTTAGACAGTTTAAAATGACATTAAATATTTATATCAAGGCACTTGAATTGTGTCCAGGGAGTCTAACTCAGATGTAGATGTTTAGATTTAAATGAGCTGTGTCCCACTTATTCTTTCCTGTATAACAAGTGATGTTTTTGTTGCTGCTGTTTGTTTATTTTCCTTGTTTGTCTTGTTTCCCTTGTTATAGAGCACTTCCATTTAGATATTGTCTCAATGAAATATTTATTCTAGTGAAATAGGAAACTGCCCTGGGGGAATTACTTCCGAGGTTCAATATATCCATACTTATGGATAAAGATAAAATATCTACAGAAAATTGTGAAGTTGTTAAAAAATGCATTTCATTTTCTCAATAATATCTTAGAAATCATAACATAATTTCTGATGGTTCTCTACCTTCTATAAGAAGAAAAAAAAAAAAAAAAGCATGGTGCTGTGGATATTTTGTTTTTATTTTTATTCTTTTTATTTTATTTAATTAATTTATTTATTTTAATAGAGGTAGATAGTGTTATAGCAAGGGGGAATGATTTTAAAGTAATAGAGGGGAGATTTATCTTAGATGCCATGTGGAAATTATTTACTCAGAGGGTGGTGAGACACTGGAACAAGTTACCTATATAAATTGTGGGTTTTACACAAAAGGAATTGGTCGGAAGGCTGTAGACTGACACTATGAATGACATTATGTCCATGTGGAAGCTGGTGACGAGCAATGTCCCCCAGGTGTCTGTCTTGGGATCGGTGATCCTCAACATCTTCATCAATTATATCAACAAGGGTCTTGAGTGTACCCTGGGCGAAGAATTGCATGAGAGTAACCCTGTGGAGAAAGACTTTGGGATCCTGGTGGATGAAAAACTGAACATGAGCCAGCAGTGTGCTCTTGCAGCTCGGGACATCAGTGGTATCCTGGACTGCATCAGAAGGGACAGGGAGGTGATTGTCCCTCTCTACTCTGCCCTTGTGAGGTCCCATCTGGACTACAGCATCCAGGTTTGGGGCCTTGTGTCAATCCAGTTATTGGAAGAGATGGTTCCAATATGCATATACTAAGAGGAACATTAAGGCAGCAAACAAAGCCAAATGCTGTCCAGTGATGTCCTAATTGGTAGTTGATCACCCATTTGTCACATGGTGGGCTGCTTGCTATGTGTGCTGACTGTATGGTTGTCCCTTCCTCCAAGACAACCCCCATAAGTCAGCTTGAAATCCTGAAAGAAGCAATAGCCAAAAAGGTTTCTCCTTGTCACTGTGTATATTTCTCTTACCACTGTGCTCATGATAGCCATTATTCCCAAAAGCTTGTTGAGCAAGTTATGCTTCAAACGGATGTTGCTGAACAAGCTTTGAGCCAAAAACTGTTCCAGCTTCTTACAGGGTCCCAATACAGTAAAGATGCGGAGCTGCTGGAGAGAGTCCAGAGGAGGACGACAAAGATGATCAGAGGTCTGGAGTACCTCCTCTATGAAGACAGGTTGAGTGAGCTGGACTTGTTCAGCCTGGAGAAGGCTGTGAGGAGACCTCATTGCAGTATTTAAAAGGGGACTGTAAAAAGAAGGGGAAACAATTTTTTACATGTTTTCAGTGATTGGACAGGGGGTAATGGTTTTGAACTCAAGGAGGGAAGGTTAGATTGGATGGCAGGGGGAAGTTCTTCACAGAGAGAGCAGTGAGGTGCTAGAATAGGTTGTCTGGGGAGGCTGTGGATGTTTCACCCAGGGAAGTCTGCAAGATCATCTTGAATGCGGCCTTGGGTAGACCAGGTGGTAACCCTGCCTCTGTCAGGGATATTAGAACAAGATGATCTTTGAAGTATCTTCTAACTCATGTGATTCCATGATTCAACTTGATTCCACATGATTCCAGAGTTGTATATGATTAGATTATCTGAGATAGTCTAGCTAAAGCTACCTGAGATTAACTCTATCTAAAGTTAGTTTACTAAATAAGATATTGGAATGCAAGATAACACAATATAATACAATATATATGTTATATATATATATATGTGTGTGTGTTATATGTAATATAACAAAGATTAGTCTTTTCAGTATCTCTTCAAAGTTCCTGTAAGCAGATTCTAGTATACAGCATGTAACTAGCAGAAGTCAGTGCAGAGTTTCATTTACACAAGTTTTATGCATACTGTCTGCTGGAAAAAAAAGTTTTGCTTGAAGTCTCAAATAATGTGCATTTTCCCTTACTTTGATAGTATAATTCTCAGTAACTGTGAAGTTTGTGGAGCTATCTTGGCAGCAAAACTTACTCTTCAACAAACTCAGTGATGGTTTACCTAAAGACTCCGTTTTTGTGGCAGTACTTTTCAGTATTTAAAAAGCATCGGTATCTTGTACACTGTCTGTCATACGTGTTTATATCTGACAGAATATTCAGGATCAGACTTGTTCTCAAAGGAGACCAAGAAATTATTTAAAAATTGAACCTGGAATCTTAGGAATCTTTTTTCTTACCCTCAGTAAGTTTGCAGATGACACCAAGTTGAAAGGGAGTGTTGATCTGCTTGAAAGGAGAAGGGCACTACAGAGGGATCTGGACAGACTCGATCGATGGGTCAAGGCAAACTGCATGAGTTTCAATAAGGACAAGTGTCAGGTGTTGCATTTGGGTCACAACAAGACCAGGCAACCATACAGGCTTGAGGAGATGTGGCTGGAAAGCTGCCTGATGGAAAGGGACCTTGGTGTACTAATGGACAATTAGCTGAATATGAGCCAACAGTATGCCCAGGTGGCCAAGAAGGCCAATAGCATCCTGGCTTTTATCAGGAATGGTGTGGTGAGCAGGTCTAGAGAAGTAATCCTGCTCCTGTACTTGGCATTGGTGAGACCTCACCTCGAGCACTGTGTTCAGTTTTGGGCACCTCAGCACAGGAAAGACATGGAGGTACTGGAGCAGGTCCAGAGAAGGGCAACAAGGCTTCCGAAGGGCTTGGAGAATCAACCCTGAGAGAGGCTAAAGAGCTGGGGCTGTTTAGTCTGTGAAAAAGGAGGCTAAGGGGAGACCTTATTGCTGTCTTCCAGTATCTGAAAGGTGCTTACAGTGAGAGCGGGATGGTCTCTTCTCACTGGTGACAAGTGACAGGAGAAGGAGAAATGGCCTCAAGTTGCGCAAGGTAATTTTAGGTTGGATGTTAGGAAACACTTCTTTACAGAAAGGGTAGTTAAGTACTGGAATAGGCTCCCCATGGAGGTGGTTGAATCGCCATCCCTGGATGTGTTTAAGAGCCATTTGGATGCAGTGCTCAGGGATATGATTTAGCAGAGGGTTGTTAGAGTCAGGGTACTATAGTTAGGCTGTGGTTGCATTTGATCATCTTTGAGGTCTTTTCCAATGTGGGTAATTCTATGATTCTATGATTCTATAGCTTCTGGAGTAGATAGCTTCATTTGTCATTCACAGATGCACAAAGGGACATCAGATATTTTCTAGGGTTATGTTATAGGGTTGATTCTCCAAGCTCTGCAGAAGCCTTGTTGCCCTTCTCTGGACCTGCTCCAGTACCTCTATGTCTTTCCTGTGCTGAGGTGCCCAAAACTGAACACAGTGCTCGAGGTGAGGCCTCACCAATGCCGAGTACAGGGGCAGGATGACTTCCCTAGTCCTGCTCACCACACCATTCCTGATAAAAGCCAGGATACCATTGACCTTCTTGGCCACCTGTGCACACTGCTGGCTCATATTCAGCTGACTGTCCATCAGTACACCAAGGTCCCTTTCCATCAGGCAGCTTTCCAGCCACATCTCCTCAAGCCTGTATGGTTGCCTGGTCTTGCTGTGACCCAAATGCAATACCTGACACTTGTCCTATTGAAGCTCATGCAGTTTGCCTTGACCCATCGATCAAGTCTGTCCAGGTCCCTCTGTAGTGCCCTTCTCCTTTCAAGCAGATCAACACTCCCTCAATCCCCTCATCCTGATCATCAGTGAAGATGTGAAACAGAAGTGACCCCAGCACTGAGCCCTGGGGGACGTCACTTGTGACCAGCCACCAACTGGATTCCACTCCATTGATCACAACTCTCTGGGTCCAGCCATCCAGACAGTGCTTCACCCAGCGCTTCACCCAGCGGAGTGTGCACCCATCCTGAAAAAATTATTTAACTATCGAGCCAATTTATTTATATGGATTCAATACTTCTGACAGCTGCCATCTTGTTCAGAAACAAAAAGAGAATCATTGCAGCTTGAAGTTGATACTTCTACATTCTATCTATCCTGCAATGAGAAAATAGATTATAAGTTATGCAGAGGGCTACACAACAGTTACATGAAAAATTCTTCCTTTGGATTTTATATCTGAAGATCTGAAACCTCAGAAATATTTAAATCCCTGAAATGATGAGAGTCTCTAAGGAACCATAATAATCTTTAGCTGTAAGAAAACTGTTAAAAGCTTTTCATGCATAGAAATTTTGTGCCTTGTACTGCAGGCATTTTGAAAGATTTAGTTTGATTTAATATTGAAGAGGAATGACTTTGCCACAGTGAGACATCAGAATTATGAACAAAGTCCTATTAAAAATAAATAAATAAATAAATAAATAAAATCTCCAATAATGTACCATTATGCAATGATAATAATAGTGATAATAATGGTAAGATTTTAAAATGGTAGCATTCATTAGGCCTTCACATTATTTGGAAATGAGAATTGATTTTTGCTATTGTACTAACATGGAACCAAAGTAAATAAAACAAAATAAATTGGAATAGACAGTACTAGTTCTAGTTGGACAAATCCAACAATGATCATTGAGTGCACTTCAGGGATAAATAGAAATTAGAAAAATAACATTAAGGGTGTTTTTCACATACTTCTTGAACACTTGAGAAGAATAAGATATCAATTACCTGCTCTTGTCCTGTTTTAACCTGGCAGGCAACTAAGCACTACACGCTCATTCATTTACTGAATGCATGTCCACTCAGAAGGGGAAAAGAAACAAAAAACCCAAAAATATAAAATCCATGAGTTGATATAAAGACAACTTAGAAGGACAGAAAAGGAGGAAAGAAATAATGATTGAAGAATATATGGAAAAAGTTATGCAAAATGCAATTACTCATCACCCACTGATTGATGCCCAGCCAGTCCCCAAGGAGCGGCAGCCCCACAGATACATCCCTCCAATGTTTTTATCCTACATGATGCCATATGGTATGGAATATCATTTTGGTCAGTTTATGTCAGCTCCCTTGGTTCTGTCTCCTTCCAACTTACTGAGCACTTTCAGCCCTCTTGCTGGCAAGACAGTCCAAAACACAGCATCCTTCTAGCCATTATAAAGAAAATGAACTCCATTTGATCTGAAACTTGGATAACCCTCTTGACTGCCAGGGCACACTACTGGTTTGTACTGAGCTTACTGTTTATCAGCCAGATCCCTTTCTGTTGGGTTGCTCTCCAGCTAATCGTCTCCCATCTATAATTGCATTTGGCATAACTTCATCCCATATGTAGAAAGACGCATTTTCCTTTGCTGAACTTCATGATTGTCCACTACTTCAGTCGATCTAGCTGCAAGGCCTCTTGTCACACAGCACTTCCTATTTTGGCACTACCAGCAAATTTTCCAAGGATTCAATCAGCTACTGCATCAAGATCATTAAAAAGAAAAAAAAAAAAAAAAAAAAAAAAAAAAAAAAAAAAAAAAAAAAAGATACTACAGACAGAAATGGCCCTACAATTGAGCTCTGGAGAATACCACTAGTGACTGTTTGCAAGCAAAACCAAGTCCCATTCACTAAGACTTTTTGAGTTCTATCGTTGAACCCATTCACCACCCAGCATAATATGCACCTCCTCATCTCACAGGTGAGTAGTTTGTCCAAAAGAATATTGAGAGGGGTAGTATAAAAAAATCCAGAATTCTTACATTCACTTTATTTCTCTCTTTCACTAAGGCACAGAAGGATGCAAATTATTAAAGCAGAACATTCCCTTCATGGACCTCTGTTGATTACATCTGATAATAGCTTTGTTCTTTAACTGTCTTCCAGCAGCACCCAGGATAAACTTCTACACAATTTTTCCAGATACTACATTTAAACTAACAGTTCTGTAGTTCCTAATGTCTTTTCTTGTGCCTTTCTTATAGATCTATTAGCAGTACATTGGCTAGCTTCTAGATAAAAGGAACCTTCCCAGACTCCAAAGAATTTTAATTTGGTAGATTGTTGAGAGGAATCCATCTATAATGTATTAAGTCCTTCAGTACTCTAGTGCAAATGCCATAACACCCCATAGACTTATGAACATTAAGCTGATAAAACAATTTCAGTGGCTTCTCACTTAGTTATAGTCTATAAACTTAGAAGACCAGTCAGCCCAAAAACTTTTGCTAATATTAAAACCTGAGTCAAAAAAGGCACTACATGCCTCTGCCTTTACCTCAACCCTGCTTGTTAAGTGAACATCTTCAGCAAACGTGAATCCAATGTTTTCCTTAGAACTCCACTCGATATTGACATATTTTAAAAGACAGCACAGTGGACAGTGTCAATTCAAACTAAGCTTTGGCTTTTTTTTGTTTTCTCTTTACTAATGCAAACTACATAGTATACTGCAGTAGCATACAACACTAGCAAATTTGAGGTGAATCAGGACCTTAACCTAATTACTTGGGAGTATATTTTACATATAAATACAAATATTACTACTTCTGATATTAACAAAAAAAAAAAAAAATCACCTGTGCAATCAGAAATATAATAATTTAATGCAAATGAAAAGACTTGATAGATTCAGGATTCAACATATTTCTCGATTATTCAGTTTCTGAACAGTAAATAACAAAATATTTTATTCAATCATCAATACTTTCATAGTATGGGATTTACTACACCGCTTTTGCATTTTATTCTGCTTTTTAAATAAATGAGAAAATTTGCAAATAAGATCTCATGTTCAAATAGCCCTTCAAAATAGCAGGCAAACAGGAAAAATAAATAAATCTTTTATTTGGCTAAAATTATTAATCACTAAAACTTACTGGAATTTTCAAAGGTAATTGCAAAGGCTAAAATTCTGTATATAAACAGCTTAGATGACTATGTGACATGAAGAATATCCATTTATGTCCTATGAATTCCATTTTTTTTTCTGTTTATAGTCTTTTTGTGTATTTCCACATTTGCCTATATGATAAAATATTAACCGATTTTCAGACACAGACCAATTAAATCAGTACCATTTACAGAAATCAGTATTTCTTATTTTTCCACACTAATTCTCTTTTGTCAAAATAATACCTGGTACAAGCTTAAAGATTCTCGGTTGAGACTGCTTATATTTAGTAAAGGCAAATAAATTCTTTAAATCAAGTGCTCTGCAGTAAAAAACAGTCTTATATAATCATCTAAACTGTTACTCTGTACTATTTTCAAAAGAAGCCAGAATAAAATGTTCAAATATGCATGTTTACCTTTGGTCAGAGTAATCCCTTTTTAGGTCATATGAAAAAACTCTGTAACTTACTTTCAGCATATGGAGCACCATAAGGCTCTATGTATCATACAACAGAACAAATAGATAAAAAAGTAAAGGGTAAAGGCATCATATTAAGCTAAAGCCCAAGAAGAACGCTTAAGATGTTTGCAAATCTTTTATTTAAAGAATATTCTGTTCCTTCAAAACATCACTAATATATTTCAGCAGCTTCAGAATGAACAGTAGAGGCAATACTGCATAAAAAGTCATGAAATTAGCTCATATGAAAGTCCTCTGCAAAATATAATTCCCAGTAAGTATGAATTTTCAAGAAAGTGGCTAAGAACAATAACTTTTCAACCATCCGCTGATTTCCTTGTTGCAGATACTTGAGAACAGTTTTTGTTTGTTTGTTTTTGTTTGTTTGTTTGTTGTTGTTGTTGTTGTTATTGTTTTTCAAATAAATTGTTTCAGGGACCACAATCTGAAATATGTTTCCACCGCTAGCAATTTTCTATAGACTGAGTTTAGAATGTAGTTTCAGCATTGGTACAACACACATACAGTGGAAGTTTTGTTTTATTTGATTTGGTTTGGTTAAAAAAACAACCTTGCTATATTTTTGTACATACATCTAAATCTAAATGCATTTACAGAACCATTATATATAGACACACTAAGTTTAATAAGTTTTAGGACCACAAAAATTACTGTATGATGGAAGCTGAATATTCCTGTGGCTGTACAGAACAGTGGAAAAGAGAAGTATGTAATCTTCTGACCTACAAAATAATTCTCAGATTTTGGGTGCCTGAACAAATGTGTTTCAGAGATGTCTGGAATTCCTACGTGACATTCAGAGACTGTCTCAAAATGGTGTGTGGCTGCTATTGGTTTTTTTCATACTTATCAGCTACCCTGGTGGGGCTTAAGTGTTTGGAAGGACTTAGACTTTATTAATTCCATCCCCTGAGAATAATATAGTGTAAATGTCAGGTTCTCGGTATTTCATTCAGCAGATCTACACTATTACGGTGCCTTATATGCTAGTGTGGCAACATCCTATGACATATTAGAACATCTAAGCTGCTAGTAAATGTGTGTTTAAACATATGAATTATTTTCTTTGTACCCTGAAACAAATACCTAACAGAAAGGAAAAAAAAGTTTTCTGAATATGCTTCAGAACAGAACTTGAAAAAGCATGGAGAAGGCAGAGTACTGTTTGTCATTCGTGAAGAATATGGTAAATATCCATAAGTATGTGGATATTTTCACCAGTGTATAAAACCTTAATATTTTATCATAGCAGGTTTTTTTTTGTTTGTTTGTTTTTTTTTTGTTTTTTTTTTTAGTTAGTTAGTTAGTTTGTTTGTTTGTTTTTCTTTTTCTCAGGAAATGACAGACTTTTTTTTTTCTTTTTTTTTTTTTTCTTTTAAATCTTTTAAATTTCCTTAGTTCAAGGAGATTACATATATATATATATCTTTCTCTCTCTATATATATAGAAAGAAAACAAGATAAATAGTTGCTTATTCAGAAATATCTTGATGCCGTTGTACCTCTTTAGAGTGTTCTTCACCAGTCATTACGAAAAAAACCAAACCAAACCAAACCAAAACAAACAAACAAACAAACAAAAAAACACCTTCCTTTTGACTACAATATGAACACAAATGTCTGATTGAATAACATTGAATTACCATGCAGACCAGTAATCTTGGTATACAGTGTCTTATTTGTGTAATGAATAAATATGTATTTAAGGAAAAGTGAAAAAAATGAGATGACAATGCACTGTAATCTACTGTATTAAAAAACAGTATCAGTATCAGTGAGAGGACGCAGAGTTTAGGCTTACTCGGTGAGTGAATAGAAACATGGGCAATTATACAAAAACTTGAAAATAATAGTTTTTATTTTTTAATTAAATATCTGTTATCGGATATATATATATTTATATATTTGCAATTAGTTGAAATTTGTGAGTCAGCTGAGGATCATTTTTAGATAATGACCACTAAACTTTCATATTTCATAGAAGCATAACTTGGCCCATACATGTATGTGACACTTAAACTATGATGCTCTTCTTTGAATGCATTATTTTTCATCTCATTCCCATTTTAAAACAAAACATGGCAGTTGATATAGTAAAGCAAAAATCAGATTTATTAATATTATGTATTCCATTATTTTCAGTAATGAAAATTAAAAATAAAATAAAATAAAATAAAATAAAATAAAATAAAATAAAATAAAATAAAATAAAATAAAATAAAATAAAATAAAATGAACCCAGCACTTACATCAAACAAAAAAGGAATATTTTCAAATTTGGTCTTTCATGTGAAGAAGGCAAGAATATTACTGTCTTATAAATTATTATATAGTCCTATTTTTACGTGAGAAAAAGTGGAATATTTGCATTGTATTTTTGTTTTAATAAAAAGAAATTTTATTCATACTACTAAAATAATGCTTATTTAAAATTTTATACAATTAGATTGAACTTTAAAATATCAAGTAATTTTGACAACAAAGTGCAGGGGGAGAGCAGCAGCAGCATGGCCTGTCTTAGACAGCAAGCAGATACAGTGACAGGGTAAGTCCAGGAGGAAGAGGCAAATCTCAGGTAGCAAGCCCAGGAGAGTCCTTCAGCATGCAGGCATCACATTATAAAATGATGTCAGACACCTATCCTCATGGATTTTTGTCCCTTTTTTATATTCTTGCCAACGTGGCATTCCTGGATGCTTGAGTAAGAGTCATGTGCAGTACTCCCTCGGATGGGGGTACTCTCCCTCCAGTGAAGCCCACACAAAAGATTGTTTCCCAGCCATTAAGCTGTGGCTTATCTCTCTCTGGTTGCCTCTGGCCTGCAAATCTTCAGACAAAAGATTTTGCCAACTTTGACCAGGATTTGCCTGGACTTGTCTATCTGTGTCCCTCAGACAAAGGATTTCTAAACCCTTGTCCAGAACATTTCCATTGGTGTTCTTCAGCAAGTTTTGAGGCAGTGATGAAAAAGAATGATCTCTTACAGTCCCTTATCAGATGTCCTGAGAATTTCATGTCTGCTTGTAAGTAATTTGAATTAAATAGTAGCATACAAGAAAAATAAATAAATAAATAAATAAATAATAAAAAAAAATCTGCAGTGAATTGTTGCTATGCTGTAAGTTAAAACTTTTAAATATTCAGAAAATAGGACTTTACATTTGTAAGCAACTTATAATATCAAACTAGATCACTATTATTGATGGTATATCTCTTAAGTTTTTATGTAATTGAAGACACTTGCTTAGAAAATCAACTAGGAAAATTTTAAGGTGTGCATGGGAGTATATAGCCAGCGTGGCATTTCTAAACCATTTGCATCTTACCTGTAACACCTTTCTTTCATTTAGAAGATGTTTTAGCAACAAAATATGAACTAAAAATGCACACTTATTATTCACTTCTTGAAGAGTCCTTAGTTATGACCACAGGAAGAAGACTCCAAGAGCACAATAGGGTCAATACTGATCACTAAATATTGTGCTTATGTCACAAACTACTTGGAAAATGGTTTATGTTTTCATGGTAAAGATCTGCTGTTTAAACTGAGGGATAAGAGAGAAACATACAGACAGCAGAAGCAGGAATATGTGCAGAGATCAGAACAGGAAAGCCAAGGCACAGATGGAATTAAACTTGGGTAGGTATGTGAAAAATAAGAAGGGATTCTACAGGTAAGTTGAACAGATAAATGATAAATGGTAAGGGAGAGCAGGCCTCTTCAGTCTCAGGCTGAGATACTCAACGAGTTCTTTGTCTCAGTCTTTGTTGCTAGTAAAACTTCTCAAGACTGTTATGTCCATGAAATTCTAAGCAGGTGTCAGGGGGGCAAAATCCCTCCCAGTGTAAGAGTGGAGAAAATCCAGGATCTCCTACATTTTTCTAACTATTTTTAGCCATACAGAATTTCTTATTATTATTTTTAAAAGCCAATTATTATGTTGAATTCAACAATCTTTTAGGACTTTTTTTCCCCATATATTAGGGTAATAGGACAAAACCTATGATGATTTCAGTGAAAGATATTCACTAGTTAACAAGTCTTTTTGCGCTGAAAATAAAATGAGGCTCTATAACTTCCTTAGAAACACACATTATCCACACTTTTACTACTGCTATATAGAACAATCAACATGCACATAGATTACATGCTATTCATCTCTTGGATAAGGAATAAGAAACTCTTTTACAAATACATTAACAGTAAGAGGAGGACAAAGGAGAATATCCACTCTTTGCTGGATGAGGCTGGGAATGTAACCACTGAGGATAAGGAAAAGGCGGAGGTTTTGAATGCCTTCTTTACATCTGTCTTTAAAAGTCAGACCAGTTATCCTCAGGGTACTCCTCTCTCTGAAATGGTAGTCTCGGCTGGGGAGCACGCTAACCCCCCCTGTGATTCTGGAAGAAACGGTCAGAGACTTACTGCTCCAACTGGACTGCCACAAGTCCATGGGGCCGGATGAGATCCACCCGAGGGTGCTGAGGGAACTGGCGGAGGTGATAGCCAAGCCATTTTCCATCATCTATCAGCGCTCCTTGTTGACTGGTGAGGTCCAGGAAGACTGGAGGTTTGCCAATGTGACTCCCATTTACTAGAAAGGTTGTAAGGAGGATCTGGGGAACTACAGGCCTGTTAGCCTGACCTTGGTTCCAGGGAAGCTAATGAAACAGATTGTCTCGAGGGAGATCACGCGGCAAGTGTGGGATGACCAGTGGATCAGACCTAGCCAGCATGGGTTCATGAAGGTCCTGCTTGACCAACCTGATCTCCTTCTATGATCCTGTGACCCATCTGATGGATGAAGGAAAGGCTGTTGATGTGGTCTACTTAGACTTCAGCAAAGCCTTTGACACTGTCTCCCACGGTATTCTCCTGCAAAAGCTGGCAGCCTGTGGCTTGGATGGGTACACTCTTGGCTGGGTAAGGAGCTGGCTGGAGGGCTGGGCCAAGGGAGTGGTGGTGAATGGAGTTAAATCCAGTTGGAGACCAGTCAGGAGCAGTGTTCCCCAAGGGTCGGTGCTGGGGCCTGCCCTCTTCAATATCTTTATTGATGACCTCTATGAGGGTACTGAGTGCACCCTCAGTAAGCTTGCAGATGACACCAAATTGGCTGGGAGTGTGGATCTGCCTGAGGGTAGCGAGGCCCTACAGAGGGATCTGGACAGGCTGGAGAGCTGGGCTAAAGCCAATGGGATGAGGTTCAACAAGACCAAATGCCAAGTCCTGCACTTCGGCCACAACAACCCCAGGCAGTGCTATAGGCTTGGGGCAGAGTGGCTGGAAGACTGTGTGGAGGAAATGGACCTGGGGGTACTGATTGATGCTCGGCTGAACATGAGCTGACAGTGTGCCTCGGTGGCCAAGAAGGCCGACGGCATCCTGGCTTGCATCAAAAACAGTGTTACTAGCAGGAACAGGGAGATAACTGTCCCCCTGTACTTGACCCTGGTGAGGCCGCAACTTGAGTACTGTGTTCAGTTTTGGGCCCCTCACTGCAAGAAAGACATTGAGGCTCTGGAATGCGTTCAGAGGAGGTCTATGAAGCTGGTGAGGGGTCTGGAGCACAGGCCTTATGAGGAGCGGCTGAGGGAACTGGGATTGTTCAGCCTGGAGAATAGTAGGCTCAGGGGAGACCTTATAGCTCTCTATAACTTCCTGAAGGGAGGTTGTAGTGAGATAGGGGTTGGCCTTTTCTTTCGTGTAGACAGTGATAGAACTAGAGGCAATAGTTTCAAATTGCGCCAGGGGAGATTCAGGCTGGACATTAGGAAATATTACTTCTCGGAAAGGGTAGTCAGGCACTGGAATGCACTGCCCAGGGGGGTGGTGGAGTCACCGACCATGGGGGTGTTCAAGAAACATTTGGACGTTGTGTTGAGGGATATGATTTAGCTGGGAAGTATTGGTGATGGTTGGACTGGATGATCTTCTAGGTCTTTTCCAACCTTGATAATTCTGGGATTCTGTGATTCTGATTCTGGATTTTACAGTATCAGATAAAATAAATAAATAAATAAATAAATAAATAAATAAATAAATGAAAGGAACAAGACAAAGATTCTTCTTTATTTTCTTACCTGAAACATGTGCAGAACCATGTTGACCAGGACATGACTGATCTGAATCTGAAAACAATTTTGATGAACCCTTTACAAAGAGATTTTACATTACAGATTTGCTAATGTCCTTGCTAAAGAGCTGAATCTTCAAAACATTTCATCTGCTCCAAAACTGAAACACCTAGGAATATGATTATAAACTAATCATTACACAAGCTCTGCTGTGTGACTGTAATTTGCTGCTCAGATTCTAACAAATTGTCTCCTCAAATCAAACATCTGCTACTATAAATGACAGTGATTACTGAATAGGGGTATTAGGCATCTTAGCCCATAAAAATATCAAAGAAGCTTGATATACTGTGATTGAGAAAGTGCAAGCCTTCATAAGTATATTTTTAACACTTGGGAAAGAAAAAAAAAAAAAAAAAAAAAAGGATGTTTAAGAATCTTAGTAATATCTCTCTGAGCTTTTATTCTAAGACTCTCTTTTCAGTTTGTTTGGTCATAAGTTTGTTAGAATTTCATAATGATACCTTCTTAATGATGGCATTGATATATACATTTTAAAACAATAACTAATTTCTGCAAGAACAATTTATGATTTTTTTTTTTCTGAGTTTAATTTTATATGGAATTATTTTCTTCTCCTTTTTTTTTTTTTTTTTTTTTTTTTTTCTATTTATTCAGATATCCTCCTGCTATAATTACTTCTATTCCCACAAGTTGTGAAGAATAATATTTAATTTAAATTTAAATTTAATTTAAATTCCAATTTCATCAGAAATAAATATTTTCTTCTGCAAAAATCTGTTTAAATTTGGGGAAAATATGATTTTTAAGTTTTTGTTTGTTTGTTTATTTGTTTGTTTGTTTTTAAATACAGAATACACAATCCTTGTAATCAAAGAGGAGAAATGAATGAGAAATGGTCACAGAATCAAGCAGTTCTATTTGATTAGCATTACCTGGTGGTAAACACATTGGATATCCTGAGTTAAGTTGTGCTCTGCTCCAAGACACACTCCTGCAACAATAAAACTGACATTTTCATACCCCAGGTATGAGCCCAGTAACTGTTTAACCTATTGTGAATGCTTTTTTATCTCATCAAAAATGATTTTTTATTACTCTATTATTATCACTACTGGTATTGAAATTATTATTTTATTCTGAGTACAAGAAATGTTACAGTTAGGAGTCTTAGGACTTGTCAATGCTCATTTTGTCTGAGATATAGATTTCTTCACTCTAACTACTATGAAGCACTGACACATGTTTTTTGCTCTCCTTCAGCCTCTGCTTTGTGAATAGGATAGGATAAAGTTCTGTCCAGCCATAATGGTTATAATATCGCAAGAGACTTCTTGATATTACCTGACGTTCAAAGAAACAATGGGACACCTGTTAAACTTTATGTGGTTCTCAAGAAGGAGGAAGGAGTCTATGGTAAGAAAATGTGTGCAAATAATTCCAAAAGGAAGGGACTTGATCCCCAACATGAAACTTCTCTTAATGAAGATCTGAGTCAGTGATAAAACAGAGCCCACCACCTTTTTGCTTGAGGTGTTTGTTTTGAAGTATTTACTTTATGCTTTGTGAACTGTTTGCAGATCTGTTGCAAGTATTCCCTGAACAGAGAATGAAGTAAATAATATATACATTAATTTTCCAAATTCTGATAAATATGTGCTTATTTTCTATCGGTTAAGACTAAAAAACATTATTAGTAACCTTAACTTCTATGTTTACACATTTGGTTTGTTACTACTTGGTCTATGTTCTTTCAGGAATTAAGCACGGTGCTTAATTCTGAGGTTTGCTCAAGATTCAGTATAGTTTATCAACAAGAAATTGTCTCAAAACAGAGGAACCATGATTTTCATTCAAACAAGTGGTCAAAGGACAACTTCACTGCCTCTCATCCCCTCCCTCTCCTTTTTTTTTTTCCAGAAAACATTGAGAGTTAAAGTGCTTATTTGTGATGTCATGAAAAAAGGCTCAGTGTATATAGCCTTCTGCATAAGATGATTCAGAAACAAAACTCCCATGATTCAAAAGAGTGTAGAAACTGAAAGCAAAGGTAAACTAGAGAGACTATGTGTTTTTTCTGATAACAAAAAACATGACAAAATAAGAAATGTAGGAAAACCAATAATTTGTAGTACAGGATTAACAGAGGGTAAGACTTCTATGGTATTCTTATCTTTTCAATCTATTTTTCAGTCTTTTATTTTTTAATGTAAAATGAATTAGGTGCCTAAAACTTCAGCATTCCTTACATAGAGAGAGTTTCATCAGTATGACATTTATGCCCCTATGTTTTACTTCAAACATTTCATGTAAATGCCTACTCATATTTAAACCTTGTTAAGATATCCAAGACATGTATATGGGGTTAAAAGATATGGAAACACAGCACATACAGAGGACACATATTTCTATTGAAGCTGTTGAGTATTGTGGTGGATATGCAAAGCATCCTCAAAGGACACTAAAACGTCCAGGCACTAGAATCTTTCTTTCTGTGCAAAGAGTTACACTTCAGGGTTAGAATAACTGCATGAAATTTCTGGTGCGTCATTTAGCAACATGTATCAGTCTATAACACCCATACAGAGAACTCTGCTAGTAAATTTGACAATTGAGCCCCAGGGCTTCAGTGAATAATATTTTAATTCATCTATTTTATCATTATTATTATTATTTCCAGTTGCATAAGCACCCAGAATTTATATCTTCTTCTGCATGAGGGTGTAGAATTTTTGTATGAAAAATGAATGTTACAGCATGTCAATGGCTTATGGACTGATTTGGCCTGGTTCCATGACTAGCAGGGTGGAGGGACCTGCGGTTCTGCACCCCAGAAAGGGATAAGTGAAAAGGATAGAGAGATGGGCCTAAAACAGAACAGTGACAACGATCTGAGGAGAAAAAGACTACTTTACTAAACAATGCATCAGAATGCAAGATAACACACTAGAATACAGTATAATACACTATAATTCAAATTGAAGCTAATGAATCAAATTAAATGAGAAAGAGTATCTGAAAACTGAATGTCTTACTCTAATGCTGAGGCAAGACGCGCAGTTGGGAGAAGCAGAAGGGAGAAGAGCCAGGTCCTGTGACTTTGCCAGGGATTTTATCTCTAGTCTGAATGTAGAATCCTTTGGGGTATGTAGTTCTTATTCTCTTCTGGGACAGGTACCTGGAACTGGAACATTAACTCTTTAACTCTTAGTGCACCAGATGATGTTATGATGTGGAATACCAATAACCAAATATCATAAAACTGTGGAATAGCTTCCTATTCCCACTCTGATTATTTCAGCTTAGATTTTCTTGCTGATTTTTGAAAAATACATAAATGCTTTCTTAATTCCACTGAGTGACATGCATGTTTCTTTAACATTCTGTGAACTGACTAGGAGAAACTGTTCCGATTACAGTTGTTACAGTTACAATCTAAGCAGTTCAAGACACAGCTGACTTGAAAGCCATTGGCCTGCAGCCCTCCTTTTCCATGCTCAAAATGAACAGGTCTCAGAGCTATTTTATAGGTGTTCCTGTAGTGGCTAAATGACAAATTAACAGAACAAGTAACTGGAGCTTTCTCTTAGGGAAATAAATCAGAATGTTAGCAAATCACAGATAAACCGTTAAGAAAATTGGTTACACTATCAAAGAAAACCTGATTTGATATCAGTGGATTTGGAAAATCTTCCTGTGGTTCTCACATGTTAATATTTTGTTTGCACCCTTTTGTGACCATAGTCACAAAAAGACATAGAAAAAAAAAAAATAAAAAAAAAAATCTTAGCTATATTGATTAAAAAACATTTTGTTAAATTTGACTCATAAAAATTCAGCTTTCTTTTTCTTTTTTTTTTCCTCCTCAATTTTTTGAATGTTTTGTTGTTGTTATTGTTTAGTTTTTTTTTTTTTTGTCTGTTTGTTTCTCTATTTTCAGTATCAACAAGGGTTGGATTCAATATCACTTCTCAAATACTCTCATTGATTAAAGCAGTAGCAACAAACTCTTATAAGACTAATAATAATCAATAGTAATCCTATTCCCAAATTAAGATGTACAACTAATCATTTTGCAGGCTGACACTATAAAAATGAAAAATGCAGGATGACATCAGCCAGCATCATTTTAAAGTCTGTGAAAGTATAAGTAGAACAAGGCAGTAGTGCAGTTCAAATGATAAAATTTTATTATGGAAAATCAAAAACAAAACAAAACAACAATCACAATAACAACAATAACAAGAACAACACTGAAAACCAAGGAGAACATGAACTTGTTCATAGATAATTCTAAAATACTGGAATCCTCAATAAAGAGGAGCAAAATCCAATATTTTTACATAATTAAAAATAACGAAATAGGAATTATAAGATTTATAAAGCGAATCAGGCAGGAATGCATGCTTTTTTTAATAACAATGACATTATCTCTGTACAGACTTTTAAGTAACAGTCTTGAATATTTCTACCTTGAACACTCTGAGATGATATGGGCAAAAGAGAAGTTCCATCATGAGATTTGAAGATAAGGCATTTGGCATACTCAGTAAACATGGAGTTGTTTCTTTTATATTAATTTACATAAAGAAGCAAAACATCGCAAAACATCTATATAGAACCTTACAGTTATCAAGAGGTAAATATAAAAAGGCAAGTGCCCCAGGAACCTAAACAGCAATTTTACCTGAGATTGTACTTGCAAGAACTACAGATGACATCATTTACAGAACGCCAAAGGCAAAATTTTCCTTTTCTTGATTTTAGTAAAAGGCTTTTAAGCACAGAACAGCTTTGCAAAATCATGCCTTTAGTGTGAAGAAAACATGTCATGCAAAATTAGCCAAAATACCAAAGTAAACAAATAGGCTTTGCTCTACTCATCTATTTTAGTTATCTCAGGCCTTATTCAAAAAAAAGTTTTCTCAGAGAGAAATATCACCACCAGGTAAAATAATAATAATTTGTCTCTGAAAGACCATGGAAATGAGAATGAAAAATTAAACTGAAAGACTGTTTAAATGTTTTCGATATGTATATTTTCCAGTCCACACTTTTTTTCATCTTTTGCATATCTTCACTGGAGTAAATTGAAGTGTTCTTTTTCAAAAATACCAATAGGATGTTCCATCTTAAGGTCAGATTATACATTGGAATGACTGTTGAATGAAGACAAAGGAATATGAAGTTTAACAGCAAAAAAATATATATATTGATAATTGCAGAATTTACCCAGTGAACTTTAAAAAACAAAAACAAAAAACAAAACAAACAAACAAACAAACAAAAAAAATAACTGAGCGTCTAACATGGAAAACTACAAAAAAGGTGTATGTTTAGATCACCTAAGCCTTTCTCCTATGTGATCATTACCAAACAAAATGAGGCCTTATTGGCCTAAATGGTTTAAAAAACGCCTATACAATAGTGAAGGTTTGAAGAAAATAGGGTCTTGAAGATCAGTCAGCTCCAATGAGCTAGCAGATGGAGTGAGATAGATATACGGAGATAAAGAATTACAGAGATAGGTATGTGTCCCTCAGATGCAGATCTAGTAGTTTCTCAGCAATATATTTTTGTAAGTTTAATAAAGTGCTATATAAAATTGAATTAACTAATAGTGTTTACATGTAATGTCAGCATGTTTACCTTGTCATCATTTCTGTTACTTGCATCAGTTGACTTTCTACAAAATATCTTCAATTATTTATTTAACATCTTGAGGACAGCTTAAAAGAGGACAATAGGAATTTTTAGAGTTCTGAACTGTTTATGAATAAATTGATAAAGCACGACCCTCTTTATGATTGTCTACAACTATAGTTCTGTTCTTCTTTGGCATTGTTAGAATCCAGTCAGATGAAAAGAGCAACTGAGTTAGATCTGGGGGCAGACATAAGAATGATGACAAGAAATCATAGTATCATCATAGTATCATAGTATTGTGCGAGTTGGAAGGGACCTTAGAAATCATCGAGTCCAACTCCCGGAATTCAAGCCCTTCTGTGTAGCAGAGCAGCGCTTCTACCACTTGAGCCACAGGGGGGATTCGAACCCGGTCCCTCTGGTACTGCAATCAGCACTTTATACCACTGCTCCACCGGGGGCACACAAATCATGAAGAAGTTTCTAGAACTGTCAAGACTTGAACATTTTGGGCATCTCCAGAAGCAGAAACTGAAGCACATAAATGGAGCTAATATCACTTGACATTAATAATCAGCTAGTTTAATATTATTTTGGAACTATTCTCATTAGGTCCCTTGTAAATTAGATAAAAATAAATACATGCTCTGGGAAAATATTTCAGCTTATTGTAGAATTTTTAATTACATAATAATTATATGCTAGATTAAATTGATTATTTTTGTTCATGTTAGGATGAGGAACTTAAATTTTGATAGTAGTGGCTCTTCTACAGAATTAGAGTATAGAATGACTAACTCAGGTATAAACCAATAGTAAAGATCATAAGCAGTGTGTATTTCATGAGATCATTAGTGATAAGAAGTACAGAATTAAATTTATTTGAGCAACAACTGAAGATCAGCTTTAAGGAAATAACAGCACACTTGAGCATAGAAATTAAAATATTTATGTCCTTTTTGGATTACCTTTACTATTGTTTGAAAGTAAAAATATCTTGTAATAAAATCTCACCTAAACTTTTCTAGTCTTTTTCATCTCATTAAAGTCTGTATTTTCCCTCTAGTTCTGTTTTCCCTTTTCTTCTATAGCTCTTTTTCCATCCCCTCCACTCCCCTCCACTCTCCATCTTAAGTCGACTGTTTTTAAAATAGATGTGTGTGGAAATCAATAAATAAATGTAAATAAACATAATGTGCTCTTAGTACATAATCTGAGTTTCAATTATACTTGCCTAACTAAAGAACAAATGCAGATTATGGCAAAGCATAGACATCTCTGTTTTGCATACTCCTGAATTAAGCACTGTAAAGATAATAAAAAGATATTTAGGAAGTGGTTCTTTCTATCATAATGTAAAAGTCTAAAAATAGTTTGCTGAATCAAACCCAAACATCTTTACTTTTCAATTAGCATGAAGAAAA
This sequence comes from Excalfactoria chinensis, assembly GCF_039878825.1. NCBI lineage: Eukaryota > Metazoa > Chordata > Aves > Galliformes > Phasianidae > Excalfactoria > Excalfactoria chinensis. Next base: position 140,374,409 of record NC_092825.1, read on the forward strand.
CTTAAAGCAAAAGTTTAATGCTGATAACTCCTGCAGTGAGCAATAGGCAGAAATTTAGAAACATGCCAAACCACATACTGCTAAAGCAGGAAGTCATTCAAATTGAATTTGAATTAAGATACAATAAAAATGATTTTAATAGGTATCATATTATTTTTCTTGTCAGACACAGTTTGTCTTATTGGTCTTAACTAAGTAATGCATTATTAGGCAGGGATTTGTTACCTACATAACAATAAATTCATTTTTTTGCCTCATTTATCTTTTTTCCTCTCAAATTCTGCCTCAGCAAATAACACCTTCCATGGATAAAAAGTAAACTGAGAGTAAGAGACATTTTTAGGAGTTAATGCAGTGGTAAGGCTAAGTTTACTGAAAGTATATAAGGCATTTAAAAATGATTCTTCCCTTTAAAATAAAATTTAATGTTTTTTTCTGTGTAGCCAACCTCCAAATGATAAAGGTCATTAGGCTGATTTGATATTTAGTCTCAAGTGAACTGAATAATGTTCTTCACTTGTGACACAAGCATCCAATCATATTTAAATTGCAGAATAGCAGAATGGCCTGGGTTGAAAGGGACCTGAAGAATCATGAATCTACAGACTCCCCAACACAGGCAAGGCCACCAACCTCTACATTTAATACTGGACCAGGATGCCCAAGGCCCCGTCCCACCTGGCCTTTACATAGGTTAATTAAACTGTTTTCCTGGTCTCAGATAGGATAGAGGGCTGTTCTTTTATTCCTTCCTAATATCTGCTATGATTCTATATTTTGGCTTTAAAAGAAAAACAATGTTGATAATGTGATAATGCACACTCATGTTTTAGTTCTTACTAAGCAATGCCTGCACATAGCCTAGGGCGTTTTGATCTCTTGTACTGTTCTGATAGCAAAAAGTAGTGAGAAAGCACAGAGTTTGGAGAGGACAGAACTAGGACAGCTGACCTAAACTGACCAAAAGGAGATTGGATAATATATGATACCATGTAAAAAAGACTTTGAAAAACTGTGATGAGTTGGCTTGGGACAGCAATTGCTTGGGATCTGACACCATTGGTGTGTAGTGACCAATTGTGTTCAACGGGACTTGTTTTGTAAACATTTTTTATTATCATTAATATTATATTACTATTCTTTTCCTTTTCTGACTTAGGAAATAGTTTTTATCTCATCCCATGGGTTTCACTTTTTTTTTCTTTTTCCAATTCTCTCTCATCCCACTGGAAGGGGAGAGTGAGCAGATGACTAAATGGTGCTTAGCTGCCTTCTAGATTAATTCACAACTGTTTCTATCTTGTACATTTTACAAATGCTACTTCTTTTGATTATGTAATATTTGATGGCATGCTATAATTATTCATTACTGAAGTGCATGATATGCCAATTATGTCTCAGACATATAATTTCCTAAGTATTTTCTTTATTTTTATTTGCTTTTTTTTTTTTTAATTTTATTTCTTTATGAGGGGAATCTAAATAAATCACTTTTTAGTAAAAATGGAGTTCCTGAAAATATTAAGCTTATGGCTACTATTTTCATCTTGTAAGCTACTGATTCTAACAAAATAAACTATTTTTTGTCATTAGAATTTGAATGGCTTAAAATAGAAATGAAAGAGATGGCAAAATATGTTACTTTTTCACATAGTTCCATGATAGTTTTCCGAATCTAACTAATTTGTTTTTCCTAAATATTACTCTTTATTATCTTTCACAGAGTTTCATAGCAAATGTTGTCCTCAGTACAATTTTTATGGGAGCTAGTTGCTCTCTATCAGACTATCAGCATGACTCTCTCAGTCAACTATTAACTAACCTTTGGCACTAAAATAGAATTCCTTACTTAAGTGGAAGGAATTTAGAAGTTAATTAGGTGTTAATTTATGTAAACTGACACCCAGAAAGCAAGGAAATGTTCTAGTGAAGATTTTTGATTGTTTGTTTGTTTGTTTCCAAATAGGGAAAGCAAAGGCTCCAATCTTAGAAACAGAACTTCAGAAGTCATTAAATTCATTGCTTTTCATCAACAGATCTATCTTGTTCTGTCCACACTTCATAGAATCATACCATCAAAACAACGGAAATCCACTTTGTTTTCTAGGAATATAGTTAATTTAGTCACACTGAGAAGAGCCAGAAATTGTCCAGCTTTGATTAAAAATAAAGAAGTGAAATAAAGAAACCAACTGTGAAATCAAACAAACAAAAAAAAACCTCAGCTAAGGCATGAGGTTGTTATATATATTGAATTCTATATTTTCATAAATATTCACTCAATAATGCCTTCCAGATTTAACAGCAACAGCAAAAACAACAAAAGGAAAAATTTGATCTTTGTTTACTAAACAAAGTAAATAAACATGCAAAGCATCATCTCTATAATGTTTTTGGACATATGATTCTGTGGTATTGAACTGAACACCGTATCAGCATGTAATGCTAAAGTCTCACATACAGTTAGTTTAAACTCCTGGCCCATTTAAGTCTGCTAAAGATAAATATTTTACAGTGGAAAACGTTATTTTCCTATCTCAAACAATACAATACTACCTAACCTGCTTGTGCATCTCTCAAAATTTAATCTTTAGATGTCTGTTTTACAAATAAGCAAACAGATTTAAAATAAATAAATAAATAAATAAAATAAAATAAAATAAAATATATAAAGGAATTACTGCAATGATAATATGTTGAAAGTTGCCACTTTATATATTGAGCGCTTTTTATTGCATCACAGAAATTTATTTTGTCTCAAAGCAATTAATGTGATAATCAGTTTTCATTCCAACTACTTCTTCAAAGATAATGCAATCATATTCAGTCTCAGGAAATTTGCACAAGCTTTCTTCTTGATCATCAAAGGGCATAAGCATATGTGCTAATTTCAGATATCTTATGACATATACAAATTCTCAAGGCAGTGAGTAACTTTGCTTTTTGTTTGTTTGTTTTGTTTTTCCACTTGAGATAAAAGAGGCTCTAGAACAAGGTGTCCTCGCAAACACGTTTTGTGGAGGCTTGCAAATTCCTCTGCGCTTGATATCTGTAATTTGTAAACTCTCACCAAATAAGGCTTCTGTTGCAAAAGTCAATCTCCAGGTTGAGTTAATGAAATTTGGACTTACTGCACAGGCTTAATATCTTAATTAATATTAACTTCTCTGCTTTGGGCAGGATAAAGTTGGAGTTAATTTCACATTTGATGCATGAAACAAAGAGGAGTCACCTGCAAGGGGGAACATATATTAAGCAGATCAGGAAGGCTGTAACCTGCAGTATTTTAACCAGTGAGTAGAGAGGGACAAACAATCATAGAACCATAGAAACACAGAATCATACAATAACTTGGGTTTGAAGGGACCTTTAAGATCATCTTGTTCCAATTCCCCTGCTATAGGCAGGAGCACCTCCCTATAAACCAGGCTGCTCAGAGCCCCATCCAGCCTGGCCTTAAATGCCTACAGGAGAGGGCTTTCACAATCTCGCTGGGCAGTCTGTTCCAGTGTCTCACAACCCGCGCAGTAAAGAACTTCTTCCTAATATCTAATCCAAATCTACCTTCTTCCAGTTTAAAACCATTTCCACTCATCCTTGTCACTACTTGCCCTTACAAACATGGTTGGGAAATAAGGATGAGAGGAGGCTGCACCTCCAATACTTTGAGAGGCCCAGCAGGGGGAACTGTCACCATGGACTTTCCCTTCATTCAAATAGAGAAAACTTAAGGTTCTCCTCTCTATTTGAGGGAAAACTGAACAAGACTATTTGAGCAAAACTTTCCCAACATAATGCAGAATTACAATAATGAAATTACTCTGCTTGGATTTGAAAATTCATGTATGTGTACCAAAATTTAATATATATTTTAAAACAATTTGTAGGTGGGAAGGAAATGGCAATGCAGACAGTAGACATGAAAAATGTTGAATATCACTTTGTTGATTTTCAGCTTCCTTCACTGCAAAAAACTCTTTAGTGCTATATCCTTGATTCAAGTTACAGACTATTTAATAAGGGATGAACTAGAAATATTGTTGGAATACTATTTTTAATATTATTTTTCACAAAATCAAATCTCAAAAATGATAAAATTCAGTATATCCAAAAGCATTTACAGGTGAAAATTCACAGCATGTGCAGGAACTCTCAACAATTTCACGGGTCTAGGTTAAACTACTTGGGAGGAATTAAATATTTATTACTGTTGGCCTACAATATCAAATTGCAGAGAGATATAAGCAGTATATTTATAGGATTACCTGTATATCATCTTCTATTAAAATATACACATATTTATGTATTTAATCAAGAAAAGATGGAAAAATACCAATGGTAAAAAGGAGCATGTCACGGAGTTATCTAGATCAATCTGTGTCTGTGACAGGGGGGCAGTAGGCCATGGGCCCTCCAGCCCCTTACAGATGGGAAAGGGGAAAAGGGAAAGGGGTAAGGAGATGGGAGCTGGGCTCAAGGAGGCAAACAGAGAAGTGGCAACAATCTAAGGAGGAAAACTTATTTTACTAATTACAATCTAGTTGAAATTGAGGCTAAAAAATCAAGAAAATAAGAGAGAAAAAGGGGTTTCTGAAGACCAAGAAGCCTACTTTGAAACTCAAGGTGCCATGGCATGGAAGCACACCCACACCCACTGCCAGGCAGTGAGAGAGAGAGCGAGCGAGCGAGCGTCCCTTCTGTGACGTATTTCCCTCACCGACTGTGAGGTCCTCTGTGACGTGTAGTTTTTCTCTGTGCTCCACATGATGTTGTGATGTGGAATACCAATGGCAAAAATTACAAAACCATGGCAGAGCAACAGACAATGTGAAAGTCTAAAGACAGGATAGACAACCTTCTTGTAGTTGGACCCGGTTGTGACACATGTTAAAGTGATTCTCTAAATTATTTTAGCAAATCTGTCTATACTGTTAATAGAGTGATCTCAGTCATTGACAAATAAACACAGATGAGATGAATACCATGGTAATTATAGAGCTTGACCCCACATTTATGCATACTGGATTATAGCCTTAGCACATGATGTCTTACTCTTTGTGAATGAAAGACAGAATCTATTGATTTCTGCATTCAAGTTTGAGGCTAAAGCACTCATCCAGAAAACAAGATAATTGGCTTAAGCTTTCACACTACTCTGAAGGGATTCATACAGTTCATTTTCTATGAAATTGCATAACCATTAAGATTGCAGCGGTTTGCCATTTACTTTGAGACAACTCCTAGTGCTGACAATGAGATTTATGGGAATAAGAGAAAAACAAATAACAAAAACTTAACTCCAAATTTTTACTGCTAGAATAGCAGTTGTTAGTGTGGGATCATACTGATCCTACTGATATGACAACACAAACAAAATTAATTTTGGAAAAAAAAAAAAAAGCATCATGAGTAGTATATAATGAATATTTTATCCCAAGTTAAATACCCACAAGGCCAAGGGTTCAAATTTGAACATTTAATATTGTAGAAGTTCAATATAGCTTCTGAAAAAATGCTTTAGTTATCATATCTTATCCAAAATATAAACATCATAACTTTTCTTGTTTTTAAACAGGAGGATAATACTTAGGGATGTGCAAAATTAGGTTGAAGTGATTGGAATTCGGGCATCTGTGTTAGTTTTCTTTCCAATCAAGATGAAAAAATAGGTACTTTTATAGTATACCTGGTCTCATCCTACAAATGATTTACATAATAGCCTGACCTACTAAGACGAGGGGAAATGGCCTCAAGTTGTGCCAGGGCAAGTTTAGGTTGGATATTAGGAAGAACTTATTTACAGAAAGGGTAGTTAGGTACTGGAATAGGCTCCCCATGGAGGTGGTTGAATCTCCATCCCTGGCTGTGTTTAAGAGCCGTTTGGATGTGGTGCTCAGGGATATGATTTAGCAGAGGGTTGTTAGAGTTAGGGTACTATGGATAGGCTGTGGTTGCACTTGATCATCTTTGAGGTCTTTTCCAACGTGGGTAATTCTATGATTCTATGATTCTGTGATTCTATGATTAAGGACCTGGAGCATCTCCTATTTAAGGAAAGGATGAGAAAAGTGTCTCTGTTCATCTTGGAGAGGAGATATTTGAGTGGGGATCTAAAAACTGTTTATAAATACCTAAAGCATGTGAGTCAGTCAGATCAGACTCTTTTTGCATGTTCTGACTGACTTTCTGCTGAGAAATCCATCACATCTTTACTTGAAGCACTAAGGATCTATATATATGCACTGATTCAAATTTTTATTAAGCACTACAGGCAAAAGCCATTCATTCTAAGTTGTTTTCTGAGACCTTTGTGGTGCTCAGGGATATGATTTAGTGGAGAGTTTTAAGAGTTAGGGTACTGGTTAGGCTGCGGTTGGACTTGATGGTCTTCAAGGTCTTTTCCAACCTGGGTAATTCTATGATTCTATGAGTCTGAACATCTAAAGTCTGCTCAGGTCTCACTGGAGTTGTGAATTGCATTTGTGGCATATAAAACAGAATATCATCTGTGGTTAAGTACTGAAGTCCAAAGCTGTATTTTATATGGCTCTGATTATCGATCACACACTCTTTCCACAGCTAACAGATTTTATTCTGAGTGTTCCATCAATATTCTGTGTGAGAAATGCTGAACTCTGTATGTTTAAATGGTCAGCTCTTCCATTGCCCCATCTGTAAAGAAGTATGATACTTTTTTTTTTTTTTTTTTTTTTGTCTTCACAACAGCTATTTTTGCAGTTATACATCAAGATCTCTATCAGTTTTTCATGCTACAATGAACGTACTTTATGTGAGGCAAAGGAGCACAACTTATAGGGAAAACTAAGCATTGTTTTTAGTCTAACAGTAGTCCTGTCTAATCACGACTTATTATTAGCCCAGTTACCCTAGTACTTGCAGTTTAAACATTTAATGTAATACATACACCTGTCTTGAAGCACCTACTTCTTCCTCTGCTGTTGTGCTCAGTCTTCCAGTGCCTTCATATGCACTGAGATCACTGGCTTCAGCTGAGACGAGTGTGATGCTGAGAGCAGCTTATTTCTTCCTCCTTATTCTTGGATCCACCTTAGATTATTTTCATGCATTTGTTACAATTAAAATCACATACAAACTTACTATACATTGTTTGTTTTATAACAAGTCTCTTATTCTTTTTCTCTGTTTACCCTAAATCCTTTTTTTTTTTTTCTTTTTCCTAATGCAGCTCCCAAGAGCTGTGTAATCAACCACTTATTGAATGCTTATGCCCTTTGAGCCCACATATGAAAATATGAGTCCTGTGTTCTCATATTTTCAAAGTTCCTGTTACTACTTCATGTTGGTAATCCACTATATTGCATCTTAGTGTAATGTTCCACATAGGTCATGACACACTGTACAACTGCTTTTAAGAACTATATATTACTTACTAGAATATACATACATCTAATATGTATATTGTATAAGATTATTACAGTGTGCAATTGTACAAAGCTAAGCAAAAGCTAAAATAAGTAAACAAGTTTATAGATAACTACTGTTACAGTGTAAGAAATGTAATGAAGCTCTTAGTGGCTGAAGTTATAGATAACTGCCGTCACAGTGTAAGAAATGTAATGAAGCTCTTAGCAGGTAATGCTCAGATGAAACCTATAAAATGTGGGGCCTCAATGATTTCCTAAGCACAGATTATGTTACAGCACTGTATTTATAGGCTACAACACTGTATATACAAAGTTATTTCACAGAAGAAACCAGTATATGATCTTACTATTTTTATCTTAAGTGAATAAAAATACTCAACAGATTAAAATAGAAGGCATTATTTCTTCCAGCGTTTTGTGGCTGCCTTTCATCACTGAATTCCTTTCTTTAGGGCCAGAGTTAATGCCTGTACTTCAGGGTACTGAGAAATGCTATTGCACACATCAGTCTTTACCTACCATGTTCATATTCATAACATGATGATAATGTCCTTTGGGGCCCTAAAACTGGAAAATATTGCAATTCCAATACCAGAGCCATGTTTTGTTTTGTTTTGTTTAATTTGTTTGTTTTCATAAATTTGATTAAATACAAAATACTCTGCACTGTTTTCATACTTTTAGCTCAGAAAAAGATTTAGTAGAACTTTATGGAACTCAAAAGAATGACTAAGTAAACTAATGTTTCCTGGTCTTTCCTGGGTGTCATAGAAAATTGGTTTGTATTTCAAGACTTTTTTTTTTTTTTTTTTTTTGTAGGATTTTATTATTATTATTATTATTATTTTATTTTTTTTCCAAATGCAAAAGAATTAGGAAACATCAATTTTCATTTCAGTAAGATTCAAATTATTTCCATTTCAAGCTAAAGAAAATGGGAAAAATATAAAATAAGCATGAAATAAGGTGGAAAATAGGAAGTATATTTGAAGACATTATGGAAAATATTCAAGAGAATTTCGCCAGTTGCTTTCTTTTCTTCATTTGTTTGTTTTGTTTTTTTGTTTTTTTGTTTTTTTGTTTTTTTTTTTTTTATTATTAGTTTCTGTCACTTCAGTTTTCAAAGTATCACAGTATTGTGCGAGTTGGAAGGGACCTTAGAGATCATCGAGTCCAACTCCCGGGATTCGAGCCTTCTGTGTAGCAGAACGGCACTTCTACCACTTGCGCCACAGGGGGGATTTGAACCCGGGCCTCCGGTGTTGCAAGCGGCACTTCTACCACTGCGCCACCGGGGCACACATATAATATATATATAAAACATATAATAACTTATTTCACAGTATTGCTTTTTGACATTTGTATTTCACTACAGCGAATTTTAGACATGTGTTTCTTAACTATTCTGATCTGATGCACTGCTACCCTTTAGCTTTTGTTCAGTCATTTGAAGAATGGTGAATCTTCACACATGTATAATAGTGCTTAAAGGCAAATCAGCAATTGCAAGTTTAATAGCTGCTAAGAGCAAATTTATACAAAATGCAATTACTAGAGTTCAAAGTCTGTTCTTCTCCATTCCAGTGAATCATAAGTTATTCATGGTCTCTCTTGTGACACATTGTTATTCATCTTAGCCCTGTTGAGAAAATAATGTGCTTTTGTTCATAGAATTTTCAATTGACTTTTGCTCTCTCTTTAAGCCAATCTCCTGAAGTCAAGGTAACATTTCTATTAAATGTAATTGCAATCAAATCAGCTTCTGCGAGGAAAAACTAGATTGAATAATACAAATACTGTCACTGAGTGTTTTTGTTGTTATCATTTTTTAATTAGCATTAAAAAAACAACAATAACGACAAACAGAAATGTTAACCCAAATGCACATGATCACTTCTGCCATTGAAATCATTATCTAGTATTAGAATGAATAGTATTCTTAATTACATGTTGATCACAGGCTGTATTTTGTCTTCATGACTTTCAAATTTCAAAGGTTATTTGTATAAAGCAAAATAAGCATCAATCTTCAACACTCTAAATTGACTAGGTAAAACATTAGGTAAGAACCTTAGATAGAAATTGAAAGAACGGGAACATTGTGCAGGTTAGTGTGATAAATCTGCCACCAATACCCTTTCAACAAGGTTAGCAGCTAAGAGTCAACACAAACAGAGGAAGGAAGAACTGTGCAGTATCTGGTTCTGATTTAAGAAGTTCATATGCATAAATTTAGTAGCTGCTATTATGCATTGAGTTAAAATTTTATTATTTATGACAATCACAATACAGTAACACACAATACATAGTTACTGTAAAATATTTACTTATAGATTCAATAAAATAAGGAGAATCTTCTGTGGTGGGTATTTTCTAAGATGGGTAACTAAAGTAATTTTTTGCTGTTTATCCTATATAACAGGAAGTGCAGAGAAACAGTAAATCCTTTCTGGTCTTTGGAGACTGTTTTGTCTTTGTTATCTGATTTTCTTTTTATTAGTGTATTTTCTTGCATGAAAATGTAAATATGTTAATTGTTTTATAAGTCATTTGAGATTATTCAATTTAAAACTGAGAAAAATGTTGTCTTAGGTAATGAGGAGAAAGCAATTAACTTAAAGATCTCTTCAAACTGTTTCCAGGAAAAAACAAACAAACAAACAAACAAACAAACAAACAAAACAGAAATATTGCTGATCAGTGCAGGTGGCTGTATTTCGAAAGCATAGTAATCAATAGATCAAGATATGAATAAAATCTCCTATAGACTGTAGAAGATGCATATGGACATAACTTCGTAGGTTTATGAAATTTTATTTTGAACAAGGCAGGAATGATAAATGAGTCACTTAAGTGTAAAGATTTGCACTTCGGTAAACTGTACTTCAGGATGTTGAATGTTAACCATAACTTTATGTCATTATGACAGGGAAGACTACTCTGCGTACCAGGCATGAATTGTCAGTGAAATATATACAGCTGGTGAATTTGTAACTGGTTTTGCACTTTACATGAAATACTGTATTTATCAATCTAAATGTTTGATTTAAAATTAAGGTTCACCTCTAAGACTATTTCTGATTAGGATAGAATGAGTGTCGTGTTTTTATGATTTCTGGTTACTGGTTGTCATGCTCCAATTTGTAGGAGGGAGAGTAAGTTCTTTAGTATATGTATACCAACAATATATACCAACAACAATATAAAGCATGAGATGAAGAAACAACGTTCAAATGTTGGTCCAACCAGTTTATTTCAAATCTTAATCAGGGAGATGGAGAAGGGAAGAACAGACAATTTAGGGTGATGGGGAAGGGAAGGCAGGCAATAGAAAAGATAGAAAGAGGCAAGAATTACATAAAGCAGGGATAGTCACCACCAGGATCCAGCAGTGGTCCTGTTGCAAGAAGTTCCGTTGGTCTGAGGCAAAAGAGCAGGAGGGAGAGCAGCAGCAGTGTGGCCAGCCTTGGGCAGCAAATGGATAGCAGGAAGAAGCTGCAGGGTAAGTCCAGGAGCCGGCATCAGGTTTCAGGTAGCAGGTCCAAGAGAGTCCATAAGTGGGCAGGACTTCTGTAGTGAGGAATCTGATGGCAGACACCTACTTCTTCTTCAGCATGCAGGTCTCGGGTCGTGAGGAATCTGTTGTCAGAAAACCTTTCTTGTTCTTCAGCATGAAGGCATCATGTTCTGAGGAATCTGATGTCAGAAAACACTCTCTTGTTCACATCATGAGGAATCTGATGTCAGAAAACCTGATTTCATGGCTTGCTGATCCCTCTTTTATCCTCCTTTTCTCCATCTTCCTTGAGATAAGCCCACACAAAAGACTGCTTCCTGGACATTAAACTGCAGCTTATCACTCCCTCCTTGCCCCTGGCCTAGTCCATCTGTATCCCTCAGACAAAGGATTTCTGAACCCTTGACTTTCTTGGATTGTTCATCTGTGTCCTTCAGCAAGCTTTGAGTCAGTGGTATAAAAGAATAATCTTACACTGGTATTCCACATCATAACATTTAGTGCACTGGGAGTTAAATTGTTAATGCTCCAGTTCCAAGTACCTGCCCAGAAGAGAAGAACTATATTCCCCAGAGGACTTTGCAGTCAGAGAGGAGATGTAACTCCTGGCAAGGTCACCTGACTGGGTTCTTGCTCTCTTTTCCTTCACTTCTCTCTGCTGTCCATCCTGACTGCACACATCACTTCAGTATTACTGTAAGGCCTACAGCTTTTAAATACTTTCTCATTAGATTTGATTTATTAACTTCAATTCTAATTATATTGTATTATAGTGTGTTATCTTTCATTCCAATACCATATTTAGTAAATTAGTTTGTTTCTCCTCAGATAATTGCCACTGTTTTTAATTATTTTGGGGTCCCTTGTCTCTGTTTTCCGGAGGTGCAGATTTTGCAAAATCCCTCCACCCTCACTAGTCACAGAACTGGGCCGAACCAGCCTGCATATCACCTCCCCAATTCAGCAAGGGGTCACTACTGCAATGGAGTCATCCAAGTCTCAGAGGAATAAATCAATTTATTGAGGGCTTTCTTAAGAACAATTAGCAACAGCAAACACTTGGAGGTAAAATTGGCTAATTGTCTAATTCCAATTAGTAAGTGTTACAGGCAAGACAATGTTAAGCGATGGCTGCTACAAAGAATTGAAGATAAAAGAAGATAAAGAGAAAAGGTAGAAAATGGGAGAAGAGAGACAGACAGATATACAAAGATAGCAAAGAAAAGTGGCTCACCACTCTTGCCGAGAGACAGTGATGTCTTGGTATCAGGTGCTGATCTTCAGTAGTGATCATAGAATCATAGAATCATAGAATTACCCAGGTTGGAAAAGACCTTGAAGATCATCAAGTCCAAACCAAATACTGATGTGTTATCAGAGGTTGAATTGTTCAGCTGTTGAAAGCCAATGACAGTACAAACTCTTACTTATAGTCCAAAGTGGTGAAGCCTCCTCTTTTGGAATGACAGCTTCTGGCTTCGGGATCTCAGCAGGAACTCCTTTCTTCCAGTCTTCCAAACCCTGCAAATTTAAGTCAGCAGATAAGAGGAAGTACGGAGATTCCAGTTCTCATCTTGCCTTCACAGAATACAGTGGTATAATCTCCCAGTCTCCAGTATTAAGTTGGTTTCATTTGCTTCCAGGTAAAATCTTCGTCCAACAAACATTCCTGGGCCCACACATTTGAGGGCAAAGGACACCAAAAAGATGCTTTCAAATGTAAAATTGTCCACAAAATGTTTTTGATTGCCTCCTATTGATTTGAGATACTCATTACTAGACTCACACAGAGCTATAATCTATTTACAAAGGAGAATATTTTACTGTGATTTGAGGGGCAAAAAAAAGAGATATTGTTACATTTCCGTTGAAAAAATATGATTGAAATGTGGATTCAAATTTAAATATCTAATAGTATATGAGGTAGCTTCTTGCAAACAATCTGTTAATTTTTTTCATACACATCTGTCTTTGTAGACTTGTGAGATATGATTCAGTCATAAGAGTTTTTCTCATTGTAAGAAAACAAACAAACAACAACAACAACAAAAACCCACCATTATCAACAACAAAAAACACAAGAAGGAAAGTAATATAAGGTAAATTCTAATCTCCCCAGCCACACAGATGAGTCTGACTTGAAGAAGTAATTAAAGCTAGAGTCCCCACATACCAGGTGGAATTCACCTAGAATGTGGCAGAAAGCATCAAGACGTTTCCAATTGTCTTTCTTATTTTTGCATGCAGAGATTTCTCCTACTGATTTGGTATTCCATAGCACCTTTGGACAAAAGGTGTGTCAGGAGCAAGTAAATGACCTCCCTAGATAGTAACAATGGACTGACAGTGGACCATCATGGTGCTAGAAGGACGCTAGATGACAACGAAGACAACCAAATAAGGCTATGTCTGTTGGACATGGGGGTGTCTATGAATGAATTGGGAACATAATTGGGGGTGGCTATGAATGAATTTGGAAATGTAATGAATATGTAATACATGTGAAAATGTATCCTGTACACAAACGATCAACTGGTGGAGCATTCTTGGAGAGTTATCTCATTGCTACGTCAGCGCTACCAATTAAGAATTCCTTTCTTAATGATAACAAAAATTTACTGTTTAGTTTCTATACATCAGTTTTTATATTCAAGGCTCACCAGTTTGTAGCTCCCTGGACCTTCCTTCCTACCCTTCCTAAAAATGAGAGTATTATTTCCATTTATCCAGTCACTGGAGGCATCACTTGACAGCCCTGACGTTTCAAATATGATGGAGAGTGGCTGAGCAATCACATCAGCTAATTCCTCCAGAACCTGCTTTCCTGTAATTGGAGTACATAGTCTTGCATGTATCCTCTATAACTCTATGATATGATTACTTTTTGTAGTGTTTTTGGCTGGCTTGCTATACATAGGTGTCTCTGGGGTAAGTACTCACTATAAAATAAGATTCAAATTTCTATGAACAGGGAGAATAAATTATAGCCAAGAAAGAGAAGGAAAAGGACAGCAGACTTTGTATGTGAATATGGTAAAATATGTTTCAGAATTTGGGAATACCCAGTCCACTATACAGTGAGATTAGCTGTCAGTGTTAGCAATTGCCTCACTCATATCTGACATGTTGGATCTTAGCAATGCTGCTGTGACTAACCAGATCAGTGTGAGAAGCTTTGTGTGAAAGTGAATAGCATGGAATAGGGAGGTCAGGAGAAAGAGCAAGAAGCAGAAATAAAGTATTTCAAGGAATGTGGCAAAATTTGATAAATTTCATTACATGGTTAAAAGTTGAGAGAATTAACTCATTGATCATCAGAAAATTTGCTTTAATTTTCCCATGCTTTTGGGTGGAAACTTTAGCTTTTATTTTGAAACTGAACTTATGCAGTGTTGTTAGTTGTCATCATTTGGAAGAGTGGTTCTGCAGTCAAAACTGTAGTCATAAAAATAAATTGCAAATTCATTAAAATAGTGTAGAGATATGACCAGCTCATAATAATTGTGAAGCTAAATTGATGTGCAATCAGTGAAAAATTTATCTGGGGAGAATTCAACATCAGTACACAAGTTGAAGGTCTTCAAAGGTCAATTAAGTTAGAAAAAGGGAGCATTTTCTAAAAATAGTACTAAAAAAGAAATTTCTAAATTGCAAACTAAAACTCTGCTCATTAAGTAAGGTGTTATCGAGGGTATTGCACAAGAGTTCTTAATTCAAGAAAGTTTTGCTAGCACATTTTAATGTTTCTTTTTGATAAATATTTGTAAAATTGAATCCAACTTGTGTAACTTGGTACATAAAAATTATTTTTTCCAAAAGTAATCATATTAAATTAATTTTTATTTTGATTTTTTTAAATGTTTCCCAGTTTTGTACTTCAAAATAAATAATATCTGATAAGAATGTCATTCAAATCTCTTATATTTTTTGGCAAATTATTAATATAGTCATATTAATATAACTATACTATTAATATAGTTATTAGCTAAAATACTCATTAGTAATTACATTTAAATATATTAAAAATGCAGAACAAAATTAAGTACATTTGTTCTCTCAACTTGGTCTGGAAATATTTCTATAATTATTTTAAAATATGCATATATATATATATGTTACATATACTTTGTGATATACTTTGTGTGTTATATGCGTGTGTTATGTGTGTGTGAATATATATGCCATATATACGAAGCATACTTTTTTAACATAAAACACAAGATATAAAATATCAGCATATGCCCATCTTGAAAGAATGTCCTGTTTGGAGCTTTTATTCACTAACATTGTTCCATTTTCATTAGAAGTGGCTAGTACCATAATGCTCTGAAGTAAAATGAAGACAACTGATCTTCCTCAAAGGACAACAAAAAAGCTACAGTTTTGTTAATTTTAACTCATGCATTCCTCAGTGTTCACTTCTCATTAAAGTATTCAATCCATGAAAGAGTTACATGAAAATTAGGCCTAAGAATGCCTTTCTTCTAAAAGTTTGGTCATGTTTTGTAGTTATAAATAAAACCAACATGCTGTAGAACGTTAGTACAGATTTGTGTCTGCATTTGTGTCTCTGAACTAAACTTCAAAGAAGTGGTGCTTTGGTGAATGTCACTTCTCTGTTTACCAACAATGTAGTTGTAGTTCTGTAGACAGAGGGTTTTTTTGCTGATGTATTTATTTTTAATTCTACCTTCTCATGTCTCTAGTTCTACACTATGACTCTTCCATTCACATATGAATTATACTTCACAGCTACCATTTCAACACACTCTTTAGCATTCAAGTTCTTTGCTGAATCTTACTTTATAACTGATAAAAAAAAAAAAAAAAAAAAAAAAAAAAAAAAAAAAAGTTTGCTTTCAAAAAGAAAGCATCTAAACTCAAAAGATACCATGCTTGAACATAGGAAAAATTATATAAAAGTAATTTCTTATATAAAAATAAAAATTTTAATAAGATCACCTCACATCAGATAATCAAATTTATTTGATATCTCTGACCTTAAAAATTAGATGATTCTATTCTTTATCGAGGTGACAGTATGATCTTGCAGTGCCACCTTCCCTTCCTTTCCAGGAACTTTATTCTGGAGAGTTGTGAAGACAGGTTTTTTGTTTTTTGTTTTTTTTCTGAAGTGCTCATATATATTAGTGAAGATTGCTATGAGAAATTCCGTAATAAAATTAGTAATTCTGCCATCAGAGTAGGTCTTAAATGGTGTGCAATAAATTTGGTTTGGGACGTACCTTGACCAATGAGAATAAAAAGAATACTGAGTAGCTGTGCATTAAATGTGAATCATCTATCTAGAATAGTGAAGAGTAGTGAATTAGAAAGGGCTAGGAACAGAACATTCCTACCTTGTTTTGAAATGACATTGTACTTTATTTTAGGTAGAGTGTATTGCATAATAAATAAGGTAAGGATATATACAAGAAGAGAAGAAAAAAAAAAAAAAAAAAAAGAAGAAAAAAAAAAAAAGAATTAGGCAAATATGTGCTCTCCAAATGTAAAAAAAAAAAGCAAGGTGATCAACCATTATGATACCCGTGTTTACCGAAATATTTAATTGTGTTTATTTTCAATATGCTGAATCACATTAACATTTATTTGTAGAATTTCCAAGATAAAATGAAAGAGTAATTATAGTACTTTATTAATGTCCCTTGTGGCATTCTTCTGGACAAACTGTCAAACTTTGAGATACACTGGTTTTAGAAATAAATTCTTTACACTGAAGGTGCTGAAGTACTGGAATATGTTGCCCATAGGTGTTCTGGATGAACCACCGCTGGCGGTGTTCAAAGCTAGACTGGCTGGGGCCTTGGGCAATCTGATCTAATGCTGACTTAGTGACTGGCGACCGTGCCTGTGGCAGGGGGTTTGGAATTAGATGATCTTTGAGATCTATTCCAACCCAAGACATTCTATGATTCTATGATTCCATGATCTTTTGAATCTAGGACTCTATGAATTATATCTAACTGCATAGAAAGTAATTGTCAACAGATTCCCAAACCTGGATATCAGAACTGCAGTACTCATCATGGTGAATGATGATTTCTTTTTTTTTTTTTTTTTTAATTGGTGAAGTTCATGATAATTCTTTCTTGATTTAATCAGTTTGTTTTCTAATCAACTACTGCTGACCTTGCTTTAGACACCTGTCTCTAAATTAGTTAATTAATTGTTCCCTTCTATAGTCAGCAGAGGAAATAATGTAGCACTAGAAGATAATTAGACTCATCGTGAAATGGGGCAAATAAATCACTGTCTTCTTAATATTGTTTCATTGCAGTTACTTCAAAATAGAAGTGTAGTGACTAAGTCAAAACTAAATGTTTATCTTTAGAATATCTTAAATTTCTAGAGGCTGTTCTGAATTATTCATTATAAATACTCTTAATTGCATATTGTCCTTTTTTTTTTTTTTTTTTTTTTTTTTTTTTTTTTTTTTTTTTTCCTTTCCTATTTGTGAATTTCTTGTAAACTAATCCTGGGATTTGGAATGCATTTGTTATTCATACACATTTGCCCACTGCCTGTTCACAGCTGCCTCACACTGACTAGTCACTCTTTGTTATTTTTAGCGTATGATTGTTCATCTTATGTGATATTGGTTTTGCTCCCAGATTGGCTCACACATCACTACACTAAAAAGGACAATACAAAGCAAGATACAATGGTGAATTATAAACACTATACTATGAACAAATTTTAGACAAATCATTATTCATGCTAACTTTAAAAATAAATCCAGAATTCACACACTTTGGGATGGCAAGTAGCAATCTGTGTTATCAGGAACAATGGACAATAATGGTTCACACAGAACAATTAACTCACTTGTGTATTAGTGAGGATATTTGTATATTAAAATGTATGTTATTTGAACAGCTGTTCCTACTCTGTTCACATGTGATCACAAAGGCCCCCATAATCACCTATGCAGTATTAGTTACTTGGTTTTTAAAAGCTGTTTTTTGCAGACAAAGAAACTTGGTGTAATGATAGGAAGTGTTCACTGTAAAATGCTGAGAGCCAGATGATAAGTAAAGCAAAGATACTCAAAGTTAAAACCACGTTCTGAACATTAGCAGTTATTCCATTAGTGATTATCATAAAAGTGCTATGAACTCATGTTCTCTGGTCAAAGCAGAAGAGCAGAGAAAAAAAAAAATCATCCTTTCAAGTTCAAAATCTTTGTCTTTACCAACCATATTGCATCTGACCTCTGAGTTAAAAAATGTGTCCTAGCCGTAAAGTTGAATTTCAGTTATCCATCTTAAAAGCAGATATTAAATAAACACTAGTCATTCATTAGTCAGAGTCAAGATAAATACATATATATATATACAAACAAAATAATATATAATATATAATATACAAGTTGTATGATATTAAAGCACAGATTAAATGAAAACCTTAGAGGAGTACTGTGTATAAGAGAAATAAATAAGAAAATATTCAAAACAAGGGAAGAAAATATTTTGAAAGAAAGATATTAATACAAAGGCATAATTACACGAAGCATAAAAATCTCTTCTTTAGAACAAAACTTGAAACTAGTTTGATCAAGTAGGGAACTGCTGAGTTAACAGAAATAGGAATGACATAGGCAGGGAAATCAGGGAGAATCTGACATGAGTAAACGACCAGTGAAGGAAGGATGAAGGCCTTCAGCTAAATGTATCCTTCCTCCAGGCTCCGTTTCTCCTACTGAAGCTCTAGGAAAAGAGGGAACTTAGCTAAGTTTTGCATTATCCTGCATGACCAGTCCTTGTTGAACTCCCCCCACACCTCCTGGGGAGAAAATCAAGGACTAAAAAACAAGGAATATTGTGCAAATGGCACAATGTCTGATAGAGAAGAAGCTTACCAGCACATGAATTATAATAGCTCAAATATATATGTATATACATATATATTTTCCAATTGGTCCTTGAGGGAAAAAACAAAACAAAACATGGGAGCACAAAGTTTAATGTAAACACATCTATGCTCCAAGAAGCTGAGTGTGCAACTTAGAATAAAGTGGAGACAGAGCAAAATGTTGTGTTCCAAATTTCCAAAGATAATTTCTGGCTCACAGGCAAGAAATGTATTTCAGTCTCTCACTCTGCAAAAACACATTGTACTGAGAAATTTTTCAGGTTTTAGTATTTTAGACAAATCACCTTGGCATATGATCTTTTGGTTCAAACATTAATCCCACAGAAATAGAGAGGCTGTAATGCACACATGTGAAACTGTATAAACATAAAACAAAACTTATATTAGAAGAACTTTTTTTTTAGGTAAAGTGTGGAAGTAGTAGTGAGAGTGCAGCTACCTACAGTCTAAATTAGCAGAACTTAAAGAAACAGAGTAATGATACTCTGAAAAGATGTATCTTGCATGGTATTTTTGCTTTGCTTTATTCTCATTATTCACAGAATCGTTAATATTGGAAAAGACCTACAAGATCACCCAGTCCAACCATCTACATTTCACCAATAGTTCTCACTAAACCATGTCCCTCAACACAACATCCAAACGTTCCTTGAACAGCTCCAGGGTTGGTGATTTCACCAACTCCCTGGGCACCCCATTCCACTGCCTGACTACTCTCAGAGAAGTATTAATTCCACTCCCCCAAGCTCATCTCTAGCAGGCCTGGTTTTATCCCCTTCCCCTTTCATATCTAGTTTGAAGCCCTCTCTACAAGTCCTGCCAGCTCCTGAGCAAGGATTCATTTCCCCCTTTGAGACAGGTGGTACCCATCAGCAGACCTGAGGCCAGGTGCCGAGTAGACAGCCCCATGATCAAAGAACTCAAAATTCTTGCATTTGCACCAGCCTCTCAGCCATGCGTTTATAAGGTTGGTTTTCCTGCTCTTCTCAGTGTCCTACCCTACCACTGCAGGAATACAGGCAAATACTACTTGTATGCCTGTTCCTTCAACTAACCTCCCCAGTCCCCTAAAGTAATTTTTTATAGTCCTCAGACTTTCATCAGTGACTACATCACTTCTGACCTGAACTATCAATAGAGAACAGTAATCAAAGGGACAGATCAGACTAGGAAGTTTTCTAGACATACCCCTGACCCGGGCCCCAAGGAGGCAGTACACCTCACTACAGGTAGGGGCAGGCTGACATACTGGGCCCTCAGTTCCTCTTAGAAGAGAATCACCTATGACTATAACCCTCCTTTCTTTATTGGAGGAGGCAGTCTTTAAGTCAGTTGCTGACTGCCTCTCCTTAGAAAAGCTTGGAGGAGGCAATCCTCCCACTTCATCCTCAGCCACCTCATCCTCCAGTTTCAGGGCTTCAGAACTAATACATAGAGGCACCTGGGGAACCAAGGTAGGCTGGGATGGGGATTGCCCGTATCGCTAAGTTGGGAACTCTTCAATACCTCCTCTCCTCTCAAGTTGTCTCTCTCTGCTCAACTACAATAAGAGAGAAGTTCCACTACAGTTTGGGGGGTGTAATCTGTGTGTCTTTCTTGCAGAGAGTTACACCACCGGTCAATCTCTCTTGTACTCTCTGATGGTTATTAATTTCTCTACCTCCTCCCTAAGCTTCGCCACAAGACTGAACAGCTCATCTACCTGCTTGCCCCTCACACAGGTGGCATCCTTCCCATCCTCCCCCAGCAGCAGCAGGCTCTGGCACTCCCTGCAGCCCGAGACCAGAACCGCCATATTTCTGGGCAGGCCCTCCATCTGGATTGTCACAGTCTTCTTGAGTCAAGCCCGCCATCTGGTAGAGATCATGTTTGAAGCTGTGGCCTCAGGGTCTGTTAGTAGGAGAGCTGATCTCCTGAGCAAAGACAAAAGCATTCACCTGTCCTGCCACAAGACCCACTTTCCACACCTGTTGCTGCAGTAATGCATGGGCAGTCTGGGCTGTACTCACACTCAGACTTTCCTCTGTTATCAGTGTATGGTAACACCCTTTTCTCACCTTTTTTTTTCACTGGCATGTTATGTGGATAGAAGTTAGCTTCCTCTCTCTGGAGGGCTGCTTTTAACCTTGCAGGAAAGGGTCAATGTTAAGCTCAAGAGATAGTGGGCAGCGTCAGCTCTACCCCTACTGGCTCAGCAGCCTGCTGGCAAGCTGCCAGCAGCCCTACACCAGTGCAGTGCTTTTGCTGGCTTCAAAAAAGCTCTAGGAAGAGCTTTTTGGGCAGTCTTTTTGCTTTAGGTCCCTTATCCAGTGCAATCTTACCTGCCCTGAAGCTAGCCTCCACAGCAAAAATTCTGTGCTGTTAGTGCTGCACCTAATATCACACAAACAAAATCCTTGTTTTGCTGGGCCAAGGCTTATTTTCTTTTGACAAGAACTTTGTTCATTCTGTAATATCTGCAGGGGATTGCCAATTTTCCTCAGCCCAAGTCTGCATGTATGAGTCTGGACACACCTTGTATCCCTTCAAAAGCTCTAACAGTGGGGAGCAATGCACATTGTACTGAATTTGAGCAGCCATGATCATCTGGGGAAGAACTTGAGTGCACCCTGGGAATTCAACATTCTACTTTCTCAACTGTCACATTTTTTCCTATAATTTCCTCTTGCACTCTGATACAGGAGATATTCTGCTGAATTTGCCAATAAAATGTCTTGTCTCACTCAGAGGGTGTTGAGGAAGGTGGATGTTTTCATGTCTTCTGAGTCACACCTCCCCTCAGCAGAGGTCACTACCACAATAGAATCATAAAAAACTCAGAGGAATAATAAAAATAAAATTTAAAAAAAAAAAAAAAAAAAAAAGATAAAAAGAAAAACTGCAGAATGGCAAAAGATGGCACATTGGTCAGACAGGCACATTGTGAGATTGTGATGGTATGACTAACAACATACATACATACTCTTACTTGTTCATTGTGATTAAACCTTCTCATTTGGAATGACTGATTCTATCTTTGGGGATCTCCACAGGAATTATTTTGTACCCATATTCCAGGCCTAGCAAATTTAAACCAGCAATGATAAGAAAAAGCATGGAGATTCCAGCTTGTTCACTGCCTATACAGGACAATAATGGTATCATCTCCCAGTCTCCTGTATCAAACTGGATTTATTTATTCATTTAATTACAGGCCAAGTCTTCAGCCAGAAAAACATTCCTGGGCCTTCCTATTTGAAATGAACAGCTTCAAAGAAATGTAAAACTGGTCTGAGTGTTTCAGCTGCCCCATGTTTATTTGAGACAATGCAGTCCTTACCAGTCTCAGACACATCCAAAGCTCAGAAGGTGGGCCTATGTGAACCTAATGACATTCAACAAATTCAAGTGCATCATTCAGTACTTTGATCAAGGTAATACTGGATACGCGGGCAGACTGGGAGAAGAACTCAAGAACAGCCCTACTAAGAAGAATTTATGTGTCCTGGTAGATGAAAAACTTAACATGAGCCAGCAGTGTGCCCTTGCACTCAAGAAGGCCATTTAACAAGGTTTAACAAGAGCAGGTGCAGAGTCTTGTACCTGGGAGGAATAACTTCATGCATCAGAACAGGTTGGGGGATGACATGCTAAGAGGAACTTTGCATAGAAGGACCTAGGGATCCTCTGTGCAACAGGTTGGCCACGAGTCAGTAGAGTACCCTTTTGGCCAAGAAGGCTGATGGTGCCCTGGGATGCATTAAAAGAGCAGGGCCAGAGGGCTTTATATTCTTCAATTCATGATGTTAATTAATTATTTTATCTATTTATTTATAGATGAATTTATGCATAAAAGTTCTCGCATGCATATGTACTGTGAAATGCTAAAATCTTTACAGACTTTTACACATCTATGAGTACAGTGACATCATGTTCTAAATACTCACATGATCCATTGGGTCATTTTACTATTAGTTACTGTTTGTTTTTTTTTTGTTGTTGTTTTTTGTTTTTGTTTTTGTTTTTGTTTTGTTTTGTTTTGTTTTGTTTTTTGAAGACTGTCACGGTCTTGAGGATATTGGTAAGCCTTTAGATCCATTATGTGTTTTCTGTCTTTCCTCAGCTTTCTTAAAGTATGTGAACTTTCTCCATTAGGTGAATTACGTCATTCTTTCAAAATGCAATCAACTTCTAAACAAGAGCACCATAAATAAAGCAATGACAAAATTTTACCTTAATTTAAGTAAATGTGAAGCAATTCTGTCAAGATTATATGGCAAATAAGCAAGAACAACTCATTTGGCCAAATGTAAGCTTCTCCTAAATTATTTAAAGTACTTGTCTTTTACAGCCAGTAGAGATAAGGAGTCACTTCCAATAAAGAGTAAGTCTTATTTTCTATCATACATATAAAATATATCAACTAAATATATAAATGAATAAAATACATCAGCTGTTGTCATTGACTACAGAGGAGCCTAGGAGTACTGCTTAGATGTTAATGAATCACACTGCAGGTCCTGGCTCTCACTTAATAGCCATTAAACTAGATCAGAATGGAATCTGGTATGATAATCTCAAATGACAAATGTTCTTTTAAAACAAATTTAAAGACTATGTTATTTTCAATAAAAAGTTCACTTTTTAAAATTTGTTTTGAAATCATTTAGTTAATTATTTAACATCTAAACAAATATAAATAACTTTTCCTGATTTTCTTGTTTTATTTTAAAATTAAATTTACTTTTTTAGTATTTCATGTAATCTCAGTAAGAGTAGTACAAAAAATTTAACAACATTTAACAATAAAATCATCTTAAAATGAATGTTTAATGGGTATCTGACAATGTAATAATATACAACTGAAAGAAGAGACAGAGAATATATACATTTTGCTTAGAAGAGAAAGCATTTTTCAATAGAAAGTATTTTGAGGAACCAATTCCACAGGATGCTACATTGTGTTGTGTTCTACATTTCTTTTGCTTTACCTGTTTACTGATTCCTGTAGTTAATCATGAAAACTGATGCATGTATTCTGAGAAGAAATATCAGATACAAACACAAGCATATCATGTAGGTTGGTGAAAGACTCACACTAAATTGTTCATCAAGAGAGTGTACCATCTCATAGTGAGTTGTCTTAGAGCAAACTACCAATTTCATTTTAAATAAATCTATGAGAAATTATGTAAATATCTTTGTTCTCTGGATTACTCATATTTGTGACATTTATTTTGGTATGACATGGAACTTTTCAGCTAAGGAATAAATATCAACATTTTGAAATGCTCATAAGTCTTATGAGATAAGGATCAGGGAGGTATTCAGGATCTGGACACAGCTGTATTCCTGGATAAAATTGTGTATGCCATTCACAAAAAAAGGAAACAATATGTGTCAAATCTCAACACTGATGAATTTAAGAAAACAGGTAAATAGTAATTGATCTTTTAAATGTGGGAATTCATCATATAGATAGAATACTAATAACAACAATTTCTGGCTCTATATTCCTTACTTAACATGTATTTGACATCTGCATGAATAGATACAATCTAATTTTAAAGACATTGCATGAATTTATTTTTCCTCTGGTTTTGCTGCTTCCTTAAAATATGAAAATGCAGCTTATAGCAGTGGATGTTTAGTTTTTGGTAACTGAATGATCAACTCAATTTAGGATCTCAAACTCTCAAAGAGCTGCTGAGAGAAGAAAGTTATTTTGTAGGGACAAAATGTTGGCAACTTAATGTAGCATACATGTGTATTCCAAAAAGACATGCTAATCTTTGGTGAGATTGTTTTCCCTTCCTCAAAATCAGTATCTGACTACCTATCCTTGTTCTCTAGGATCTCTCTAGGATTTCTGAATTAGCTAAGACTGATCACTCAATACATTCACGTAAATTAATTTCCTTTCACTAATGCTAGATTGAGACTGAAGTTCAGCCTAGTTTTTTTCAAATATTATCCCTGTGATAATTCTGCTGTCACTGTTTATTCTCCTCAAATCCATTAAAAAAATTAAGAGATGGTACAGTCTTCCAGCCTTTTCACCCTCACTTTTATTATCCTTTTATGAATTAGCTCTGTAAAGTGTTCAAAATTTTTTTAAAATCAACATTGGTAGATTCACAGGATCATAAATAACTTGATATGGAAAGAAATTGAGACATCACTTTTCCTAAGTCTTGCTCTTTAATTAAAGCTAGGAGGAAATAAGGAGGAGGGGGTTTTATGTAGTTCTAGCATTTGTTTTCCTGAGTAACTGTTACATGTGATGAAACACAGCTATGTAAAACTGAGTTGTCTACCAGAATTAAACCACAACAGTACCTGAAAATAAAAGTAATATGGGGAAAGAAGGAAAAATAAAAAATAAAATAAAATAAAATATTTTAAAAAAGTGGGGAAAAAAAAGAAGTCCTAACTGGTTACAGTTCTCACAGACTCCCTTGCTGAAGTCAAAACAAAATGCAAATTTTGGTATTAATAATGATCCATCTGAAATGACCTAGTATCAAACTGAAGCACATGTCAGGTTTATTTTGGTATGAGAAGATTTATCTTTACTGATGACAATTGACATGTGAAGATTTTTTTCCTTCATTTCAGCTTTTACTGAGGATAAATAGCTATAGAATGAATAAATTTATTTGAATTTTGTCTAGAGAAATAAAAATGCAACAGCAAAAAAAATACAGTATTAACTGGCTGCATTTTATTTCAGTCCCTTCACATGCCACTGACAATAGGAGTTTCTTGTCCTCTCTGGTGCTGTTGCATTATGCAGCTCAGCTCTTGCTCTCAGTATCTTTCTATCTTTTTGGAGTAATAAATGTTCATTTCTACCAAGTGTTCTGAGGTTGGAAAAGCAAATGATTTTTCCCTCTGATGACCCCGCATCTCCAGCTTCAGTGGGTTTCTGATTACGTACTCAAGCTCAAACAGTTTTCTTCCATTTTCATTATTTTCAGGTCTCCTTTATTTATTGCACATATACCTTTCCATCTAAGAATTTAAATCACCTTTGTTCAACAGTGTTTGATGCCTGGGTCTTACTATGCCTCCTGTGGTTCAGCTCAAAATTGCTTTTTAGCATTGAAAATAAAAGAGAATGCAAGTTCTGTCTTCTTTGAAACCTAAACACTTTAAGATAAGATTAGAGAACTGGTGGAGATTTTATATTGAGCTAACATGTGTCAAAATGAACTTTCATGGTCTACTGATTCAAGAAAATCAGAATGTCATTGGAAAAAAGTGATATTTCCATGTATGCAGCCCATCACTTTATTTTAATATCTCTACCTTTACTCTGCATGGGCTGAATTGTGAAGTGTTTGGCTTTATATGGGAATAAAGGAAACTCATTTACTTGAAAAAAGACCATCAAGATTACAAAAGTTAAACATTTATTCTTATTGAAAAATAGGTATTCAGTTCTAGTGGAAGCTATTTTGCAAGCAATTTTAAACAGGAATGTCAGATACCACTATATCAACTCTTTCAGTTGCGTCATTTATGGTGATTAAGAACGCATCACTGCCAGAAGATTTACCCTTATGATTGGCCTGTTCACTCAAATAAACTCAGTACTAAGAATATTTAAAAATACAGAATGTAGCATGCAAATACCCTATTGTTTGTTTGCACTGATAGTATTAACAACCTAGACACTATACATTGTCTGATGTAATAAATAATATCTATCTCATTATGTTAGTGATAGTCCAGTTTCTCTAAATTTGACTTTCATTTACTCCATACAGTATTTTTTATAATGAAATTATACTGTTGGGTTGACTTGATGGTTTATTTTAAGCATGTTTATAAATCATGTAAACAATTAAAGAAAATTTAATGATTGACATGAAGAGAAAAAGGAGAGAAGAAGGAAATATGCAGAGAATGTAGAATACTGATTTTGAGAAATCTGAATTTTTTTTAGTGTTAAAAAACAAGAAAATAAAAATAATACACATTCAAAGTAGTTGAATATTTTCACTTCTAGAGATACATAAAAAGCTTCATTAGGATTCATTGAATGTTATGTCTCACCAGTGTTTTAAACTGGCCCAAATGTCTTCAAATTCACCCAAGAACTTTTACAGATTTCAATTTTCTGTGGTCTAGATACTTGCCTAAATGCCTAATCAGCATACTGGGTACTAAATATGAGTCTGGCAATAATGCTACGTTTTGTTTATATTATTTTATTATTTTATCAGGGAATCATAAAATCGTAAAATCCTTGGAGTTTGAAGGGATCTTACAAGGTCATCTATCCAACCCCTTTGCAGTGAATGGAAACATACACAGCTAGATCAGATTGCTCAGACCCTAGTCCAGTCTGGCCTTGGATGTCTCCAGGGACAGGACTTCACGGTAGAATTACAATATTGCAGATGTTCTCTTTCTATGCATCTGTATTTTAGTGAAGACCGGTATATCCGTCTACTATTTATTTGCATCTGCAGCAACATTGGGCCAAATCTGGTTGACTTTTAGGTTAAAAACAAGGAACATTTTACCTAATGTTATTCATACTCTAATTTTTCAGGAACACTGATGAAGTATAGTTCAATAAATCATTTGGAGTATGTCTCTGTACATGTTCAAGTGAGCAGAGGCATAGCCTACAGCTTGTGATGAGTAGCTTTCTAAAAACAAAACAAAACAAAACAACAACAACAACAACAACAGATGTGCCTTTATGATCTTATATGCTGGTAATAAAAAATAAAAACCACAGCTCCTAAAAGCATATCTGTCCATCAATCTATCTGTCTACTCATCTGAATATAGCAAGGTGCTCAGTTGAAGATTACAATATCTTACCTTTTATTCCTACATGGAATGGCTTATAATAGGCATCTTCTCACTGAAGTACTTATAAAAAACACTTACATGTTTTAGATTAAGTACAAAAAAAGGTGTGAATAATTGAAAATAATATGAAGCAATTGATAATCTGTTACTTTCTTCAAAAGCTCAAATAGCACTGTTTCTTTCAAAATATTACAGAAATGAATGATATTTGAAAGTTAAGTTTTTCTCTGGTATTTCTGTTTAACCCGTAAAAGTTTTAAAACTTCTATTTCTATTTCAATTACAGTATCATATAATTTATTTCATTTTCATAATAGTTTCATTTCTCTTGCCTTCTTTGTATCCACCAAGATGTCTACATTCACATACAAGTAAATATTCTTAAACACAATAAGGAAGGAGCAAGATAGCCCTTTGACTGAGACTATTAAGATTTTTTTTTTACTAGATACTGGTTTTAATACACACTTTTTTCCTCCCTATGTGCAGCAAAAAATACATTACCATCTTGGTAATACAACTTTATTATAGTAACTTTTTAATAGAGAACTTTGCCTAAACGGTTTGGATTTGGTTTTGCAAATTAAGAATTACAAACCCTATAATTACCAAGAAGTTCAGTTTCCAACATTCTAGAAAGAAGCACAGATTCTGCAGGAAGGTGTGTATAGACTTAATTAAAATGGATATCAGCTGCATTCTGCTAATTTAATAGCTGACATTTCTGAACTTGAATGGCAGCACTCTTTTCTAGGTCAATCTTCCTGCTACATGCATGTCTCTGGGAAAAATAATGAAAAGTGAGGCAGAAATTGGGCTTGAATGTGCAAGTCAAGCCTCTAATACATCTGAACATACTGTCCTTATGTGGTTTGCTGGGGCATATGATAGCTTAGCTGTAAATCACTTATAATTGATCACTATCATTATGTAAAAGGAACACCTATCAAAATGTAAAAATATTGTATATCCTTCAGATAGAATTTGCTTCCGATAAAACATTATTCACAGTTAGTGGAGACTTTTACAGAACATCAAATAAAAGGATGGTGATTGTGTTTGTAAGGATTAGCTTCCAATGTATGTTAATATCTTAACCCTTCTGCATCTTCTTGTCATTTGAACTGCAATTAGAAAGTTACTACTTAACTTGAAAATGAAACAAAAGTGATGTTAAGATCTTATGATCATAGAATAGCTTAGATTGGAAGAGATGAAGAGACCTTAAGGATTACCTAGTTCCAACCTCCTAGCTAAGAGCATGAAAACGTAAAACTTTCTAAACCAGAGTCAGGTGTATTCCACAAGTATAAAATGCCAAATGCTGAAGTTTGAAAATCAAGTTAATAAATGTGAACACTACAGGTAGTCTTCCATATAGCAGTATCAATGCTAAGCCTATGAAATTACTATTTATGTATAAGAAATGTTTTTACTTCTACACTATAAATCACACTCATTTACTTAATGCAATGTCTTCCTCTTTGTGTGAACAACTATGTACAACTTAAAAGAACCGGTATATCACTACATAAGTATTTATAGAAATAAGGGTATTTAAGTGAGCTTTTTGCCTTTGGAGGTCCTTGTGGCACACAGCACTTGTATCCAATTTGAGTGAATATGATGTTAATATGTATATACACTGCCTGTCTGTGTTAGCTCCAGGCTCTGACAATAACGCACATCAAGATTCAGTAGCATCTGTTTACTGTTATTAGGATGTGCATTACAAGACAATAATTTACATAGTCAGTTCTTAATTCAAGTACTTGAAATTCTATGTAAAACTTATAGAATTAAGACATGATTTTTTAAAGGGACATTTTGTTACGGTTTTATTTGGCAAAACCAGGAAGCAACATAATAGAAGCAATTTCTGACCTATTACACTGCATATATTTGTTTGTGCAATGCTTATATTTCAGCATCAATGTGATTTATTGTATTTTTTTTTTTTGTTCTTGCTGATGTCATTTTTGGGTCATTCTCAAAGCATCAGTTATTGGTACCTCATAACAACACCAAGTATTTCTTGTGTAGTTTCATAACAACATCAAGTATTTCTTGTGTAGTAATGTCCTATAAAGATGGCTTTCTGTTGAAAAGGAATGTTACATATGGTTTCTGAACAAAATCTAAATGGCAACTTCATTGTATTTCTAAATGAGTAAGGGGATGAACTCAAAACCAGTATATCCTTACACTAATGTGGAAGACATATATGGAAGGGAGGTCTCATAGAATCATAGAAAGGACCTTATACAGATCTGAACCCCTTGCTGTGGACCAGAGTTGCTAGCCACACTTGATTGGATTGCCCAGGGCCCCAACCAGCCCAGCTTTAAACCTCTCCAGGGCATTCCACAGCTTCTCTGTTACAGTGCCTTACCACCCTCTGTGAGAAAAAAATTCTGCCTAACATCTAACCAAAATCTCCCTTCTTTTAGTTTTAAGCCATTCTACCTTGTCCTATCACTATCAGACTGTGTAAAAAGTCAGCCATCTTCCTACTTATAAGTTTCCCTTAAGTACTGGAAGGTTGCAATATGGTCTCCCTGGAGACTTCTCTTAGCTAAACAAGTCCAGTTTCCTTGGCTTTTTTTTCATAGGAGAGGTGCTCCAGGCCTCTGATCACCTTCATGGCTCCCCTCTGGACCTTCACGTCTTCACTCCATCGACCTGCTGGCCACAATTCTTTTCTTTCAGCCTGTGATACAGTTGGCTTTCTGGGCTATGAGGACATCATTTTGTAGAAGTTGTGTAAATAAACAGGGTAATAAAATACTTTTAAGATCTCTCTATTCCTCATGTCTCTAATTGTGCATGGACATGAAGTATTTTTCTCTGTGTTTTCCCTGTGTAATCAAACATATGGAACTTCCTAGACCCAGAAGCAGTGTGCGCAAGGCAGTAAGGTCCTTGTTTCAAACATATTTGTATCTGATAAACAAGTATTGGTTTTATATTCCATCAAGTTCACTTCCATTTGTCAAAACTTCTTCTTAATGCTCATTGAACTTAAGTCCCTAGGACAGCAGGCAACCCATAATTTGGAATAATGAATTTTAAGGGGTTTAAAATTCCATTAGTTTTTACTGTTGTTCTATTTCTGTGGAACTGTGCTTATGCTCTATAAAACTCTGTGTTTCTCAAATATTTTCAGAGCACAAAGAAAGCACATCTGTGTTGACCACAGCAAAAAAAAAACAAAACAAAAAAAAAAAAAAACAAAAAAAACTGAAGGTGATTTTAGGTTGTTGTTGTCTCATGAATCGGCAGTAAATTACATTAATCTTCCCCAAGTCAAGTCTGTTTTGTCTGTGACGGTAAATGGTGAGCAATCTTCCTGTCCTTATCTCAGCTCAAGATATTTCATCATATTTTTCTCCCTCTGTCCTGATGAGTAAAAGGGAATGGTAGCCATCCAGCAGCTAGCTAACATCAATACAGAAGAGGACAAAAAAAACTACTCCTGGAAATCTTTTCCAGGAAAACAAATGACAAGAAAGTCCTTTATAAGTGGGAGAAGCCAGCATGTACTCACAAGGGGGAAAGGTTACTTGACGAACCAAATAACCTTGTAAGATGAAGTGCCTGACTTGATAGAGAAGATAATAGTGGATAATGTCTACCTGGACATCAGTAAGGCTTTTGTCCTTGTTCCCTGTAATATCCTCATGGATAAGCTGAGAAAGTATCAGCTAGATTAGCCAGTCCCTATAGATGGGTCTAGTTGGAAGACAGTAATTAGCAGCGGTACCCCAGGGGGTGATACTGGCTCTAAGTCTGACATCTTGGATGTCAGACATCATCAATGGATGACCAGTGTGCACTCTCCACAGGTTTGCAGATTACACAGTCACAGATTATTAAGTAGAGTGGAGGTACACCAGATCACTGTGATGCCATTCAGAGGGATCTGAACAGGCTGGAGAAACAGACTGACAGGAATCTGATTAAGTTCAGTGAAGAGAAGTGCAAAATCCTGTATCAGGAGAGCATGCTGGGGACCACACAGCTGGAAAGCAGCTTAGCCGTAAACAAGTTCTGGTGGAAACCAATCTGAAATCTCCCAGAAGAGTTTCTTATCTCTAAAATGTGAGCTCATGACCTTAAAAAGCTGGAGTTAAAGCATCTGTCAACAAATTCATATGAAGATAGGAATTTATAAGTCAAATAAGACTATGAATTGAGTATAGAAGAAGGAAGAGTTGATGTTGTATGTGATTTATAATATATTAATACTTAAAAACCATCTGTACAACTTGAATTGTTTCAGATTCTAAGACATAATACATAAAAAAATGTGTAGTATTGAAGGAGAATTGTTAAGCGCTTCATTCCTAAGTGACAAAGTGACATGCACTTGTTCCAAGAGGAATACAGTAGGAATTCTCATAAGTTGGCGCTTTTTTTTTCTTTTTTTTTTCTTTTTTTCTTTTTCTTTTTTTTTCTTTTTTTCTTTTTCTTTTTTTCTTTTTTTTTTCTTTCTTCTTTTCCTTTTTTTCTTTTCTTTTCTTTTTTCTTTTTTTCTTTTTTTTTTTTCTTTTTTTTTTCTTAAATGAGAGCACAGTAGTACTAATTAAATTACGTATCATAGGGATGGGATGCCATCCAGGGGGACTTTGACAGGCTTGAGCTGAGGACCCAGGTGAACATCATGAGGTTCAACAAATCCAATTTCAAAGTCTTGCACCTGGGCCAAGGCAACCCCCACTACCAATACAAATGGGAGATGAAAGTACCGAGAGCTGCCCTGCCAAAAAAGACCTAAAGATACTGGTAGATAGGAAGCTGAAGCTGAACATGAGCCAGCAATGTACCCTCACAGAATGGAAAACCTACCATATCCTGGGCTGCATCGGAAGATGTGTGGC
The DNA here is from genome assembly GCF_039878825.1 of Excalfactoria chinensis. Classification (NCBI taxonomy): domain Eukaryota; kingdom Metazoa; phylum Chordata; class Aves; order Galliformes; family Phasianidae; genus Excalfactoria; species Excalfactoria chinensis. Next base: position 140,406,916 of record NC_092825.1, read on the forward strand.
CAACAGGTTGAGGGAGGTGATCCTGCCTCTCTACCCTGTTCTGGTGAGGTTTCACCTGGAGTACTGCATCCAGACAAGGAGTCGTCAGCACAGGAGAGACGTAGACCTGTTGGAGCACATCCAGAGGTGGTCCATAAAAGCAGTGCAGGTGATGGAACACCTCTTCTGTGAAGACAGGCTGAGAGAGCGGGGGTTATTTGGCCTGAGGAAGGCTCCGTGGTGACTGATAGCAGCAGCCTTACAGTATCTAAAGAGGGGCTATAAGAAATAAGGGGACAGACTCTTCATCATGGTCTGTGGTGACAGAAAAACGGGAAATGATTTCAAGCTCAAAGAGGATAGATTTAGGTTAGATATAAGGAAAAAGTCTTTTACAGTGAAAATGGTGAGGCAATGGAATAGGTTGCCCAGATATGAGGATGCGACATCCCTTTCAATGCCTTTCAGTGCCAGGCTGGACCAGACTCTGGGCAATCGGATATAGCTGTACATGTCCACATTAATTGCAGGGTTGTTGGACAAGCTGACCTTTAAAGGTTCCTTCAAACTCTAAGGATTCTAGGATTCTAACTGATGACGCTAATCCTCATATACAAAACAATGTTTTTCAGCATAGCCACCACTATGCTAATAGCCAGTGCTTGGTCTCCATAAGCATTCGGAAAGTGTTAGTGACTGTCAATGAGTGCCATTTATTATTATTATTATTATTATTATTATTATTATTATTATTATTATTATTATTCTCTACATGGAAGAATTCAAAGATATATATTTGCTTCATGTGGACTTCCATGTCAGAAATCATTTTGTCATACTCCCCCCTCTGCTGCCATCTGTTGCGTGACAACAGAATGTAATGGAGTACTGATGGAAAGGTTAAGCCTCTTCTGCCATAACACCAACATTCACTTCTGACATCAAAGACCAACATAATAAAATAGGAGGTAGTACTTTCAGAGTAGACCTCTTATCTATCTACCTATGCCTGACAAATCATAGTACGTTTGATAATGGTAACTTGTTTTGATTTGTAATAAGAAAAATCATTGGTGAACAAAGGCCTTGTATCCTTGTGTATCACAGAATCCTATGAACTAAGCAGACAGCTTCCCTATTCTTTTCAATTGTGGAAACTACGTAAATTAAAGTATAATTGAATTGGAAACATTAAACAAAAGAGGAAAATAAATTACATCATTATGAAATACTTTGTTATTCATGTCAACATATGTTTATGTTAATACAGTTTTTTCAAAAAAAAAAATGATGGATTTCCTCTTTTCTTTCATTTCTGTCCTGTACAAATTTCTTCCTTATCTTTTAATTTCATTTCCTTCCTTGCTTCCCTTTCTTCCTCTTTGTTTCCTTTCCACTCCCTGTCCCTACATTTGTCCTTCACTTCTCTCCATCCTTCCTTTCCTCTGGTCCTTTCATTCATTCATTCCTGTACTCATTTATGTGGCCATTCAAATGTAAGTCATATCTTTTGTGGCACATAGGAGAGAAGCAATGAGTTAAAAGTAGGCTTAATAGAGTGTAGTGTGGCTGTATCCAGGCTCTGTCTGTGCCATCAGCTGCCCAGACAAATGCCTGCAATGACAAATTTGTAGGGGCAGCATTTCTTTCACACCACTTTGATTGGTTTGCATGGTTTGCTATATGAATTGGAAGTGAGTAGAAAGTATAGTTAAAATGTTTTATTGCCTGGGGCAGGAAAATAATTAGGACTTGTTCTGGCTGCTTGCCTTGGCATGTCAACAACAGTGACCATAGTTAAAAGAATGTTTGGCAATGCTTTTGCTGTTAGACTTTTTGAAGTACATAAAAAAGCTTTCATGCCTGTTAAGACAAAAAAAGACTATTAAGCTATGAACTTGTGAAAAACAACAACAGCAACAATAACAAAATAAAAAAATTTAAAAAATCAGCAAACATACATATTTTATTTTTCATAAAACAAAGAAAAAAAAACATAAGTGACAGTAGTTCAGGCTCATAAATACTATTACTGTAAAATTAGTATTTTGTGTAGAAAAAGGCAGAAAATTCTTATGAAGTAATTATCATGCTTCTGCTGTGATATTTTCATATTAAGTATATTTTCTTCTATGTCTAGCTGTCACCTCACTTCCTCTTGGTTACAGACTTAAATCAACCAAAAACTGGTTGCCAAAATTTACATAAATTTATATATTTAAAATTAACTGGTCAACTACTTTTACAGTTAATGAAGAAAGATCCCTATCTTGGGAACATAAACTGTAACACTTGTATTAGACATGTAGATGCCTTTAGACACATCTATTTCTTTCCAACAAGGCTGTATTAATGAATAATACAGTGTTGCCATATTAAAGCCATGACTGTGGATTACATAACAAAAGAAAATATAAAAATTAGTACTACTAGTACCAAAATAAGTTCTGAAAGATTATTTGTAAAATTGTATACTGAATGCAGTACTCAGAGCCTTCCCACAAATAGACTGGCTGTAAATTCTCTTTATGTCTCTATGACACATGTCAGTAACCAGAAGTACAGTCTTGACTGTGACTGCGAAAAGGAAGTAAAGGTAGTTTTTTTCAAAAGCAAAATGGCAAAAAAGCAACAGTGTTACATATGCAGTCCATAATAGTCTTCTGAGGCATAGGTAGTTTGACAGTGGGTTAAGTCTTTTAGAAACATAATAGAAACATTCACTATAAGGTCAATGATATCACTCAGAAAATCAGATTCCTTCATTTGGCATCCTTCTTATTATCTTAAAAATTTTAAGTTAAAATTCATAAATAGTGGAGTCTTTTATGATGTACAATAATTGTGTGATCTATTTGTCTCATTGCATTTTAAGCATCTATAACATAAATATTTGCCCTTTAGGCTCTGTTCATAGGAAATGTAGACAAGTAGGCATTTTGAAATGAATGGTTGCTTTGTTCTCATTTCCTGTGAGGTAAACTGAACTGCAGAATAGAAGCACTTACTGCTCTCTGCCAGACATAATAGGATTCTAGATGGCTGTTTCGGATACAGATATTAGTATGGCAAACACAGTTGGAAGAGCTGAACTTCATCTCCCATCCAAAGTCCTTCTCAGCAGTCTAAGACCAGATGTATAGCAAGTCTTGCTTAGCATGACAGTTATATCCACTCTGAATAATGACGTAAGTTCTTTTAAGACATATGAGGAGTTTTTGAATAAATTAAGCTACAGAGGAAGTCCTTTCTCAGTTCTTACCACTGGACTCTTTTGTTTGTTTAGTTACTATATATATAATAATAATAAGGAAAACAACAACAACAACAACAACAAAACATACAATAGTGTGAATGTCATTCAGTTATGAAATGAGATTAGACAGGGAGCAGCTACTGCCAAAATTATAAAATGAATACTGTTCTGTGTACAGCCCGTGCAATTGAAACTGCAACCTCAAATATGATTAGATTTTGCAGTAGACATCTTATATCTCTGCAGATCACTCTCTTAATGAACAAAAGAAAACATATTTTTCATAGAATGAACAATATTTTTTTGTATGTTATGAAGGTGAACAAGAATAAATTTGAAATGTAACATGAGGATCAGAGCTAATCATCCACACGACACCTAGAAGAAATGTTGTGGTCTCTCTGAAGGACTGACAACCCTTAGGAAATCTCTTTTCAGGAAATAGATGACAGTTCATGTAAGCAATACTATCTGTAGCAGGAAACAGTTTACACTCTAATAAAAAGAAAGGATGCTTGTAAATAAGACAGTTGACACACTCCACTGGGGATTCATCTCTGCAAACATTTCTTTTCCCTTCGGATTTGTGTAGTATATAGGGGAAAAAAAAAATATATATATATATATATGTATATATATATATTAATGGTTTCATAAAAATAAGCAACTTAGTTAAAGCTTACTGCAAATTCAATATTTTGCTGAGTTAAGGAATGCTGGAAGACTTTTACAATAATAGCCAAATAAGTTTTCTGGGAAAGGCACACATACAGAAAATATATATTCGTAATTATATTAATTCTAAACTTTATTTTTCATAGTTCCAGCAAGTGCTGTTTGTGGTTACACAATCCTTTCAAATAGACACATTAGTTTTCTCAAGTTGAATTTTGCACTAGGTGTCATGGAGTTATCTAGATCAGTCTATGTCTGTGACTTGGGGGCAGTAAGTAGGTCTGTGGGCCCTCCGCACCCTCCCCCCCAAAAAAATTAAATTAAAATAAAATAAAATATAGGAAGTGAAAAGGGAAAGAGGTAGGGAGATGGGAGCTGGACTCAAGGAAACAAACCAAGCAGTGGAAACTATCTAAGGAGGAAAACTTATTTTACTAACGATTGTATCAGAATGCAAGATAACAATTTAATACAACCTAATTGCCTCCGGTGGCGCAGTGGTATAAGGTGCTGCTTGCAACACCAGAGGCCCAGGGTTCGAATCACCCCTGTGGCGCAAGTGGCAGAAATGCTGCTCTGATACACAGAAGGGCTCGAATCCTGGGAGTTGGACTCGATGATCTCTAAGGTCTCTTCCAACTCGCACGATACTGTGATACTGTGAATTGAAATTGAGGCTAATAAATTAAATAAATTAAGAGAGATGGTTTGCAAAACCTGAAGGCCTACTTGAATGAAAGAGCACAGCTTGGAAACACACCTACACTCACTGCCAGCCAGTAAGAGAGAGCAATTCCATGACTTCCATGATGCATTTTCCTTCTCTGACCATGAGTTCCCCGATATATGTTGTTCTTCTCTTCTGAGAAGCAGGTACCTGGAAAGTTGTCAGTCTATGAAACTGGAGTATTAACTCTTTAATTATCCATGCTGTACGTGATGTTGTGATGTGGAATAGCAATACCAAGATTACAAAACCATGACACTAAGTCATCTGATCCTTTTTTAAGTCAAAGAATAGTTAAATGGCATAATTTACTCTAAAGATTTCATAATAGTCTTCTAGACAATATTCCACCACTGTAAAAATAAATAAATAAATAAATAAAAATAAAAAAGATATAGCAAACAATGAATAATCACGTAATAGAAATATTAAAGCCAAATTTTACAAATAAATGTTGATAGATACAATGAGATAATATCTCATATGTATGATTTCCAATATTAATAAACTAAAAAGTTTTATTAAATAAAACACAAAAAGTATATGTAATAACTATTAGTTGTGTTGTGGACTCAAATATAATTAAGGTTATGCTAATTTCTATTGAGTGCTATTGCAGTGTAAATAATTGTTTCAGCTACAGTCTTGTATGGAATTACAGGTGGTTTTCTTCATGATGTGAGGTTTGATGCCATGTTGTGGCTTTAGGAGAAAAACAATGTTGACAACACACTGATGATTTAGTTGTTTTTGAGCATTGCTGTAATGAACCAAGGGCCCTTCAGTTTCTCACTTTTTTTTGTACAGGGGGCTGTGGAGCCGCAAGGAACTGGAAAAGGTCAGAATCAGGACAGCTGACCTAAATGGGCCAAAGGGATAGAATATTCCATGACATATGTAATCATGTGAAGGAAGTTAGTATATTGTGTGAAGCTGACTGGTAGTGTTAGGGCTGTTGTTTCTTGGAGACTGGCTGGGCATCAGTAAGTAGTTGGTGATAAGTTGTGTTGTGCATTACTTGTTTTGTGTACATATGCATATATAATAATAATAATTATAATAATTACTGATATTTCTCTTTTCTGTCCTAGTAAATAGTTTTTATCTCAATCCATTTTATATATAGATATATATATATACATACATACATATATATATATATGTATATATATATATATATATAACCTTTCCCATCTCACTGAAGTGGGGAGAATGCGAATGAAGGGGTATGTGGTGTTCAGCAGCTTACATGGTTAAGCCAGAACAGAAATGATAGAGACAACACTAGACTATCACAAATTTTGTGCCAGGTGGACTGCTTAAATGCTCATACAGGAACAGAAAGAACACTGTATGAAAGTTTATTGGGACTTACTGAACCAAGATGAGGCTGAATGTGACAGTTTCCTCTATCACAATGTTACTCTTGATTAGACATGTTATCACCACTATGAGCTACAGTCAAAATGGCAGTCTGTGAAGTGATGACATTCAAGTTCCCCATGAAAGAGAAAGTTCAAGACATAACCCTGAGTGAGTAAAGTGATGTGTACTGTGTTTTGTGTTAGAAAGGGATAATCCTTTTGGGTTTCCTGGAGCCCAGAAAAAAACTTAAACTCTGACTGCTATATTGTGATGTTAAAGCTTTAACATCTAGAATCAGGCCAGATATGAAGACATCTTTTCATTTGCTACTCAATAATGCCAGTCCCCATATCAGTCTGGAAACCATGGATCACATTACCTGCAAAATCTTGGTTGGACTGTCCTACTACACTCATTATACAGTCTGGATTTGGGGCCTTCTGACTTTTTTCTGTTCATATCGTGTGATCAACATTTTTCCTATCATTGTAGCAGCTGTGAAGCAGTGAGTCACTTGTAGATTTATTATGAGCATGAAGTACAGTTTTTTGTTCACCTCTGGTGAAAATGCATCGATAATGGTGATGAGTGGCTTAAAAACTGATGTTTTGCATCTGAGAATTTTCTCTATAAAGAGTGTTATTGTGCACTTTGCATCTGTTGTAGTTTCCATGGAGATAAATGGGAGGTATTACTTTTGGTGAGACCTATGTATTTAATCTCTTGGACCTTGAGCATGGGAAGGTTGTGTCTACACTTGCCAAATTCCAAGTCATTATCATGTAGATAGCCTAAGAACAAGCTGTGGTCAGTGTTCTCTCACATTCTGTTGAGGTCATCAACTTCGTCTTTGTGAAGGAGGCAAGCAAAGGGGAAATTCTAAGCAACCTCTTTAGGGAGTATTGCTAGATAACTTGAAATTTAATCCTTCTGACAAACCTTTATTAGTAGCAAATATAGATGAAGTCTGGGTACATTAACATTAAATAGTGCTGACAAAGGCGGCTAAGTAAGAAAGCAACAATGTTAGGTCCAGAGCCACTGTTAATTGAGCTCTCATTACTGTAAATATGCCAATGTATGTTGGATTATGCTTGTTTTAATTTCTTTACTGTTTCCAAATTAAATTAATGCATATCTTTATAAAAAATCAAACAATTATTTCCTAAACTTACTTTCCCTTTCTGACAGCTACATGAAGCAAATAAGTGATCTGCATGGCTTTCAATAGGAGGTGAGTCATGTTATGAAAACAGTTGAAATCTGATGGAAAATACATATTATATGTTATCCTGAGGAAGAATTTCTGATGTGATAAAAAAGATGAAAATTGTAATCAATGCCATTGTAACACCAGTGATTTACATTGACTGATACATCAAAACAAGTTCTCAACAGAATAATGAGTTGTATACATGTCAATCAATTCTTTCTTTCTTATTATTCAAATTCCTCAACTTCACAAGGGAACCACATTACAACAACAGAACATTTTTCACTTCCAAGTAATCTATCTACTTGTGAAGTACAGAATAGAGGTGAATAAATGAATGAATGAGTCATCAACTGACAGCTTCAGAAGAAATAATGGACAGGGTTAAATTTTACTTTAATTTTGGGTTCATGTTCATCTCATTTAGGCTTATCTTACTTTTAATACATTTCAGATGTCAGAATCAAATTTTAATTAGGCAAAAATAATAGCCGCACTTGAACTACACAGTTGATAACACTTCTAGATTTGAAATACAGCGGCCTGAACATCAAAGAGAAAAGAAACCAGGCATCTTGGTCTTCACTGGAGCATGAGCTCTAAGGAACTGGTAAAATATATGGATAAAATATAATTTGTAAGGGGCACTTTCACTGTTTCAAATGTTAAGAAGAGAAAAAGAAATTTGAAATTTGATGATGTTATCAAGTCTTATTATGTTCCATTTTGTGGCTCAGTTTTCTACTCAAGCTGAAAACTCTTGTTAATATTGCAAGGAACTCCAATGGAGCACCTTTCCATACTTGAAGAAACAAAATTTTTGGACAGCTAAACATCAAACTGTAATATTTATTTCTCCTTTTTTTTTTTTTTTTTTTTTTTTTTTTTTCTTTTTCCTTATGCTTTTATTCCTCAGTATGTGGTGACTTCAGCTATGGACAGGAAACTATATAAAATCTTTTGACACAGATTTTCAAATATGGTTGAAATGTAAGAATATTTTATGCAGAAAGCTAGGGCCACCGTTTCGTACTAACTGTAGTCCAAGAAGTCTGTGATGGAGTTCTTCATGGTTCTTCAGACCATCAAGGAAATTATGCCATACACTTAGAGGTGAGGATTGTGCTTTAACATCTGTTTGATGGCTGTGGGCTTTTGGTCATACCTAATATCTTTATGATACTAAAATGTCTGCTTAGTCCATTATCTGAGAAATATCTCAGAAAATGCCTCTCACTCTGACAGTAAACAGCTATTTGTTTTACTGGAGCCTTCAACAATGACAGTGAAGGAGAAATAGTTCATGAAGAACTACCACAGAGGATTTCCCAACAGGAACGAACAGGTCTTAGGATGTGTAGAAATTGCCCACAGAGCAGTTTGTGTACAGATTGCTGAGTTTCTTGCAACTAGACTCAGGCTCCAAAGAAGTACTCTTTGGCTTGAGTGACCAAAAAATTCTCCCTATAATGGTTACTTTCATTAAAGCCTAGAGCTCTGCAGCCCTTCCAAGTCCATGCCCTAGGATCCACACTACAAAAATCTCATTACCACCAGGAGAATGAGAATATTCTCCTCAAGGAATTATTCTTATTTTCCTTATGAATTGCTTTTAAGCAGAGGCTCCCACCTAAGGCCCTTGACTAAGGTGAAATTTCAGTGATGTCTATGTCTAAGCACTTACTCCATTGATCTTCAGCCTGATGTGTGTTTGACTTGCTACTACAAATATTTCTGTACTGGGGGCTGTGGCTGGTTGTATTCCTGTACCAACTCTGATCCTTTGCTTGGAGCTCCTGCCCTGATGACACAGGATTACCCTGTAGCTTCTGGCTTCCAGAGGTAAGACAGCCTGCACTACACCTTGACAGTACTCATACACTTTACAATTTTGATGTATTTTATATAATTTTGATGTTATTAAATAATTTTATTATATGATTTACACATTAAATATACATTTTACTAATTAAATATACATTTTACCTGTATATTGAATTTTACATTTCAACAAAGTTACTCTTTTAGCAGAGCTGTCCTAATGCATACAAGTTAACTGGAGTACTGGAATTCTGTGTGTAGCTTCTGGATGAAGCTTTTCTGGATTAACTGGGCTGGACTATCCACCAGCATTGTGAATTTCTGGAATATCTTGAGACTTGACCCATTTAGGCAATGCTTCAAAGTACCATCAGCACTGTCTTAGGAATATCAAACGAGAAACTGGTGCCTTAGAATAGATAAGAATGACTAGATCAAAAAGGCAGTCTCACAGAAGGCCCAACTCCTAAAGGCCCTCAAGTTTCATGATTTTGTTTTCCCATAAGCATAATGGAACTTAATGTCTAGAGTTTTTATTTGACTCCAAAACTAGAGCATTTCCAAAGAAGAATGAAGTGAGTGCGTAGCCCTCAATTTGCGGTACAGAATTTTATGGTATTTTAAATTCCAGTAGATTTTACAATTGTTCATTTCATTTCTGTAGATCTGTGATTGTTCTCCGCAGTACAGCAATTTTTATATATGGAGCTAATGTAATTCCTTTACAGTCAATAACATATTCAGAAAGAATAAAATATGTCTACTTTCAGCATTCAGTAATCCTATAGTTTTGTTTTTGTGTCTTTCCTACAACTATCATTAACAAACAGTTTTTATTCAATCTAGTGTTTATCATACTGCAGGCACAACTTTTGGCTCAGGATGAAGGCACTAACAGTAAACTGCAGCTCTGCTTCATACTTAGCCAGAGTTCTACTAGGCCAAATGACAAACTTTTAACTGCATTAAAAGATACTGGAAAAGGAGGGAAAGTTATACAGCATTGGTATAATAGAAAATACCTAGAATCAGTTTTGCTCTTCATATTCATTACATGGAAATTGTCTATACAATTTTATTTTATTTTTTTTTTAAGCCCTTTAAACTCTTGAGATGAAGTTAGTTTTTGCTGCAGCTATTTATTAACATGAACACATTCTGTCTTTGTCTACTGCATCTTACCTAAAGCTTACTTGGCCATCAGGCCTCAGGAAGAATGCACACAACTCATTACAACGTGGAAAAAATATGCCTAGCACTACCATTTCAATTCCTGCATGATCAACCCAGACTTTAAAAAGAAATTTCAGAAGTTCTCTATTGCCAGGATATCAATAGGAGCTGGGAAGAAAGCCAGAAGAGGTCAAACACAATCTTGCCAAGGGCTAGTTTTCTGGGTAAAAATGAATAATTTTCATCTCCCTCAAAATAATAATGCCCAGTGACGTGTTTAGTCCTTAAACATCAGACTTTTGCATCTGAATTCTTGCTTTCAGCACACTCATATGTTCATTCTCCAAGCTAGAGATAACAAAAATAAAGAGATGCTTCTAGGCTCTAGGCAGGATCAGGAGGAAGCAGGTGGCTACTTTATTCCTAGCAATTGAGTAACAATTAAAAAATAAATTAAACAAACAAACAACAACAACAACAACAAAACAATTTTTTTATGTGCTTTGAAGGCTTTATGAAGAAAAAAATGTAAAAAAAAATGAAGACTTCCTTTGTATATTGTTCTTACCTCAATCCAGCAAAATTAAATAGTGACAACATTATACCTGGGCACTGTCATACTTCTGTTTAAATTGCTTTTATCCTATGGATAAACAGGATTTTACATGTGCCTAGAATGGAATTTTACTGTGACAATCACTACTCTCCCAAGAACATGTTTATTTTGGAAACATTATGCAATTACGACTTGTTTTTTGTTTGCTTGTTTGTTTGTTTGTTTTTAATTTTTTTTTCCCCCCCTGGAAAATGAAGAGAGTAGGCAGACTTTTTTAATGTTTATTTGTTTATTTATTTATTTATTTTTATTTTTATTAAATTAGACTACTGTGTTTATTCCTTTTCTTCCTTACACTCTAGACATGAATTTTTCACATTTCCATAATTTGTTTAAACAGGCAAAAACAAACAAACAAAAATGCTTATTTTCACTTAAATCAGAAAGAGTAATAAAAGGGATGGAATTAAAAAAAAACAAAACAAAACAAAAAACAAACAAAAAAAGATAAAAGCAGAGTGAAACAAATTTGTCTCTTCTTTCTCTTAACACTCCCCCTTTTTTTTTTTTTAATTCACTTTCCTTATTTTTCCTTTTTTTTTTTTTTTTTCTTCACCCAAAATGGCATGAAGGCAGCTATGAAAAGAAATAAGTTAGACTTTTTCAGTTTTCACTGAAAGTAGGCAAATTTTTTTCCCTTCTCCTTCATAGTTCAAAATCATGAGGTTTCCACATCATTTAGTTTTATTTAAAAATGCGCAATTGTTTTAAAAAGATATTCTTCAGTATCAAATTCACATGAATTTTTTGGAATAGGAATGTACAAAAAAGACATTAGCTCTTATTCCCATTGTCTATTTGAACACTGTTTGACCCTGCCTATGCCTAAGCATTGAATAAAGTGAGATAATAACATTAGTTTTATAATAAATCTCTCATACATTCCTTAACATGAATGCTAATACTTTGTCCTGAAAACTCTAGTCCTATATGAGCAGAATTTTTTTCAAATAGGATGCAGTAAGCATTCATAGACTATTCATTCATTTTCATACATCTCCTCCAAATTTCCACATCATTGACTAGACTAAATAGTCTTCAAATGGCTAACTTAATGGAAGGCAAATCTTGGCTTTAAAACTTGAACAAAGAATGGCTTGTGAATGAAAGCTTCATTAGAATAATACCAGAAAATGCAGTTTGGTTTATTCAGTTATGTTTAATAACTACTATGTCTTTTTCTCCTACTTTCTCTTGCCCCTGTGCAGATATTACATCTTATGTAAGGTAAAATATGCCAAGGGAGAAGGTCTTCAACCTGATTTTAGTAGTTCCGAATTTTAAGATAGTCTTTGAAATGTCTTGGAAAAGTAAAGTGTTAGTTACGTTTTTTTAAACGAAGGAAACACATGCTTTTACACAGATCTAAAAGTGTCTTCATTTATTACCTAACGTGGAAGTTACAATTTTTATATTTTTTTCAGAAAACTAATCGGGGAAAACAGACACAAATTACTTATAAACATCATGTAAAATCAGCTGAATTCTGAGATCTCTAGAATCTAACCCTGTTACTAAGAAAAGGTTATTATTTTAAGGGAAAACTGAAAATAAATATTTAGATAATATGAATAAAAACAGTAATTTTAAATGATTTGGAAATATTCATTAGGGAAATAAGGTGTTTGTTGTGTTTTTCTTGTTGCAGTTCTTTGTTTGTTTGTTTTTCTCTTGCACTAACTGCCAAAACCCAATAGTGTTTAGTTGTAAGGATTTGGCAGTCACCTTTTTCCTTTGCCTTTAGAGTGGAAGCATAAGGAAAAATACTTTCTCACTGCAGAGATATTAATTCAAAAAGTGTATCATACAGAAGAAGAAAAAATGCAGCACAAACAGATTACATTTACAGAGGTGTTAGCACACAGTGAAAATGTTCTGTTCAGAAGAAAAAAAAAAAAAGACATTCTATTTTTTAATAGAAAATTAACTACTGCAGTTTCTATAAGAAAATACTTTGTGCTACTGAGATATCTTCAAGATTAAAAAAAAAAAAAAAAAAAAAGAAAAAAAAGAGGAGAAGGAGAACAAACATGCACATGAGTGCTTCATAAAAGAACATTCTAGCTGTTTTGAGATAGTCCTGGTAGCCAGCAATACACCATAGTTACTTGTTTGCTTTCCCCCATCTGTGAAATTAGGAAAGACAGGATGAAGAGAAAAAGAAAAATTTTTGGTAGGAATATAAATTTTTGATAAGTAGAAGTGGAAGAAAAGACAAAGAAAATAAAATTTATGTAATGCAAATGCAATCACTCACCATCTCCCACAGGTAGACTGATGCCTAGACAGTTCCTGAGCAAAGATGGCTCATGTCCCAAAAAACACTTCCGCCTTTTCACTGCTGAGCAAATGTTGTAAGATATCAACTGTCTCCTCAACTAGTTTAGTTTATCTACCTGGTTGTCTCCTCTTCCAAACTCTTGCGTACTTCCCAATCTGTTTACCTGGTAGTGCAGATTGAGAAACTGATGCATAAAATAAGCGATTGTCAGTTAAAATACCCAACGTATTCAATTATTATTCAAAACTACCTTTTAGGCTACAAAATAATTCTGAACCCTACAGACATACAGTAAATCAGTGGATCAGAATTCAGTTTCCATGCAAGTAATACTGAAAAATAAGTTTCTTCTGTAGCTGACGAAGATTTAGAAGGACAGAAAATAAAATTATATTCTTGAATGTAATTTTCTGGGACTAATCAGTTGTACGAAATGTAATTGATATTGCACTTAAAATAAGAGAGCTGTACAATTTCCTCTAATTCCTTTGTTTTAAGTAATGAATGACTACATGAAATACCTTGTCAATGTTGCCTTTGTGCAGGGAATCTCACTTTTTAACAAAAAGAAAATGTTGGTATTTCTGATTAGAGTGTTGAATATTACCCTCCAAAAATTAAATATAGTATTTAAACGAAGCTGTCAGAATTGTTGTTCTGATTAGTTTATAAATTACACTAGAGTACATCAAACTCTTATATTTTCAGTGATGGATTTACTTAAATTTAATGGGTTTGTGATGGTCTTGTAGCAACCTACAATATCCATTTCCCAGAGAATGACTAGAGTATCAGTCTGGAAAGATCAAGTGATCATTCTGCAGAAACCAAAAACCAATATTGTTGGTACACTGGTGGGATTCTTTGCACTTGCAACGTAGAAAACTGTATCTATATTCATTTAAGGTCAATAAAAATAAACATACAATCAAAGGACACAAGTAATCACAGTTATTTTAGAAATCTAAGCTAAACTCAAGTGAATCTTGAGCTAAAGGTCTCTGTCTCTATTACAAGTAGAGACTAGAATAGACAGTCTAAGATCCAATAGCACTCTCATTCTACACCTATGTAACCGTATTAGCTCAAATTGTATGATACCTATTCATTTAAAAATTTTGAAGCCATTCTCCAGCCATGGCCTCTACCAGTAACCCAATTTGGAGGAAAAATTTTGCAAGTTGTAAGACTTTCATGATAGGGCACATTCTCAGGAAGATGAGCTTAGCTCTCTGACAGGTAAACACACACAAGGTCCAAAGTACAGGATATTTATTATTTTCTTACATTCAGAAGAACTCAATATGATTGTGATATTCACGACTGCAAGCAGGGTGAAAGTATTAATGCCAGCAAACTGTGAGTGCCAACACAAATTCTTCCTTGTGACTGAAGACAGGCAAGCAGCCAGTGCCACTGGAGGTTTGCAGCTAGTGGTGAGGTAATTCTTTTCTGGCACAGAAATTTTATTCTGTTTGACAGTCTTTGGCAGTAAGGAAGGTGCCACCTAGAATTATTATTATTATTTATAACTGAGTGACTATTGTAGGGAAAACTTCAGGGCAGATCTTTCATAAACTCACATGGGACTCTGAGGTTCTTGTTAGGTGATACCATCCTAATTAGGGTTTTTTTCTACTTCTATAGCATTTTGAAGTAAGGTGGCAGATTATGTTCTCTGAACTCTCCTTCACAACTATTTCCTGTGTGCTTCTCTGTGTTGTATCTTTACATGCACCTGACAAACTCACTCTTCTTCAAATTTTCAGGCAAAACATCATCATAAGCACAAGTATAGCTGTCTTCCTTTCAAATCCAAATTCTAACAACTTTAGTTCTAATTTTCTGTGACTAGTAACAAATAGACTGTCATTTTGAAGAGAACTATAAGTGTCTAATATGAATATGAATCCCTTATGTTGTAGAAATCAGACACCACAGCTGGGAGGACTGATTATTATATATGAAACTTTTTTTTAAATTTATTTTTATTATTATTATTATTATTTTAATTTATGTTATTGAGATTCGGTTCAACACAGATCTCTGACAAGACAATTTATAAATCCTGAGAGATATGAAAGAAAAGTACTGACTACCAAGTAACTGCCAGGGATAAAGAAGAAACACAAGTCAATTTTATTGGTTGAAGCTTAAATAGCAAGTGTTTTTGAAAGGCATTTTATTCACACTGACTCATTCCCTGATATCCCAGAAATGCCATCATAAAGATTTTTTTTTTCTTCCTTATATTCAGTGAGATAGAAATGACAAGAACTTCTAAGTGTATAAAATGTGATAACTTCAAATACATCAGCTTTAAATGAAACAGTTTTAAATATAGCAGTTTTAAACAAAGCACTTTCAATCAGGAGTTGAAATAGTCCAGAATAATTTGAAAAAGAGGAGGTATCAAGGCATATTTAAAAAAGCGCTTCCCCCTCCCTTTGGTTATTTCTTCTTCTATTCCTCCTCTGCATCTTCATCCCGCTCCTCCTCCTAACATATTTTCCCATTTTTTAGAGGGAATGGAGGATGGAATGTGAATTTTTTGCTGCTTGTGAACTCTTACGTATGTTTCAAATTCATAAACTTCTCAGAACAGACACAGATTACAGTGAACAAAGAGATAAATATACTACACAATTTACAGCGATTTGTCAGAGATCACTATGATGGAATGGAAGAAAAATGGCAAATCAGGACAGTTTTAAACTTTTAAACAGAGGCTTAATAAATTCCTTCATTAACAACCGAATCATAGAATCATAAAATGGTTTATAATGGAAGGGTTTTTTAAAGACTTTTATCCCAACCTTCCTGCTATGTGCAGGAATATCTTTCACTAGACCTGATTGCTAACAACATACTTAGTGTTGATGATGATTTCTCATATATCACTAATCACTGCTATGTATATAGAACTGTTAATCTTTAACAGTCACATCAAGACACTTGTGCAATGTACATAAAAGCCTAAGGATGCAACTATGGTGATGATTTCTGATACGTCATTAATCACTGCTGTATATGCAGAACTGTTAATCTTTAACAATCACATCAAGACACTTGTACAATGTACATAAAAGCCAAAGGATGCAACTATGGTCCCTGATGGATTTTATTCACAGAGGTCACGGTGATCAGGCTTGAGTACTTCAGCAAAAGTTGCTAGAGACAAAGTAAATTGTCTTTATTATTACCTCCCCTAGAAAAAAACAAACAAACAAACAAACAAACAAACAAAAAAAAGCAACTCTCGTCTGTACCAGCTGCTTAACTTTCTGGTTTTACCAGTTATACTTCTTACCTGCAGACTCTTGTGCTAATCTTGTGCTAAACCAATGGAGTGAGTATAAGCAGTACTGATTGTGTTTCTGTTTTTTGAGTTTGGTTTGGTGAACCTACTCAAGCAAGCTCTTTTTTTAACATGGACCTGCTTCTCTCACAGCTCTTCTCTGCATTTGTGCACCTGTAAGGGAGGAGAAAGTAAAGATTCTTCTGTACAGAATCAGCAGCTGAGGTTTCCTGATGAGAAAATATTTGTGTTTGGACTTCACACACAGGAATCTTTTGGCTCACACTAAGAGAATGAACAGAATAATGCTGAAACAGATATGGGATGAGCCAAACCATTAAGTTTCCCTGCAGACTGACTTTGTGAAGCAATTCCTTTTTACCATGTGTTAGCACACACTAAGAATGTTTCAGTTTTATTATAAAAAGTACATTCTGGAGTTCTATACTTAGCATACGCAAATCAGTGAAAAGCAGACTAACTTAATATTGAATTTTGGTTTACAGGAAAGTCTGTCTGCCCAAACTGCTTGGAATTAACGTCCAGTCATTTCATTTTACAGTCACCTTTTTCTTTTGTTGTTGTTGTTGTTTCTTTTTGGATGTCTATGAGATTCTGCATGGAAAAAAAAAAAAAAAAAAAAAAAAAAAAAAAAAAAAGTATTATAATACACTCAGTATGTTAATTAAGGTATCCATATGTCCTTAGTAAACCTAATAGCATTACTTTGTAAAGGCATAGAAATTTTAGGACTCTCAAGCCCAATGAATTTCTACAATTTCCACAACATTTTACATCTTATTCTTAGCCTAAAAATTGGACATATTGACTAAATAAAGGTAATAAATTAGGTACTAAAATTTGCAATTAAGTCACACCTTGGGTTTAGTCTTCTTCTGGTCATTTAGGCACCTAAACATTTTCAGCTTATATTTTATCTACCAAGTTTAAATCTTAAGTTCGAAAAATGACCAGCATAAGGATTCCATGAAATTTTAGAGTTTTGTGCTACTAAAACAGCCTGCATTATTAAAATAATTAAATTTCTAGGATCAAGATTTTTATGAGGTGAGCAGAGTTTACAGTTTTCCAATATTTGCTGCTTCAAAAATGCAACTACTTTCCATAGACTTCAAATAAAACTCACTGAAGACTGCTGGGACAGGCAGCAGTGCAATCAGTCAAAAGCTTTTCTTATCTTTAAAAATCTTGAACACAAATATACTTATGTGCCTTAACTGAATCAGCTAAATCATCCTGGCTGTCAAGAAGTGCTATCAACATTCTGAGATCCATAATAGTAAAACTGCAATGAGAACCATCTAGCTTGGATTTTGAATGTACATTTAAGGAGAACAACTTTGCTTACACATACTTAAACCATCAGCAACTACAAGTCTAATGTTTTAATAATGTAACTATCTATATCTAAAGGAGCAATTTGGTCCTGAAGGCAGAGTCTCAGGGTAGGTTATGTAAGAGGTGCAGTTCTGAAAATCAAACTCCAAGAGTAAAACGTCAGACATTTGAGTACTAAAGTAGTAAAATAAAATTATTCTTACTATCTGTGCTGATAGGGAAATCTCTATTAAGTCTGAAAATACATGACACAAGGATTTAATTAAAAACCTAAGCAACAGGAGAAATCTGTCACTGTCCAACAAAATCATCTAGTTTCTCAGCATTCAAAATTCTGAACATGAATTTCAAAATACCCACCTCAACCTTGTACCTTTGAATTTGATTTTAATATTCCACACTGAGGATAATAAGCAACTGGAAGTAGTGTCACAATGCCAGGCGCTGATGCTTATGGGGGGACTTCAGTTATCCAGATATTTGTTGGATGAGCAACATGCTCAGATACACGAGGTCCAGATGGTTCTTGCAATGTGTTGGAGACAACTTTCTGATTCAGGAGATGGAGGAACTGACGAGGGGAGGGGTGTTACTGGATCATATTCTCACTAACAAGAATGAACTTGTTAAGGAAATAAAGGTCAGGGGCAGTATGGGTTATACTGACCATGAGATGCTGGAGTTCAAGGTCCTAAGTGGAAGAAGCAAAGCAAAAAGTAGGATTGCTACCCCGGACTTTAGGAGAGCCAACTTTGATCTCTTCTAGGACCTATTTGGAGCTATACCATGGGCTAAGGTGTTAGAAGGGAAAGGGCCTGTGAGATGGTCAGCATTTAAACAGCTCCTCTTCCAAGCTCAGGATCAGTGCATCACTGTGAGAAGACCTGCATGGATGAGCAAGGAGCTCATTCACACACTCAAAGGGAAGAAGAAGGTGCATGAAATGTGGAAAAAGGGTCTGACCACTTTGGAAGAATATAGAAATGTTGTCAGGGCCTGCAGGGATGAGATGAGGAAGGCTAAAGCCCACCTGGAATTGAATGTGGCAAAAGTGATAATTAAAAAGGCTTTTTTAAGTATGATAACAGTAAAAGGAAGACTAGGGAGAATGTGGATACCCTACTAAGTGAGGGGGGTTGTTGCATCTGGTTCTTCAAGCCTGTGTGTTAACCCTTGCTTGTCTGACCAGACACTTGGTCAGGGCCAATAACTGCAGGCACACACCAATCTGGTGAACAGCAAAGGCGTTTATTGTAGCATCACATCTATTCTTATAGTCCCCTAGTACATTCATCAATCACTGATTGGTCTGAGATACAGTCTCCTATATACTGATTGGGAGGCTCAAGCAACACACCACATCAGCAATCTCCTTAACAATCTTTCCTTCACTGTTCTATTTCTTGATCAACTCCCCAAAACTTGTTTACTACTTCTTCAAGGTCATACTAACCTTGTTCTAAGCATTGTTCCATATTCAAGCAAGCATATGCATATAGGGGCAACAGGGAGAACAATCCCGTAGAACCGGGTCCCAGCAATTGCCTACTGCAGCAGGGGGGTGTTCTGGTAACGGGAGATGCTGAGAAGGCGGAGATACTGAATGCCTTCTTTGCTTCTGTCTTCAGTGGAAAAGCTCTCCCTCAGGAGTCCTAGACCCTGGAGGTTAGTGAGAGTGTCTGAGGAATGGAAGATTTCCCTTGAGTCAGGGAAGAGGCGGTCCATGAGTGCCTAGGCAACATCAATGTTCATAAATCCATAGCACCCAATGGGGTACACCCACGGGTGCTGAAGGAGCTAGCAGAGGTGATTGCTGAACTTCTCTCTATCATCTTTGAGAGGCCTTGGAGAATGGGGGAGGTACCTGAAGACTGGAAGATAGCCAATGCCACTCTGGTCTTCAAAAGGGCAAGAAGAAAGATCTGAGGATTGTTTTTATCTTCAACAAGGGGAAACAGCCAGAAACTGGAGCATAGGAAGTACCACACAAATGTGCACAAGAACTTCTTTATGGTGAGGGTGATGGAGCACTGGAACAGGTTGCCCAGGGGGGTTGTGGAGTCTCCTTCTCTGGATATATTCAAGACCCACCTGGACGCATACCTGTGTGACCTGGTGTAGGGAACATGCTTTGGCAGGGGGATTTGACTCGATGATCTCTGGACGTCCCTTCCAACCCATACCATTCTGTGATTTCGTGATTCCATGATAATCTTAGGAATATCAAATTACTCTCTGGTGTAATTGCTTGTTTTTATCTGTTGGCTACAGACGGAACATAGTGTAAGTGTCTGGTGGATTGTTAGGTTTTCTTTGTTTTGTTATATTATTGGTGTTTTGGTTGTTTCTTTGCTTTGCTTTGCTTTTCAAATTGGCAGGATGAAGCTAGGAAACAGAGTGGGGAAATCTAATAATGCAGAAATTTTTTAAAAAATTTTGATAAATATTTTGTCTAGTTTTCTTTTTGACTGAGGAATATTTTTGGCACAAAGGATGTGAGCTCTCCTTTTCCTATGCAAACCAGGGCATAGAATTTATCCACTAGCCTTTCCTATATATGAGCCCACATATGGTATAATAAATAAACGTTTTTCTATTAGGGAACACTGTAGTTCTCTTTGTAGGAGAACACAGAAGATGCCTAGTAATACACTGAGCAAGCCTAGTAGATGTGGAGCTGGGTATGGTGGTGCAAGGAAAACTATAGAAGTAAAGAACTCTATCACCACAGAGTTGATATTTGGCTCTATACTAAGTATAAGCATAGAAAAGGAAAAAAAAATAAATCAAAAATAAGTCAATAACTATGAAGTGTTGTAGAAGAAGTGCCTGAAAGTCAGGACCTATTATTTTTTGGTCATTGGCTTAATCGTGTATTATGGATGCAGATTCTTATCTCTGTACTTTTATGTTTTGTTGTTGTTGTTGGTTGTTTTTCTGATTGTTTGTTTAATTGTTTTCTGCTTCAAGAAAAAAGGGAAGAGAGGCATTGTTCCAGATAGGCTAACAGACTGGTGATTATTCACTCAATTTTGGCTCTCATTTGTCTCTTACTCTGTAAATGTTTTTTTTCAATACAATAATTTATTATTATTAATGATAATAATAATAATAATTAAAAGGCTCACTTACACTTAAAATCTAGAGTTGTAATTGGTCTTAATTCTTGGTTTGTGAATACTGTTCATCAACAAAAGATTGGATAACTGGGACTAAGCATAGTTTAGGAGATAAAAAAAAAAAAAAAAAAAAAAAAGTACTTGAAATATTCAAAACGTAATTTCTACACAGAAGATTTCATCCTGGTGGACTTCAAACTTGAATAGAGGCTAATAGTTTTCAAGATCAGAAACAAGGAAAAAAGTTTTCCTTGCACGATGCTGTATTTTGCATTTCTAGTATAAACAGTGGTGACAACACAAAGATGTCTTTGTTTAGTGTTTACCCAGAGTCAAAGACTTATCAACTGCTTATGTCATCCTGCTAGTAAGGAGGCTGGGGGGGCACTGGAAGCTGGGAGGGGACACAGCCAAGACAGCCGACCCACACTGACTAAAGAGATATTCCATGTCATATGCTGTGTGAACAGATTTTCCTTTATCAAAGAAAATATCATTTCAACTCATAATTTCTCATACTTTCACCATCCTGATTCTCTTTCCCACTCCAGCTGAGGGGGTGAGCAACTGGCTTTTAGTGGCTAAACTTTTATTTAGTGGCTAATTCCAATTTTAAGTGCATCTGTTCTGCCTATTTATATGGGTGATAGTTAAGGAGAAAAAAACAAAAACAAAAACAAAAAAGTAAACAAAAAGAAGAAAAAAAAAGGACTTTCAGCATGATAAATAAGTTTGGTGTTTCATTATCTTACTTTTGAAATCAGTAATAAACATGTTTTCTAATTTTTATTTTTTCTTTTAATCTTAATATTAGATAGTATTAAAGTACTTAATCTAATGAGGAACCTGCAAATGTTTTTATTCAGTAGTGAACCATTCTTTCACTTTTTGCTTCTGAGTAATACTATTGTATATTACACTCTTCTTTTATATGATTAGTCATAGAACAAAACTAAAACACCTAGTTTGATGACTATTGATCTTCATATTTATTTATTTATTTATGTACAAGTAGACTGTACTCATAGAATGAGAATCCTAAAAATGCAATAGCTCAAATGTAGTTTCCAAATGCTGCTGAAAACTTGATTTAATCTTGATGTGGAAACACCATATGGTGGAGAAATTAAACAGCATGCAACACTAAGAAACCTTGCAGCTTACCTTCTGCTCTATCACATATCACATATCTCCAAATATGTGAATATCAAAATCATGTCTATCATATGAATATGCTTTTATATTTTAACATAAAACAATATGTGATACATGAAAAAAAAAATAAAATGTTGTAATCAAAGACTAAATTTTGATTTGAATAAATGAGATCTGTTATCAGGCAAAAGAAATGCAGAGAAGTATATTTCAGCAATGTAAGAACACAAGCATATAATTGCAACAATTTTATATTTTTTCCTAATTTAAAGGACTTTTTCAAATCTAAAAGTTGACAATAAATTTTAAGGCTACAGCTTTTAGTGTTTTTAAAATAAATTCTTATTTCTACATTATGCTGTATTTTTAATCTAATATAAAACCAGAAGATGGATTTACATTATGTTTTGACATTTATAAAGCTAGAAGTTTAACATCACATTGACATGTATTTGATTAATATTCTTGTGTATTAATATTCTTGTATTCTTACCTTATGTACAATTTTTATATGGACTATAGGTAATCAAATACATTTTCTGTAATCCTACAAAGTTCTCTTGAAATTGATGTATTTTTCTAAAATTAAATTTCAGTAGTTTAAAATCAAAATAAATCTGTGATTTAGTTTTAAGCATATGTGACTGCACTGGAATTACATGCCCAGCTTTTAGTGGTTGGGTGCTGCATGAGTGGCCTCTGT
Source organism: Excalfactoria chinensis (assembly GCF_039878825.1). Lineage (NCBI taxonomy): Eukaryota > Metazoa > Chordata > Aves > Galliformes > Phasianidae > Excalfactoria > Excalfactoria chinensis. The sequence continues at coordinate 140,429,656 of NC_092825.1, forward strand.
GAGCAGAGCCCAAAACCTGTCCCATGTCAGATAAGGACTATATCCAATTGGATCCACAAGGACCCATTCCTGGCTAAAACTCAACCAATGAGTGATAGCTAGTTACACCTCAGTGAGACCATATGTAACAGAAGAAAAATCTGTGCAGGATGAAGTACCCCTATAGCCTGTGGTCTGTCCCCTTGTGAAGGAGGTGAATGTGGCCTGAAGCAGGCTGTAGCACATGGAAACTCCCTGCAGGAGCAATTCCTCAGGCCAGAACCACAGCCTATATTCCATAGGCTGGATCAGGGTCTGGTGGAAGCTGCTGACACTGAGGGACCCACACGAGACCAGTCTGTTCCTGAAGGACTCTTGGTATGGGCCCTGTAGTACAGACCCTTATTGGAGCATTTCTTTAAGAACTGCAGTTTCTGAGAAGCTTCTGTTGGATCAGTTCTAGAAGGATGGCATCCTGTGGGAGGGATATAGTGCTAAAGCAGCAGGATAAAGTAAGAAAGTAAGAGTGGCAGGGATGAACTGCTGTAAACTGACAGCAATCCCATTCAATTGCACTGATAATAGGAAGGAGCTGAGAGTGGATTGGGGGGGGGGGGGGGGAGGGGGGAAGTTATTTCTAGTTTGCTTTTAATTCTCACTGCTCTACTCTATTAGTAGCAGGCTATAAATCATAACAATCATCTGCCTACACTACGTTTGTTTTGCCCATGATGATAATTCTGAGTAAACTCCCTTTACTTATCTCAACACTTTTTTATTTCTTTATTACATTTTCTCTCCCCCCCTTTTTTTTTTTTTTTTTTTTTTTTTTTTTGTCGGGGGGGAGGGGGAAGAGAGAATGTCATGAAAGAGCTCATGTATGTTCTGATCTTAAACCACCACAGTGATGTAAGAACAGCTGAGTAGAGAAGAATAAGAATAAGAATAAATAAATGACTTCATTACACATCCTTGATGAACTCTCAACCTTAAAGAGGGTAAATTCAAGCTTACATAGGGTAGTTTTGAAGGGGGATGAAACACTGGAACACGTTGCCCTGAGATGTGATTTATGCCCCTTCCTTAGAGACTTTCAAGGCAAGGCTGGATCAGGCCATGACAAGCCTGATCTAGCTGTGCATGTCCCTGTTCATAACAAGGGAGTTGGACTAAATGACCTTTAGAGGTCCTTTCCAATTCTAAGGTTCTGTGATTCCATGATTATATGATTCTTCACAATTCAATAATTGATGCATTTACTGTGAATATTTAATCAGAATAAACTGTGAATATATGTATTATGACAGAAATTTTATACCTTTCAAGTGTAAAGGATTCATTGAGTGACACAGATTACTTTTCAGTCACATAGTCACGTAGTAAATACCACATATCTTAAGGGTAGGCATCTCTCTCTACAAGAAGCTCAGTTCTTGTCTCTCTCTGTATCTCACATGCTCCATTAATTTTGTGTGAAATCAGATACAGCAAGGAAGTATGCCTCAAAGAGTTATCAACAAAAAATATCACATACAGACATGATAGGTTTATAAATAAAGTATCATACCAAGACAATAATGAAGGGAGAAAATCTGAAATAGCCTTGTCTGTACCTCAACATTATGAAATCAGACTTGTATTTTTTCCTCTTTTAGATATATGACACATTCTCTCTCCATTCCCCTCCCCCCCCACCAATTTAATATTTGCCTCTGTGACTTTTAAGACTTAATGCACTTAGAGCACTTAGAGGGTAAAGCTTTTAACCTTGTTATTACTGTAGAGAACAATGACAACACTAAAATACTTCTGTATAGCTACTCCTGTATTTCCTGAAAAATAAAAAATCAAAGAAAAAAAAACAAAAAAAAAAAACAACTTCCTTTAGAAACTCAATTTAGACTTCATATGTCTTTAGAAGGGTAATAACATATGCAAATATGTCTTTATAAAAATTAATCTTTTTATATCATGAACAGTTAAACCTGTTCTCAGATCTTAGTATCAATTTATTTATTTATTTATTGTTCTCTCCCTTTTCAAGTTATTTCTCCTGTTCCTGTCCTTTCTGATTAGCAGAAAGTTTTTGTTCATAAAGGAGATTCATGCTGATATCTGTCATGAGTATGTGTATGTATATGAAAATATATGTATGTAGGAGTATATCTCTATACATAAATTAAAACAATAATAATAAAACCTTATATTCAGAAAGCCATAAACATTTGCAATGTATTTTTTATGAAGAGAACATTGAAAAGCTTGATTTCTTTTCTGTTAAAGTGTATCTAAACTGAATTGTGGTTGGTTGTTGTTGTTGTTTGCTTGTTTGTTAATATTCAATGAATGAATTCATTTTGCCCATGTTGACTTCTTTCCTCTAAATGACAAGTAGGTTTTAGTCACTGTAAAAGGTTTCAGTGATGAGAATACATGAGAGTAAGTGCTGCTGAAAACCACAAGAATGGTATGAGGCTCAAGAGCTAATGGAGACTTCCAGAACTGCACCCAGGTTTTGGGCCCCCAGAAAAAGATAGACATACAGCTGTCAGAGTAAGTCCAGATGAAAGCCACAAAGAGCATTTCTCCTACAAAGACAGTCTGAGGAAGTAGGGCTTGTTCAGCCTGGAGAAGACAAGGTTCCAGGAGTCCTTTTTGCAGCTTTCCAGTACACAAACAGAGCTCATAATCAAGAGGAAGACAGACTTTTAATAGAGATGGATACTGATAGAACAGGGGTCAGTGGCTTTCAACTAGAAAAAAAAAATTTAGATTAGATGTTAGATATGCTAAGCAAGAACTTCAGAGTAACTTGTCTCTTGAAAACTTCTCAGTGTCATTGCTACTAACGACTATCGTTAACAGACTAAAATATAAGGATATTTTTATCTCATTCAGTATTGTTGTGTAATTTTATCATGAAAAGCAACAAATTTGCACTCAAAGTCACAGTGTTAGAAAAAAATATAAAAGTACAAATAAAAAGACAATTTATGTGTTTCAAAGATCTTCACTCTTGCATTACTCTTGCTTCTTAGCGAAAAAAAATACTCCTCAGGAATCTCTTATTTAGTATGTAGTGGACTCACAGACAATAAATGTTTGCAAAATACAAAATCTCTATATTATTAATGTGTAAAAAATGTTGTTGTAATAAGTCAGAATTGTTATGTAAGAGTGACACTGAAATTTGTCCTGTAGTGACAATTGTGAAGTTTCTACAAGAGGATCAGATATTAGGATCAAGTTTTTTACTCACAGAGTGGTAAGGTGCTACAGAAGGTTGCATAGAAAATCTGTGGATGTTCTGTCCTTGTAGAGTTGGATGGAGCCCTGATCTAGTGCCAGATTTAGTGGATGACAACCCTACCAACAGCAAGGGCTTGGAACTAGTTGGTCTTCAAGGTCCCTTCCAAGGACCTTAAGTATTTCTATGATTCTATGAATCTTTGATAAAATCAAATTTAAGGCTGAAAGAAGAATAGATGTAATGTTTTAGTCTAAACAGAGTGCTGTATTGTTTAAGAATATAAAAGTCTTCATAAATTTGAACTTCAAACATTTTTGACAGTAAACTGACTAAGAACGATTAACTCCACCTACATCCTACCTAATTAAGGAGCAGAAAACAAAATTCTACCAGTGACACAGCTGAAGGAACACTTTTATATAGTTTTATATAGATTATATATAACACTTTTAAATATAGCTAAGGGAGGTGATCCTCCTCCTCTAGTCTACCCTAGTGAGGCCACATTTAGACTAATGTGTCCAGTTCTGGGTTCCCCAGTTCGAAATAGACTGGAATCAATCTTCTGGAAATAGTCCAGCAGAAAGCAACAAAGACGATAAAGGATCTGTAACATGTTTCATATGAGGAAAAGCTGAGTAACCTAGGTTTCTTTAGCCTAGGTGGAGGAAGATGAAAGGGGATCTGATAAAGTTTATAAATATTTAAAGGGAGGTGGGAGGCAAATGGATAAGGTCAGGCTCTTCTCAGTGTTGTGTAGATACAGGACAAATAGCAGTAGCCAAAAACTTGAACATTGGAAGTTCTGTACTAACATGTGGAAGCGCAGCTTTATAGTAAGAGTGACAGCATGGAAAATGCTTCCCAGAGAAACTGTGGAGTTTCCTTCTACAGAACACCTATTTGTGTGACCTATTATACTGTATCTGCCATAGCATGGGTTTTGGATTCAGTGATCTCTTAAGGTGCCTTTAACTCCTGCAGTTTTGTGGTTCTGTGATTCTGTGACATCAGGAGAGCCCATGCACAATAGATTGTACATGACTCTAGCAATTAGAGTATTTCTCTAGGACAATGGGATAGGTATCTCATGACTGATGAATTCTGTGAGCCATCCTGGATTAGGCCATTCTCCATTCTTAAAGCTATGTGTGATGTGGGGATATAGAAAGGGAGAATAAATAATATTTCGATTATGCAATTCAGGTGAGATTTAAATCTGCAGAAATATCTTCATCTCTGTAATTAATTTCTGGAGAACCTTGGTAGCTACTTCAGAACAATGAATTATTTCCTTAATGGAATCTAAATTAGATATTTAAGTTATTGTTTTAAATAAGGTCTTTAAAATAGTTGTCTCTATTAAAATATTGACTTTTACTTAATCAGTATTTCAAGTATTAGTATTCAAACCATGTTTTGAAAAATTTAAGTTGGTCAGCATATGTTAGCAATCTTTCTTTCATATCTGACTTTGTGATACATCAAAATAGACACAGAACTAAAGAAAAACTATGAAACAGGTATTTATCTTCTCACTGTCATTCTGTTGTAACTAAATGCTTGTATCACTTATCACAGGGACACTACATAATAATAGAAACCTCAAAATGATAAGGCTCTTTGAAAATAAATACATTGAATATTAAGTAGTATTTTTTTTCTTTTAAATATACTCTCAGAAGAATGATGGCCTTAAATAGTGCAGCTTCTCTCTGCTGCTGCCATTTATCTATTTTCATTTCAAGAAATATAGAGGGTTTTTTTTTAGTAATAACTCTGTAAGATTTACTTGGGTTAGATTTTACATACAAATTTATGAAGAAATTGTATGATATGAAAGTATCAGTAAATATATGGATACATGCATTCATTTAAAAAAAAAATAATCAAAATTATCTGCTTTTACTTCCTTTTTATCTATTACACATTTTAATTCCATATTTCACTATTAATGTTTTTGTATTTTATACATAACCTTTTCTCTTTACTAAATGTCATCAAACATTGTCTTTGTATTAAATTCATATTGAAGACAATACTGAAATATTGAACAGCATTAGTAGTTGGATGAGATCCCACTGATTATCGGGAAATAAAATTGGAAGGTATGAAGGCTGTTCAAGTTGCATTGCTTCCAGAGTATGGAAGTGGTTTCTAGTTTGTGTGTGGTGTGAAATTTTATGTCTTTTTGTTATTATGGCGTGATTGCTTGTTTGCTGATGTCATGGTTTGCAGTTTTGTAATTTTGCTATCAGTATTCCACATCATAATATCATGTTAAGCATAGATAATTTTGATGAATCTGCTGCTCACAAAAGAAGACTGAATGTCCCAGGGAACACCACGGTCAGTCATATGACAAGGACTCTATATAATCTCACTTCAGTGCTGGACTCGCGCTCTTGGACCTTGCCAGCCAGGGGGGAGCCGTGTGGGAGCGTTCCAGCCGTTTCGCCTAGAGTTACAGTAGGCCTCTCGGTTTCGGGACTCACTCTCTCTTATTTTACTTGATTCGTTAGCCTTAATTCCAATTATATTGTATTATATTGTGTTATTCTGTATTTCGATATAGTATTTAGTAAATAAGTGTGCCTCCTTAGATCGTTTCCGCTGTATTTGTTTTCCTTTTCCCTTTTTCCCTTTTCCTTCTGGGCCAGATACAGGGAGACTTCGTTTCTGTATGCCACTGCCTTATGGAAAAGTGTAAGGAACTTGAGAGTTGTTAGACTCTTCTTGGATGTGCAGAGCCAAGTACAAAAGAAGGCAGAAACAATTCAGAAAAAATAATAGTATAAGGAAAAAAAAAGTGATTAAACACACAAAATTAAATAAAATTTCCCAGAGGAATTTTCAGATTGACATCCTTAGGAATGCTCAAACCTGCCTGGACATGACCCTGACTAGCCAACTTTGACCCCTGGTCAGAGCAGGAGATTATAGTCAGGAACTCATCTAAATGTCCCTTCACATCTATATCATAAACATGATTGTATGATTTCATTTGTTTGGCTTTCTGACAAGACCATTAAAGTGTGTTCAGGGAATTGTATATAGTTTGTTCTCAAAAAAGCATCAAACAATTTAGATCATTTTCCTTGTTCAAACATAAACCATTCTTTATAGCTAACTTCTCTAGCTTTAAATTTGTTCAGTACTGAAAATACCTGCTTGGTCATTTTCATTTTCAGCAATCCCTCTGATAGAATCTGTTCAATTGTAAAATTAGGGAAATGTCTGTACTCAAGTCTAAATATGTATCAGTTAGACAATGTATTATATTTTGTTTGGAAAACTGGCATAGTAGTTGGCTTACCTTCCCATTTTAGAGTTTTAATGAATTCAGGAGCAGATGAAAAAAATAAGCAATAAGAGTTGTTTTTAACTCAAGAGAAAATTTTCTGAACAATGGAAAGTGAAAAATATGAATCTGCTGAAAAAAACAGAATACAATCTTACTGATAAGTGTCAGGAAAAGTAACTTAAATTTGATCTACCATTATAATAACAATTCATACTGTACATTAGTGCTGAATATTAAACTACTATTCAGACTATGAAATACAGTGAAACATTTGCATTTTCTTTAGGTTCTGTTTGAAATATAAGTCCCAGATTTCAGAAGAAAGCAAAACCAATGAACCAATCAGACAAGTAATGGTACATCTATAAATACTCTAGGCCTCAAATATTTCATTTATATTAAATGAATAGCATGCAGAGTAAATCGAGCAGAATAAAACATGCTTGTACATTGTTCCAAATTCTATTTGATTTCAATCTTCTGGTTGTTCAATTTCTACATATTATTTTATCTGTTACCTTTGCAAATAATACGAGTGCTGCTCTGAAAGTAATGAAAGCTCCTATGTTATTATGTTGCCCCACAATCTCATAGGCAGATATTGGTGGCATGGCAGTAGGCATTCAACCTTCCTGCCAACATTCCATTACATTTCCTTCCACATGACAGATGGCAGTGGAGAGCAGCCTGACAAAACAGAATCTGACATGGAAGTGCACATGAAGCAAAGGTGTGGAACTGAATTTGTCCATGTGGAAAAAATTGCATCCATTGACAGTAATCAATATTTGTTGAGTATATATGGAGACCAAACAGAGGATTGTCAGCACAGCCAGGTGGGTGGTGATGTGTTTCAGACATGATGACAGCAATGTGAAATACAAGCTGTGTTTTGGACAGCCACAAACAGCTGTCACATCACAAAATGAAGAGCATCTCAATCAGCAAATCTGTGTGAATTGGCAAATTATTACCAGAGAACTGTGTACCGACTGTATATCAGTTTCAGTGTGTTGAAAATGATTGTGGCAACACTGAAATATCATAATGTTTGTTCCCAGATGAGTCTACCAAATGATCATGCAGGAAAATAAATACTGCATGCAAGTTTGTCAGGACCTATTGAACTAGCCCAAAGTAAAAGGTGACAATTTCCTTGATTGCATTGTTACTTGTATTGAGATCTGCTGTGGCTACTATGTGTTAGAGTCAAAGCAGCAGTCTATGAAGTGGTGACATGTGAATTCCTCACTAAGGAAAATGTTCATGACACAGCCCTCAGCTGGTGAAATAATTTGCACTGTCTTTTGGGATAGGAAAGATTCATCTTTCTGGATTTCCTGGAACCCAGGGAAAATATAAGCCCTAACAGTTATATCACAATGTTGACTAAGATGGAATTTCCAGAGTCAGTTCAGAGAAGACATCCTTTTTCTTGCAGTACAACAACACTTGTCCCATCCCAGTCTAAGGACCATGGAGCATATAGCTTGCACAGTCTTGGTTGGACTCTCCTACAGCACCCGTCATACAGTCTAGGTTTGGTGTCTAATGAAATTCAGCTGTTCATACTGATGAAAGGTGAGCGGCATGGGCAACATGGCAATACCAACAATGTGGTCATAAAAGCTATGAAACATTGAATCACTCTCACTGCTGCAGATTTTTATGAGCATGGCATGTTGTTCATTGCTGGTGAAAATGCATAGATATTGGTGGTAACTAAGCTGAAAAAAACAGTGTTTTGTAGCTGAAAATTTTCTTTATTGAAGGGTGTTACTGTGCTCTTATGTATGTTGTAGTTTCCATGAAATTCAATAGGAAGTATTACATTTTGAGCAAACTATGTGTTAGTATTTTTATTCATCCATTAAGAACTGTCAGTTATTTCCACATCATGCACATTTGTTGTAAAGTAATGAAAATGTAGGAAACTCTAGATTGCCCTTTGATCAGTTGGACAGTCACATCAATATTGACTGGTTTTATATTTGTTAGCAATGCTGATGCAACAGCACAAACACTTACTCCATGTTATTGGAGAGGTACAGTTCTTAAAGTCATCACATCTATAGGAAACACTACTTGGCTTGATATTTTTCTCCCAGTCCAGAATGACACAGTTTCTAAAAAAAATAAAATGAAAAATTAGGTAATTTAAACACAGAAGTAAGTCTGAAACATCTGCTTTATTTTTAGTTACTGTGACATAAGTCATTTACATTGTCAACATCCTATTTATTTGACCAAATAAATAATACCACAGAATAGCTGCTATATATAAAAATGCTGTGTACATGGAAGTTTCCAGATGTAATACACTTTCATTTGTCAGAATGAATGCATTTATTCTGTATACTAGAAAAAAACAGATCAACTTTATTCAGCAGACCATTTCTATTAATTCTTGTTATTTTTACATGTTTATAATCCTCTTACAAAAGTGATTATTTATACTTAATACAAAAACAATGTATTCATATGTATAATGGAAGAGAGAGAATTAAGGATAAAATTTAAATAGGCTTAAATATAGTGCTATGGAAAGTTCAGCTACAGGTTTATATAAGTAAGAGAGCAAATTTATGGCATATGATAAAGCAGACAGTAAAGTGCTAACTTCATTAGAACAAAGCTATGATGAATAACCTCATGGAAAAACCATAAAATCAGAATTCAGTGAGATAGAAAAGGAGGAGTCAATGGTTTGGACACTAAATTAAGAATAAGAAGAAGATTCAAAGAACAGTATTTTGCGTGGATATTAGGAACACATGAAATAAGACAAGGCAAGAAATAATTTGTACTTCCATTGCTACACTTTTATAATAATTGAACAATAGCAAAATGGCACTGTATATCAAAGTAATTCACACAGAATCACAGAACGACCTGGGTTGGAAGGGACCTCAAGGATCATGAAGTTCCAACCCCCGCTGCCTGGCAGGGCCACCAAACTTCCACATTTACTAGATCAGGTTGCCCAGGGCCCCATCCAGCCTGGCCTTGAACACCTCCAAGGACGAGGCATCCACAACCTCCCTGGGCAGTCTGTTCCAGGACTTCACTACTCTCCTACTAAAGAACTTCCCCCTAACATCCAACCTAAATCTACCCTATTTCAACTTAAATACATTTCCCCTTGTCCTGGTATTATCAGTCCTTTCAAAGATATAGGTTCCCTTCAGGTACTGAAAGGCTGCAATGAGGTCACCCCACAGCCTTCTGTTCTCCAGAACAAGCCCAGCTCCCTCAGCCTGTCTTCATAGGGGAGGTACTCCAGTCCCCTGATCATCTTTGTCGCTCTCTTCTAGACCCTTTCCAACAGCTCCATGTCATTCCTGTACTGAGGGTTCCATACCTGGACACAGTACTCGAGATGGGGCTTCACAAAAGTAAAGAGGGAGAATCACCTCCCTGTCCCTGCTGGCCAACCCTCTCCTGATGGAGCCCAGGATACCATTTGCCTTCCAAGCTGCAAGAGCACGCTGCTGCCTCATGTTAAGTCTCTCGTCCATCAGTACCCCCAGGTCCTTCTTTGCCGAACTGCTCTCAAGGATCACTCCTCCCAGTCTGTACAGACGCCTGGGGTTTTTCTGGCCCAAGTGCAAAACCTTGCACTTTGCCGTGTTGAACCTCATTAGGTTCACCTGGGCCCACCTTTCAAGTCCGTCGAGGTCCCTCTGAATGGCATCCCTTCCTCCCTCCGTATCAACCGCGCCACTCAGCTTTGTGTCATCTGCAAACAGAGTATTCAAGAATTCAAAGTATTCAAGAATTCAAATTCAAAGTATTCAAGAATTACAATTAACAGAGATAGCGTGAAGAAAAATCCATATGCTGGAATACCAAGAATGATGACAAACTGTGATTATTAAAATACGAATAAAATAAAAATAAACATTTCTTAAAGTTTTTCACAGCTTATTAAGAATGGAAGTTTCTCTCTTGTATTCACATCCACTTCTGGATAGAATAAATTATGTGGCTGTGTATTCAAATATAGACTGTAGAAGCAATTTTTGTAAGCAGATAGCTACTAAAAGGAAGTGTAAGGCTTTGTGAAAGGAGAAAGTGTGTGTTTCTTAGATGCCATTCAGGCAAAAGATCTTACAGAGCAAAAAGATCTTTCAATATGAAATGAAAGAAGAAAGAAGCCATAAACAAGAACATGCAGACACGAAGATTTGAGTGACAAATAATGTGCAAGGCAATAATGTGAACTGAATGTGTACAGTCAAACTAATTGATGAGGGTATATGGAATATGGGAATTGTTATGACCTTTAACAAAGTTATTTTAATTGAGGACCATATATTGTAGTACAAGGTATATTTGGTGTTAATGTAGAAAAGGGTATACCATAGGCAATATATATATATGTAAAAAAAAACAAATAAAACAAACAAACAAACAAACAAACAAACAAACAAAAACACCCCAAACTGACATACAAACATAATAGAGGCCATAACTACAACTTTCACAATGGCATTCATTAATGACTTGCAAAGAAACTGTAGAGAAACCTGGATTTGCCGATAATAAGAATGCAAGCTTGTGGATACTGGATTTTAGAACAGAATCCCTGGAACAGTGCCAGAAGGTGATGCAATGTGCAGTAGAAGAGGGAACAGGGAGAAAGACAGATATAAATAGGAATTGGTTGCATTTTTAATAGGGCCAATAGCATGCTTCTCTGACTGAGCCCTATGCCTGCTCACAACAGGCTGTTCTGGTTTCTGATGTATTCACCAGCAAATTTTAATTTGAATTAAATATTGTATAGTAGGAGCCTCGTATCCAGTCTGGATATTAGCTGGGCAGAAAGTTCATGCTGGTAAACTCAGGGAAACTGCAAATATGATTGCATGTGGAACAAGTGTGTCAGTGTGTGTGTCTTTGCAGTGAACTTGAAGATGGACAATCTGTTGAGTGAACCTATGGGGAAGGTGAGGTCTGGGATCTAGGAAGGCTGCCAGTCTGGCAGAGGGGCTCAGAGAACCTGTGAATATGTGCATGCTGGGCAGCCTGGAGATGTTATGTGTGTGCTGTGTATGCCTACACCAAGGACCTTATGTCCCTGCCAGCCTGAAAGGAGGTGAAGACAGGGCTGCATGTTTTATGAGTCCTGTGTATGGATGCTACCGAACCCAGCACCTGGTCTGTGTGATTGTCTTTGTCAGTGTCATATGTTTCTGTCTGTGTGTATCTGAGTTAAGTGTTCAGCCTTGCTACCACATGAACCAGAAAAGAGGAAAGCCTTAGGGCACTAGGCTGAACTCTACTGGCCTGATAGGAGAGAGTTCTGGCTCAAGGCTACTACTTCAGCTGCTTTCTTATATTATCTTAATTGAAAGTAATTGAGAAAGTGTTGCAAACATAAATATATCTGGGAAACCATTATAGTTTAGGGTGAACCAGCAATGACACTAGATTGAAAATATCTGGAGAATATCACAACACTATAGCATTGGCCTCGTTAAACAGATACAGGTCTACAGCAAGTCACAACAAAAACACAGATCACTGCTTACTGATGACTTTGGAATGCAACCTTGAAAGTAACCTTGGTTTTAGAACATTATAAAAGCAGTGATAAAAAAGAGAATGCTTGTATGACTGAATTGTGCTAATGAAGCCATTCCTTATTCTGTCAGGAAGTTATTCCCTGAAGAAAGTTGTATCATATTGCAGGAAAATATGCATCTATGAAAGGATGAAATTTCTGTTTTAAAATATGTGCCAGCCATTGCACAAAGGTCATATAGAATGCTCATAAATCAGAACATCTTGTTCAGAAGTTTCTGAAATTTTTTTGTAACAGTTTTACTGAAGTTTTCTTTACTTTACACATGCTAGTCCAGGACAATGCCTACAGACTTCACAGACACCTAACTTCTGAACTGAATATGCAGAACTAATAACTCTGCTAGCCTTTTTTGCTTCCTCTTTAGGTACTATTTTATGATCATCAAAAGGAAATATAGTTCTATGGCTTTCTTTACTTTTATTAGTTTACTGATTGTCTTTGGCTAATATACTGCCTTTGAACTGTGCTTCTAGTTTGAATAAAACTTGTTTACTCTCTGTGCAGTATCTTACAAGTGACTGAACTTCACAGTGATTTTTGGACTGACCTAAGCATAGTTAAGTACAGCAGAGAAAAATTTCATGGTCCAGTAGAATTTAATGCTTGATTTGGAAAGATATTTCGTGATGGTACTCAAATTGTTTTATTACGTACTTACTGAGGTACTGTAGTCAAGAATAAAATTCTTTCATATGCTCATCCATTGTTTCTTCACTCACATTCTTCATTAAAAATAAATGTCTAATAGTTCAAAATATGATCACGAGTTATCCTGTGACTTAAATCTTTAAAAAATATAAACTTTCCCAAATCCATGAAAATCTATCTTAGTTTTTCAATTTATACTGATAAAAAAACTACTTCTGGACTGATTGGGGCGTTTATACAATGAACAGTGTTGTTTTCACTAGCTGTTATTTTTGTTTACCTGTGTAACTGATTTGCCAGCTTTACAATCTCAGAAATCTCTGAGCCAGAATGACTTTTATCTGGACATACCAACAATGTTTTATTTACAGTAAAGCAGGATTTGCTTGTTGATGAGTAACAGGTCAGGCTAATTTTCCTCTAGGGATGGTCCTAAGATGCTTGTTCTAACAAGCTGCTAAATAATGTATTCCCATGTAGGAATCTGGAAGTATGACATGACCTTTATTTTGATTTATGACATTTGCCTGGTTTACAGTTTTTATAGAGCAGTCAAAACAATAACGATTTAAATGACACTTGTAATCTGTTTTAAGAACTTACATTACATCATCATCACAGGAGCACTGTCACTACTCACTCAGCAGTTACTACTGTACCTTGCATGCATTTTCTCTATCTCTGCCTATATTGTTAGCACATGCAGAAAATTACTTCATAAACCATGGTTCTCAGGCATATAAAATATTTTATTGTAGTACTGAATGAGTGAAAAAGGCAAAAATACCACAACAATTCTTAATGTGAATTGAACTTTGCATCCTTGGGAGAGATGTTTTTTTGTATGTGTTTTGAACTTTGAAAATGAGTAACAGTTCTTACAAGTCTGAAACAATATATTTCAGAAGAAAAGCTATAATAAAAAACAAAACAAACAAATAAACAAAATCAGCAACAACAACAAACTTTTTTTTTTTGTTTCAACAATGCAAAAGAAAAGCTGTTTACATTGAAGAGATGGGAGTATTTCAGTACTTATTTTGTTTATTGAATAGATGCAAAGAATACTATGTTTTTATAGTAATTATATACATTCTTTACTGTTGAGGGAATTAACAGATGGTCTAGAATAACCATGTACTTTGTGCTTCTCTAGCATCTGAAAAGCAAGCAGATTTCATGTTAAAAATAGTAACTCTTTTTGGGATACCAAAACAATTCTCTGAGTTTTGTGTAGGATGTGGAAAATAATGTAAGAATATTTATCTGACTAATAATGGTCCCTTTAGTGATTTCTTGAGGTCTTAAAGCAAAACAAAAACAAAACCAAAACAAAAACAAAAACATACAAGATCTTAAATGAATAATAGTAATTTTAAAAGTGTTTAAAGGGATTTAACAAAATAAATGTATACACTAGAGAAAGAATAATATTTTAAACACATATGTAGTAGATTTGAAAAGTCTATACCCCTCAACTTGAATAACGTGTGCAAGTTGATATTTTGTGAAAAATAATGTATCTGTGAATTACAAGTTTACATATGATTTGACCATCTATCTTTAGAATCAAGTAAAGCAGTCAAATTAGGAATGGTCTTATCAAGGGACACTACTGAAGAGATATACAGATTTCAAATACATTGCCTCCTGAGATTAATCAGTCTGAAATACTACAGCTCGATGTGCAACGTGGATAAGAAACTCACCATGGGACCTGAGGACATTGAAAAGCTGCCTGGTTAAAGATTTCCATATTCTGTAAATCTGGACACATGTACACACAAGCACCACACAAAAGACATAGATCTTCTCAATCACATTGAATAGAAACATGTTCTTAACAAACTTATGACAAGCTCTTATTACCACCTTCACTCTCAGCTGCCACAAGATACCTTCTTTGGTCCGTGAAGCATGAGAAGAGGTCACATGCAGATCTTGAAGCACAGCTGTATGGATCTACCTAACTGAAGCAAAGTAAAGAAGACAACATTCTATTCATTTTTTGTTTACATAGAATAAAGAAATTAGAATGCTTTGCTGCATGTCCACCCTTTTCATTCGTCCATTGTTATTTAATTATTTTGCTGTCATTGCCACACAAAAGAAATAACTCTCATTAGATATAATACCTTTAAATGTTATAACTACTTAGGGCTGCTTTCCTGCAGACTTTTGTGTATTAGAAAGACTGCATGTCTAGTAAAAATAAGACTTAGTGAATATAGAAATGACATTTAGTCCCATAACCAGATTTGCTATTTGCAGTATATTTTGCAGATACCTCTTTGTGTTACTTCTAAAAGATCAAATATAGTACTGTTTCTAAGGTAATTTTAGTGCAATTTAAAAATTCTTCACAATAATTTTCAAGAAGACCTAACTAATTAAAAGATACACTTCTTAGCTCAATATGGACATTAAGTGTTGTTTCTTGCAGTGGGTATATGATGCTCTGGTACGTACTGGGACACAGAACTGTTATTGGTGAGTGGATAAGGAACAATGCTAAAGCAGAATCTTTGAAAGCACACATTAAGTATTAAAGTATAGTTATTGGGAAAGCATGGTAAATAACTAGAGCTATTTCATGTGCTGTGTGCATGCTCTGCTCTTCCCAGTATGACGGTCAATAATACAGTTGGTGAAACCGTGAGTGACTGACACAACATTAATTTTAATCTTTCTATAAAATAATTAATCTTTCTAAAATATTAGGGGATTAAGTGGAAAGAAAACTGGAAAAAAAATTTTTCGCCATTTAATAGCTTCTGAATTTGTATTGTGAAGGAAAAAAATGTTAATTCACGTTAGCTAGAAGGTATATAGTTAATCACATCTTCAAATAAATACATTTTAAACAGAAAGATGCTAAGACAGGAGAAAACAGTTGTTTCCTTAATTAACATGTGAACAATTACACTTGAATCTTATAATAAATGCTAAGCCTTAAGAAAATTGTAGTGACAATGACAACGTTTATTGCATCACTAAATGTCACTTAATCTTGTAAGATCAAACTAAATTTCCAACAAAGAGTGGTTAATATTATTTCTTAAATATGTTTTCTTTGATAAATTGGTATGATAGAAATGAGTGAGAAAATCAGCTATCTAGATTCAACAAACATAATGTAGCGCTAGAACAATACTTAGAGCAACTCTAACAGAAGTCAGTGTATTATAACGGAAGAAGTGTTCTTTGGAGACTAAGGAGATTCGCAATTGAATGTGAATTAATTTAAACTTTTCTAGATCTACAGAAATTCAGTCCTCAGAAGAGTACTGAAACAAAAACTTTTCCCTGGACCAAAAAAATCCCACCTCACAAACAACAACTGGAAGGGAGTACTGGAAGGGAGCCAAGAAATGTTTTTCCACAAATGAGATATTCAGTAAGAAAATCAAGGCCAATTCAGTTTCTTTACATGCTGTTGATGACACAGTATTTCAATATCAAGTAAGATCATTAATATACAGAAAGATAGTGTGATATACTAGCCACTGAAAGGAAAAAACAGAAGAAACTAAAACAAAACAATAAACAGCTTCAGAAACATCAAAATTATTTGTAAAACATTTACAATTTTTTCCTTTCTTTCAATTCTTTGAATAAATAAGTTCATACATTGTCTCTAAATGTACTCCAATTATTCAATTTGAAATATCAAATGCTTCCAAGATACTTTCAATTAGGATTTCTCAACATCTTTTAACTATAACCCTATACTATTTAATTTAGTATTTCTGTAACCTCAAATTGCCCAGTCAGAATCATAACTCCATTGCCATCAGTTATAAGAAAGACATCCAAAGTTGTCAAAATGTAGTGACCACCACTGTCCTTTATCCTCACACAAAATAATGTGTAAGCACAGCATATCCTTTGCAAAATCTTCTCAGAAGTGCAAACATTTTTCTGGAACATCTGTCAAATCAAATCCTCACCAAAACACCAAAGTCTCTTTACAGAATGCACTAGTAAATTATTCTATTCAAATGGTCTCATTTTCCTTTTTAGTGCTGAGAAATTTGAGCAGCAAGTTTTCTAGCTGACTTCTGTAAAGGGGGAAATTAATTATTAACCCATACCTTTACCTGAAATGTGGAATAGTAGTGCACCATGGTTTATTCCAATAGTGCAGTAATACCGTGTATGGGTATAAAGATGTTCTTTTTGTGTTGGGTGTAAATGACAAGACTTTTGTAGCATGTGGACTGCAGACATGATCTCTGTGTGAAGATGCTGGAGTCTGTCCTGTGCCCAACCAGTTTCATTCAGATCTGCAAAGGATCTGATGAAGGACACAGCTAAGTTCATAACCTGGAACTTCTGTGAAAATTATTTAAGAAAGGGTTGGAAACACTGAGAAAAGGGAAGAAGGCTAGAGCAGTAAAGAGAGCAACCAGAAAGCTGTATGGGTGTTTGTCTGTCCTGGAGAACTTATGCAGTGAAGATCTCTCAGAGAAGCTTGTGTTGAATATTATTATGGTTTCCTTGTGCTGTGATTATAAAAGGTGTCTTGGTTCCATCTGGGTTTATCAAAGAAATCTCAGAATTTCCAGCTAAATGTATATCCTTTGGCAGTATTCACCAGGCTGCCCTTATGCCTGCTATGTTATCACAGTCAAACTCTGTTCTCCATAAGTAACTTTGAATGAATGTAATTTTGGTGAGATTAAGCTTAATCTCTGAGTCAGCATTGTATGTCATCATGCCTAACTATATTTACCACCTCTTTCCACTCTAATATTTTTTTCATTTTTTATTAATTTCTCGACAAGCTTATTATGTTGACATTAAATGAATAAAACTGTACATATGTATACTGTTTTACATAAATTGCAATTTTTGAAACTTAGCACAAAAATATTAAACAGAACAAATGGGAAAAAACGTATGATAAAATTTATCTCAGAGATAGATTTGAAGTGATCACATCTACAAGGAAAAGCAGAAGAATGCCTCTATGAGGAAAAAAAAACAACAAACAAAAACAAAACAAAACAAACAAAAAAAAAACAACACAAACAAACAAGCAAAAACCAAACTCTTTCCCTCTGCCACAAAATCAATTGTAAATATTCATCTGACGTTAAAGTCAAATCAGAAATCTAAGCAGACTTGGTCTTCTGAAATAGTCTTATTTAATGATGATATATTTTATAAGATGTCTTCAGACAATGATAGACATTTAAAATGTATAAGCATATATGGACAGTTTTTAAGTAAAGATTACCAAGTTGGTAAACTATCCATCACTGAAATATACAAAGTACATACCACAGAAGCTTCTCATCAAACAAAACAAGAACAGCAACAAATAAATCACAGAACACGGGTCAGTCCAGCATAAGAAAGCAGTAGATGATTGTTCTCTTGAGAGAGGAAGCATGGTTTGTTTCTGATAGCAAAACAGTGTGGACAATATTGCAGTGCCAAGGGTTATTTTCACAGTGCAAAAATCTTTCTTTATCTGATATTAATGTCTTCACCAAGAGACCTTACATGAAATTAGTTCTCACTGTGTCATTATCATTCAATAGTTCTTTAAATATATGAAGTAGATTTTGCCCCTATCCAGAGGGCAAGCACAGAACTTACAGAATACTTCATTACTGGGTACGACAGAGACTTTAAATCACATTCAGTAGATAGTTCTACATGACAGCGTGTAAGCAAATATCTCAAACACAGAAAGAAAAACAGATTCAGATTCAATATACTGATTTTATTAAACTAGAATTTTTCTAAGACATACAGATTTTAGGACTGTTTTAGCAAAAGCTCATTACTCTAGTCATCACTTCTGTACTGACCACCACCAAACAGGAAGTGATCATACTGTGCTCTTTCTATGTCTCTTTTGTATTCACAGTCCCATGCAAAACCATGTGATGTGCCACTCTCAGCTGCAACTTCTCTGTGTAATATGGCCTGACCTGTACCTTGTATAAGAGTATTCTTCTTCTATGAGCTATAACCTCAATGTGTTGGATTCTTCCTCCTCTATTATACAATCTAAATTTTGGGCCCAGTGTATAACTAAATATCAAAAGGGCTGCATGTGTTAACATGACTCAGGATCATGCAGTTCACAGCCCTGACTCACTCAGCATCCTAGCACAGCATACAATTTCTTCCCCTGGAGAATGAGGTAATGTAATTTATAAAATCATACTTCTACATTTGATTTAGGTGTTTTGGCATTCATTTCATCACTGTACTTGCAATTTGTGACTTGTGGTTCAACTATGACAAGGGCTGTGGTCAAGTGTCCTTCAGTAGATGTAATCTGAAATTCCTAGGGCATTTCAGTTCATTTCTATCTACCAGCCTAAAGGTGTTATCTCATAATTTCTGTTTTCTGTGTTAGATCTATGTAGACCTTTGGATACCTTAAGATGTTTTGGTATTTGTGTATTTGATGCTTCTGTAAAGCCAGGTGGAAGTCATGTAGGCTGCCACATAAAAAGGCACTGTGTAGCAGAGTGTCTTCTGTGTGTGTCCGTGTGTGTGTGCCTAGGACATGTGCTTATCTTCACTACTAGGTAACTGTGAAAATGGGAAAGTAAAAGCTACATCCATCGGCCTGGACAAAGATATCCCAGATCACCTGGCTAGGCTCCAGCAACTGGCCAGAAGGGAGTACTGAGCTGGAATTGTATACAGTGGTCATTTATACTATCAATAGTTTGTTACTTCCACACAGCGCTGGATATTGGCTATGTAGGTCGCTCCAAAAGTAATGATGCTCCTATTTGATAGAACAAATTATCAGCTACAAAATACTATTTTTCAAGATAGTCATCACCATTAGCTGATTCACATGTATGACCTGATTTAGACAATTTTCATTCATTTTGAGGTGTTACAGCTGGGTATGGCTGTCTGGAATTTGGCTTGTCCTTCACATTACTGCTGTTCTTGCTGAAATACACCATTCACCTCACTGTGCTTACCACACACTTTCACTTTCACATACAACCTAATTCCATGTATGGTAAATCTTTGGTATTTCAAGTCGTTACTTCAGTACCCAGAATACTACATATGATAGCATGTATTTTGTAATATCTTTTTTGTGGTTTCCATTGAGCAGAAATCATTTAGCCACAGCACTGATAACTATGCATCAGTAACACTGAATGCTACACAAAGACAAATAATTTCACTTAGCTGATCTTAAAAACTACTTTATTCCTCGTATTTTATAATGAAAATCATTTGTTGTTACTCTATTTTGATTTGATTTAACTGTTCAACTCCATTGAATTCAAATTATTCACTACTGAAGTTAGTAGCATAATAATAGCTGGCATTTTATCTCCACAGTAGAAGCACAATCACAGATTATAAATTACATTTCAACTTTGGAACTGCCTTACTGGCTGAAGGAATGACCCTGTCATTCTGTCAAGAACTCACTGAATGAGAGGGAACTTTTCTGAACATTTTTTTGTTGCTGTTGTTTTGTTAACTGGATTAGATCACACCAAGTCATTAGATGAAACAAAACAAAACAGAACAAATAAACAATATTATCTCCAGTGGATTTATGCAATTAATCTTGTCTGTCAATTATTCATCTTAGTCTCACTCTGACAATTCATTATCCTATTCAGGACATTTGTTTGGGAGAACACACTGGTGCATACACATGTGCATGTACATGCACGCATGCACACAGAATTGTCAATGAGTAGCTTATTAATTAGGTTATAATGTGACTTGATGTTATGAATGAGCTGTGTCTTTGTTTAGTGAGACAGACAGCTGTCCTTACCTTACCCAAACTCTGTTATCAGCTTATTTTTCTTCAAAGTATACTAAGACATCTAGCCAGGACAAGCAGAAAGGGAAAAGAGAGGCATCTCGTGGTCTGTGAAGTTTTTATCTTTCCCCATGAAAAGAAAATGGAAATGCAAAATCTCTTGGGCTATGTAGTTCTTCTCTTCTGAGAACCAGGTACCTGGAAATATCAGCAGACCATGGAACTGAAGCATCAACTCTTTAATTCCCAGTGATGTTATGATGTGGAATACTGATAACAAAAATCATAAAACCATGACAGACTGGAGCCCCTGTCCTCCAAGAAGAGGTAAAGAGAACTGTGACTGTTCATTCTGGAGAAGAGGAGGCTCGAGAGGGATTTCAAAATTGCCTATAAATGCTTAAAGGGAGGATGCAGTGAGGTTGGAGTCAGGCTCTTTTTGGTGGTGCAAGAGGCACAAGTCACAATAATCATCAACGAGAAAACAAGAAATTCTGTCAATATCAGGAACAGATATTTGCTGTGTGGGTGATCAAACACAGGCACAAGTAACCCAAATTAGTTGTGGAGTCTCCCTCCTTGGAAGCAGTCTGGACATGGTGTTGGACAAATTGCTTTAGGTGGTCCTTCTTGAGCAAGGGAAATGGACTAAATGATCACAGAATCATAGAATCACAGAATTATTAAGGTTGGAAAAGACCTAGAAGATCATCCAGTCTAAGCATCATCAATACTTCCCAGCTAAATCATATCGCTCAACACAACATCTAAACGTTTCTTGAACACCCCCATGGTTGGCGACTCCACCACCTCTCTGGGCAGTCCATTCCAGTGCCTGACTACCCTTTCCAAGAAGTAATATTTCCTAATGTTCTGCCTTAATCTCCCCTGGCACAGCATGAAACCATTGCCTCTAGTCCTATCACTGATTATACGAGAGAAGAGGCCAACCCCCAGCTCACTACAACCTCCCTTCAGGAAGTTACAGAGAGCAATAAGGTCTCCCCTGAGCCTCCTATTCTCCACGCTGAACAATCCCAGCTCCCTCAGCTGCTTCTCATATTGTCCGTGTTCCAGACCCCTCACCAGCTTCATAGCCCTCCCCTGAACACATTCCAGGGCCTCAATGTCTTGCAGTGAGGGGCCCAAAACTGAACACAGTACTCAAAGTGCAGCCTCACCAGGGTCGAGTACAGGGGGACAATTACCTCCCTGTTCCTGCTAGTAACACTGTTTTTGATGCAAGCCAGGATGTTGTTGGCCTTCTTGGCCACCTGGGCACACTGTCAGCTCATGTTCAGCCGAGCATCAATCAGTACCCCCAGGTCCATTTCCTCCACATAGTCCTCCAGCCATTCTGCCCCAAGCCTATAGCTCTGCCTGGGGTTGTTGTGGCCAAAGTGCAGGACCCAGCATTTGGTCTTGTTGAACCTCATCCCATTGGCTTCAGCCCAGATCTCCAGATTCCTCTGTAGGGCCTCGCTACCCTCAGGCAGATCCACACTCCCAGCCAATTTGGTGTCATCTGCGAACTAACTGAGGGAGCACTCAATGCCCTCATCCAGGTCATCAATAAAGATACTGAAAAGGACAGGCCCCAGCACTGACCCTTGAGGAACACCACTCGACCGGTCGTCAGCTGGATTTAACTCCATTCCCCACCACTCTGTGAGCCCAGCCCTCCAGCCAGCTCCTTACCCAGCCTAGAGTGTACCCATCCAAGCCATGGGCTGCCAGCTTCTGCAGGAGAATACTGTGGGAGACAGTGTCAATCAAAGGCTTTACTGAAGTCTAGGTAGACCACATCAACAGCCTTTCCCTCATCCAGCAGATGGGTCACTAGATCATAAAAGGAGATCGGGTTGGTCAAACAGGACCTGCCCTTCATGAACCCATGCTGGCTAGGCCTGATTTCCCGGCCATCCCGCACATGCCGCATGGTCTCCCTCAAGACAATCTGTTCCATAACCTTCCCTGGAACCGAGGTCAGGCTAAAAGGCCTGTTGTTCCCCAGATCCTCCTTACAACCTTTCTTGTAAATGGAAGTCAATTTGGCAAGCCTCCAGTCTTCCTGGACCTCACCAGTCAACAAGGAGTGCTGATAGATGATGGAAAGTGGCTTGGCTATCACCTCTGCCAGTTCCCTCAGCACCCTCAGGTGGATCTCATCCGGCCCCATGGACCTGTGGCAGTCCAGTTGGAGTAGTAAGTCTCTGATCATTTCTTCCAGAATCACAGGGGGGTTAGCGTGCTCCCCAGCCGAGACTACCAGGTTAGAGAGAGGAGTACCTTGAGGATAACTGGTCTGACTTTTAAAGACAGACGTAAAGAAGGCATTCAAAACCTCCACCTTTTCCTTATCGTCAGTGGTCACATTCCCAGCCTCATCCAGCAAAGAGTGGATATTCTCCTTTGTCCTCCTCTTACTGTTAATGTATTTATAAAAGAATTTCTTATTCCTTTTCACCACAGTGGCCAGGTTAAATTCATGCTGGGCTTTTGCCTTTCTGATTTCACCTCTACACATCCTAACAACTTCTTTGTATTCATTCTCAGTTGCCTGTCCCTCCTTCCACAGGCGGTAGATTCTCTTTTTCTCTTGGAGCCTCAAGAACAGCTCCCTATTCATCCACGCCAGCCTTCTTCCCCGCCGAATCATTTTACAGCTCAGGGGGACCACCTGCTCCTGCACCCTTAAGACTTCCTTCTTGAAGAGCAACCAGCTCTCTTGGACCCCTTTGTTCACTAAGACTGAATACCAGGGGACTCCCCCTACAGTCTCTTGAACAATTTAAAGTCTGCCCTCCAGAAGTCCAAGGTCGAAATTTTACTATTCCCCCTCCAAGCTCCAGCATGAATTGAGAAATCTGTCATTTCATGGTCACTCTGTCCAAGGCAGCCCCCAGCCTCCAAATCTCCCACTAGACCTCCCCTGTTTGAGAACAGCAGGTCTAGCAGGGCAGTTCCCCTCGTGGGCTCTCTGACCAGCCGAATCAGGAAGGCATCCTCTATGCACTCCAAAAGCCTCCTTACAGATCTCCAGAGTTTCCTTCCAACTTCAACCATTCCATGATTTTGTAATATTGTAGAAGCAGATATATCACTTCTCTGATATATCACTTCTCTATAAATGCCTCCAAGCTTGATGCAAAATAGTTTGCAAATACTCATCTTTGTCTCCTTTCTACTTATCTACTTTTCTGCATTATACTCCTTTGTCTCCACAAATAGTGTGAATGAGCTTACAGGCTAATGAATTGCAAACATCTAAGTTTGTTTACAGGAAATGTTCTCCTCTGTGCTGAATCAAAAGATAACAAACATGCAAAAAAAAAACTGACAGCTCATTCACTGCAATTTTTTTAGTATTGAGCCATTGTAGTTGTGCTGATATGACATATAACTTTTCAACTGTTATCTGTGTTTTTCTCACCATATCAACTTATTTGTTAACATAACAATTAATATAATTAGGAAGACAATGTTAATGGGCAATATCTGTTTGTTAGGGCGCTATTTTAAGTACCTATCATTTGCACTTCATTATCCATACCTTTTTCATTTGTTACATATTGTATAAATGGATAATGACTTATAGAACATTCTTTGTAATTTATCTTTTGGCTTCCAGAACCTTCTTTCTGTCATCATTCCTGTGTGCAATTGCTGTAAATGAGATCATCAAGAATAATGAACCAGTAAATTGCAGCCTGAAACAGCAAGACTGCTCCTAAATATAGTGTTTACTTCTGAAATATGTTTATAAACATCAACACCAAACTTGATAGTCCCAGGAAAATAAAGGTGTAAGAGGCCATGCTTTTGCACTATTGCCTAAAAGTTTGGTGAGGATGGACAAATCCAAGCAAGTCCTGGGCAAGTGTTGAGAGTGCCTTGGTCTGAGGGACACAGATGGACAAGGCCAGGGGCAACAAGAGAGATATAAGCTGCAGATGAATGGCCGTGGAAGATGGAAGATGGCCATCTCAGGGGTTGCTGTACATGACTCTTACCCAAGCCCCCAGGAATGTCACATAGGCAGGAAAAAGGAGGATAAAAGAGGGATCAGCAACCAGGAAGTTAGGTTTTCTGGCATCAGATTTCTCATGACCTGATGCCTGCATGCTGAAGAAGATGCCTGCATGCTGAAGAACAAGACAGGTATCTGGCTTCAGATCCCTTGCTGATGCTCTGCTGCTGCCAATCAACTCTCCTGGGCCTGCTCCTTGAGACCCTGATGCTTCCTCCACCACCTGCTCTTTGCTGACCAGCTTGCTGCTTGTGGGCAGCCACTCTGCTGCTGCTCCCTTGTGCTGCTGCTCTTTCCTGAGCTTTTGCCTTGGACCAATGGAACACTGTGTGACAGGATGCTGCTGCATCCATGTGGTGACTATCCCCACTTTACACAGTTCTTGCTCTCTTCCTACCTTTCTATCGCCCGCTTTCCCCTCCCCATCACCCTAATTCTTGCTAGTTGCCACTCTCCCTTCCCCACCTTCTCGGTTGATTATTATTTGTAATAAACTTGTCAGACCAGCATTTGAATCTTTGTTTCTTAATTTCACGCTGGGTATAATATATCAAAGAACCTTGCCTCCCTCCTATAAATTGGAGCGATACACAAGGTAAAAACTTAACATTATAGAGCAATGGGTGGATCTAATATAGCATAAATATAACAGAATTTCAAACAATCTCTAAGATCACACAGTGCAATCTGACCTATTAAAGATATTTTTTATGAATCCATTTCTTGGCAAAGAAAAATTACAAGTCCTTATCTTGTTCACTGATTACAGATGGTAACAAAAGCAACAAGACGATTCATGGGAAGAGATATGAGGAAAAAAAAAATCAGTGGTAAAACATTTTACTTATCATAATTAATTGAGATAAGAAATTGACATGTTTAATTATAAATCATAAAAATAAAAATAATAATAATAAAAAATCAGTGGTTATGTTATTCCTCAGACACAAATGCTTTCATGTGTTAAGCACATAATGCTTTACAGATATTAATAATGGATAAATAATTTGAATTCTAAATCAGTACCCAATACTGTATATGACAAGATAAGCCATTTCAGTTATTCATAAAATTATAATCCACGTGTTTCTGGATTTTAGTTTGTTGTGGAACCCACGACATAGTTTAAAAAATCAAGGCTTTTGCAACATGAAGCATACCCACATTCTCCAGTCTTAGAAGCTTTTTGTTTAAAAGAAAATAGAATATTCTTAAGTCTTGCCTCAATTATATGGCTCACATTTTATGTTTTATAAATGAACATGATAAGCTTTTGTAATATTGTTTCAATTGAAATACTTGCAAATCTAATGGAATAGTCATAACTTTAGCACTGTTTTTCTCCTAGAACTAAAACCTAGCACGATACCAGATACTCTGGTATCCAGACATACAGGTTTGAAATAAGTACAGACAGACCTTTGGCTGTAATTCAGCTGTTGATTCAGATTCATAAATTCAGGTGATATGAACAGGTATGCACTTAAATACCAAGGTTTCATTACAGTCATCAAAAACTATTCATTATAGTAAATGGGGAATTATTTATGTTGCCATCTGGTCAGCTAAACAGGTCTCTAGACTACTTTTACTGACTGATTATCCCAAGAATCTAGCTTCCAGCTAATTGATGAGCATTATATAGAAATATATAGTAGGACTAAACATGTTGGAATTTTTATCATCTTGACTAAAGCTGCTACAAATAAAACACATTGAAGACTGTTTCACGACTGCAAAAAGCCACACTTCATAGTTCTATGACTGATGCATTACCAGTCGTGAAAAGCATGCATACTATTTGTTTCACAGAGGTCATGTCAGAGTTGCTGTTGGTGCTTGCTCTTAACTGTTCCTAGGCCCTGTCTAGAAAACAACTAGCCAACCTGAAGAATGAATGATCATGGAAAGTGTTTGACTGTGTCTAAGTAATTTTTTTTCGTTCAATTTACTGCTGTGAAGCTGTCTCACTCCAATTTATAGGAGGGAAAAGAAGTTCTTTCAGCATGTGTATACCTGTGTCATGGTTTTGTGCTGTTGCTGTCAATATTCTACATCATGACATCATGTGCAATATGAATCATTAACTGAGGGTGCGAATAGTGGCAAACTGTTTTGGTGGTATAAGAAAGTGTAGTTGTTAATGGCATACAGAAGTATAACAGAGGGTATGTGGAAGTGTAACAGAGGGTATGTGGAAGTGTGGAAGGTTCATGCTCCAGTTCTGTGGAATGGCAGCATCCCAAGTACTCAGCTCTTGGAGGAGAACTACATATCCCAGAGGACAATGCGGCCAGAGACGAATCACCAGAGGAGGACACATATAATCTCGGGGGGCAGCTTGGGATGTAGAGATCATAAGATGATTGAGTTCAAGATCTTGAGTGGAGGGAGCAAACCAAAGAGTAAGATTTCTTCCTTGGACTTTGGGAGAGCCAACTTTGATCTATTCTGGGACCTATTTGGAGCTATCCAGTGGTCTAGGGTGTTGGAAGGTAAGGGGGCCTGTGAGAGCTGGTTAGCATTTAAACAGCACTTCTTCCAAACTCAGGATCGGTGTGTCTCTGTGAGCAAGAAGTCAGGGAAGGGTGGCAGAAGACCTATGTGGATGGGCAAGAAGCTCATGCTTAAACTCAAAGGGAAAAGGAAGGACCATGAAATGTTGAAAATGGGTCTGACCACTAGGGAAGATTATCAGAATGCTGTCAGGGCCTGCAGGGATGCGACAAGGAAGGCTAAAGACAACATGGAATTGAATCTAGCTAATGCAGATTAGCCAGATTCTGGATAATAAGAAAGTTTTATTTTCTTGTTTTGTTTTGTTTTGTTTCTTTTATTACGTCAACAATAGAAGGAAGACTAGGGAACATATGGGTCCCTTGCTATGATTCAAAATAGGGAGAGCTGCCCACTTCTTATTTATACACTGAGTTTGTAGGATTCCATGACATACAAGAACATAGTAATTAAATAAATATTATTTAATTATTAATAAATGAATAAATAAACAATATTATTTATTCTATTGAAAATTTAAAAATTAAGCACCAGTCACCACTACCAAGAATACTCATGTACCATCACCTTTCCTAGGATTTATTCAAAAACTAAAACTAAAATTCCAGATGAAGATTCAACAGTCTTCTCTCATACAGACGATATTCTTTTTAGTACAGTATGGAAATTTTACTTTCATGTAACAAGATCAAAGAGTCAATTCAGTTTATAACCAGTTATATTACTTGCATGCTTCCTACAATTATTTATTTCCAACTTTTCAACTCTGCTGTAAACATATTACTTTCTCCTTATCTTTATTTAATTTTAACTTATTGATTTAAAACTTTTCCTCTAACTTTCTAAAATCATTTTAATTCTATTTTTGTCCTCAGAAATATTTTCAACTATTTCTGTCTCTGACTCACCATTTATTTTATATTCTTCTTTTTGCCACATTATTTGAATCATCCTTTAGGACATTTAACGGAATCCAGAAATACTGGACTTGATCTGAATTATCTTAATAATTCTCTCATGATATGCTGCTAACTACTCATTTAAGTTTTCAGTGAGCTGTAAAATCATCTAATTGATATGCCAGTTAGACATTTGTTTGTTTGTTTGTTTGTTTTCTGAAAGAGGACAAAACAGGACAAAATAAACAAAATAAATGCTACGTTTCTCACTTTCTTCTTACTCAGTAATCCAGAAATTCTGTTGAAGAAATAAAGCTTATTTTTTCTTCCTTAATGTGTATATATATTTATAACTCTATCAACATGTGTGTTACTAAAACATGAAAAGAGCTCAATTTTGTATAGGTACATTACAGTAAAAAAAGCAATAAAAGCAAAAAACTGATGATTCCTGCCTCACTGCATTTACAATTTAAATGTAGTACAGGAAATAATGGATGTACTTGTATAGGCAGGAGAATACTGAGAAAGAATAAGGTAATATAGGTCAGTGAGAAAAGGAACAGTCTCTGCACACAGTCAGTCTAAATATCATTGCACTTTTTTTTAAATTATTTTTCTTTTTTAATAATACCTATTGCTTCACCTGCAATATGCAATGCATGTTTTGTTTTGGTTTTTTTGTTTGTTTGTTTTTTCACTTATTCTGAAATTTTATAGATACTTATACACGTATCTTATCTGCCTGCCTCCCTCACCATGCTCCTGAAACAATTCACTTGGTCGAATGGTTGGCAACCCTGCCTGCGACAGAGGGTTTGGAACTTGATGATCCTTGAGGTCCCTTCCAACCCAAGCCATTCTACTATTCTGTTAATGCTCTTTCATACAAAGTCAGGACAATAATATAGGGAAATACATACTACATATTACATAAACATTCTTAAAAAAAAAAAAAAAAAAAAAGAACAAAACAAAACAAAACAAAAAACAAGAACCATACATTTCAGCAGCTTCAAAGTTATGTTCCAGCCTATGCATCTCATTTTAGTTCATGTGGCAGTTGGTATGGGTTGGGCCTAGCTGACAGCAGTGATAGCATATGAGCATAACTACATCAGATCAGGTAGTAACCTAGTTACAAGAATAGAAGATTACCTTAAGCTTAAGTAACCTATCACTGTAAAGCTACAGGTTTCCACAAAGCTTTCAGGCAGGCTGATTGTTGCAATAGTGACTGACAGTTGTTAGATTCTGAGTGATGTCATAGATATCCATCACTAACTGGGTATTCCCTTCCATATACTGGCTCCAACAGTGTTTGTTAACACAGGAAGAGACTTCAGTGGCAGGAGATCAAGAGTTGAAAGATTCCGGGAGCAACCAAGAAAGACCCCAATGACTCCCAGCTTGACTCCACATCTGTGCACTCCGCAGATAGAGCAATGTCATAGGAACCTTCACTTCCCTTCTAGACTCCATTGTCTCGCATGTGCAACCAGGTTATTTTGTGTTTCTTTAAAATTGTATGTCTGTGAATAAATTGCTTTTCTGTCAAAGCCCATTTAATCTCTACATTGTCAATCTTGTCTTAATCCTTTAGGCAGTAAAGCCCTTAAGTTTGTGTAGCTTTCAGAGAATTTATTTTGTTAAATCAAATTGACAGGTTTCACATCAAAGACAATCTAATCCTTTTCCATCAAACATCTGAGGGAATGGCTAATTCAAAGCTCTGGATTTGCAATGATTTGGTTGCTAGAGTTTCTTGCCTATCACAGTTCCCTTGATTATTCCTTATTTTTCTGTTTATTCTGATTGGACTTAGTCAGATAAGAAAATCACATCCACATTGGAAATATAAGCATAGACACAAGGAATCTTCTTTTAGTTTAAATACTGTAATCTTACTGATAACTACTATACTAAATTATTGTTAGGAAGAGTTCTGTCAGAATCACACAGGGTTTTTGTATCACCTTCTTAGAATAGTTCTTGGTAAACTTTCACCTCTGTCTTTCAGGAAAGCTGTACCTTATATACTCATATCAATGGATGAAAGAATCACAGAGTTACAGGAGCTGGAAACGACCTCAAGGGATAATAGAGTTCAATTTCATTACTGAATTAGTGGACTGTTCTTAATACTCCAAGTCAGGCATGTCTATCCTGCAGCCTGTGGACCACACATGGCCCAGCCCAGCCTGTCCAGCAGCCTACCCCTGTCCAGTTTCATTATGGTGGCAGCTCTTCCCACTGAGCATCATAGTCCAGCCACAGTCACACACCCATCGTTCAGCAACAACCAAACGATTGGTGTGCGCTTGGCACTGTCTGGGCTGAAAACAGACCATGGGAGGACACAATAAAGTGCTAAAGTATGGCAAATAATTATATATATTTTGATGCTTTGGCTAAACATAGTCCTGTGAACAGTGGAAAAATGTGTAGCCATAGGTTTCAAGACTGCAGAAAAATGCAACAAATTTCTGGTATATTTGTGACTATATTTTCAGATCACATAAATTTCCTGTGAATTTTCAAGTGAGATGCATGGAGTTGCAATCAGACATTCAACTCAAAAAAATCTAACCATGTCTCTCTACCAGACACTTAGAAGATCTAACTTACAAGAGAAAGGTATTTCTTACTTCATAGTCA
Source organism: Excalfactoria chinensis (assembly GCF_039878825.1). NCBI lineage: Eukaryota > Metazoa > Chordata > Aves > Galliformes > Phasianidae > Excalfactoria > Excalfactoria chinensis. Next base: position 140,460,311 of record NC_092825.1, read on the forward strand.
TGCCTTATTCATGCCATTATTTTCATGGCAGTATGGACATTTGTGAATAATTGGTTTCAAGGATGAAGCACAGTAAGAGTGAAATTTCATCAAAAATCTCTGAGAAACACAATGAGAACTCAGTAAGAATTGCAACTACTTCAATTGAACCAGACTTAGTTTCACAAAAACAAAGTCAAAAATCACACTAGTTTTATTCTTACTGACATTCATCGAAGCTTACTGAACATTTATGGAAATCAACAGTAAATGCGAGCATGCTGAGGTGGCATTTGGTGTGTTTCAGCAGTGGTGATGATGACAGTAGGTCACCTTCACTGGTACAGATTTCTCCAAGTGCTGCATATGGGCTCTTGTTAATTGCTGGCAAAAATGCACAGCTAATGGTTGGTGGCTATGTGGAAAAATAGTGCTTTGTAGTTGATAACATGTTCTCTTAAGCAGCGTTTTTGGGCTCTTTGTAACTGTTGTAGTTTCCATGGAAATAAATAGAAAGCATTACTTACAGATCAACTTACTTACTTATACGCTACCCAAGACAATTCCTCTTAACTTAAAACACCCAAGCAAGACAAAATGTTGGAAATCCATACTCTAAGTGCTAATATGTAACAGATTTTTGTAAAACTATTGCAATTTTATCAGTTTAATATAGTGATATTTTATGTAATTTTATTATGCTATTTTTAAAAAAATAACTAAAAATTCAATTGATTTTCACAGTATTTAATTTGTTAAGTGTTGAGGTTTAACCTGGCAGTCAAATAAGCATCATGCACCTATTGGTTCAGTCTCCATAAAGGGGATGAAAGAGAGAATTAGAAAAAGGTAAAGCTAAGACACAGATAAAGACAGCTTAATATAAAAGGAAGGGAAAGCAGTAACAACAACAATAATATACGAAACAGGAGGTAAAGTGATACACAATGTAATTGCTTACTACCAGCCAATCAGTGTCTAGCCAGTCCCCAAGCAGCAGTAGCCGCCCTGCCTCTCTCCTGGCCAGCTCCCCTAGTTGTATCGTTCAGCATAATGCTACATTGTTACATTTGCTTTAGCAAATCTGGATCAGCTGCCCTGGCAGTGTGGTCTGCCAGCTTGTGCATTCCCTGCCTCCTCGCTGACAAGGCAATGAAAGCTGAAAAGTTCTCTCTTCCATGAAAGGGCAGTTAATCAACAACAAAAACATCAAGAGGATATCAACATTATTCTAACTGCAAATCCAAAATACAGCACCATATCAGCTACTAGGAAAAACATCCCAGTTAAAACCAGGATATTATATAAAGAGCAATACAACACATTCTGACTTTAATCTCTAATATAAAGATCTTTTATAAGAACAAATGTTTTAATTTCAGTGCTCACTTCAAAGCTTTTTTTTTTTTAAAAAAAAAAAAGGCACAGTAAATATTTTAAGGTAATATTATTATATTATTATTTTTTAAACAAAATTCTTCGTAATACCCTGTCTCAACCTAAAAAAAAAAATATAAAAAATAAAAAAAAATAAAAAAAATAAAAAAAAAATAAATTGAAATAGATCCAAAACCACGTGGAAGTTAAAATGAAAAGCTTCTGAGTAAAATAATAATAAAAGTCATTTTAGGCCAAGTGCATATAGAATTAGCTAGCTTAAGAGAGAGCTACATCTTTACTTTTTGCTCTGTTTGGTCTAAAATTAACAACAAAATGGTACCTGCTGAATTCCAGAGAAGTAAATATGTAGATAGATATTTTAATCACCAGTACTGGGGAATATTCACATAATATTTGAATATGTTTTTTGTTTTTTTTTTTTTGTTTTGTTTTGTTTTTTGTTATCTTCATCTATATATATTTTAAAATTGTCAGTATTATAGGCAGAATATCTTCTCAACATTTTCCATCACGCACTAAGAAAACTGGCTAAGGAATACAGTGTGTAGAGTTCCTAGAACCTCAGAATATTTTTTCTTATTTCTACTTTTCACTCACAGCTTAGGGAACCATCCAGTGTCATCATTTCAGAGAATATGATGGCTGGATAAAAACTTCGTTGGTCCATGGCACTATATGATAAGACAAGGTAATTCACAGTAAATTAAACTGAAATGTAAAGGGTATGGCAGAAACTCACTTCACCATGTATTTGTGTAGTGGAATTCCAGGGTCACAGCCTGAACCAATGGGTGAGATGGAAGGGTACATGAATGCCTGGAGTGGCAGGGGGAGTTTGGAGCCACCCTACTTCCCTACAAACTGAGTCTATGTGGGTTTCCCGCTTCCACCCTCCTTTTTCTCCTATAGAGCGACTGTACGAAAGGGGGAGAGTCACATTCCTCAGCTTGGCCCTTTCTCCAAGCTGTTAACAGGAGAGGTGAGTTAATTCCTTCTGATATCTTTTCCTACAGCACCTATTTCTCAAATAAACGCTCTATCACTGCCCTCACTGGCCCTACAATTTGTCATTGACAACTAAAATAAAGAATCAGAAGGCATAGGATTTTGATCAATTTAAGATATTCCTGCATTTCTCTATATAAATAAGATTTGGAATGTTCTGAAATTTCACTTAAACTGCATCTTGTCAGCCTCTAACTTTCTGAAAGTCACTACTGAGATAAGTGTGCATTTCTGATGTGTGATCTGCTGATCACTGTACTGAGAACAATTTGTATTGTCAAAATAATGCTAAAAGGACTTCATTCAAATGAATAAGGCTGATACACACTTTTCAAAAATTATAACACTGTGCCATATCTGCTATATTGTAAAAACATAAATCTAACAGATGCTGAAGAAGAATCAATATTGTAATATTCCTATAAGCTGGTTAATTAAAGAAACAGAGGAAAAGTATGTTGCTAACATCTGCGCTGGTCAGTTCTAGATAGCGTGATAGTGCTTACAGATGGACTTAAACTTTTTAATATATATATATATATATATATTCCCCCAAATGGGAAACATTTTGGTATTGGAATATATTACTGTGACAGGATGCTCCTTGTATTCACTGCCTGGCCTTCTTTTCTTTCCCATAGTTTTTTCTGCAAGTACCTGTTATCCACCATATTTTATTTAATGTCCATTTTACTGTATTAAGTGTTTGAGTTTGGACTTGGCATGGGGTCTTTTTGTTTTGTTTTGAATTGCTTGGAAGTAAGTTGGAAAAAAATGAATATGTTATGTTGCCTATTCATCTCTCTCTCCTTCCACTTCATATACCCCATCTTTTGTAAGATTCCTTGAATTCTAAGGTTTAAAAATATACTATTTTCAAGTGAAATTTTTAATAAGAATTTAAATCTCAGTCTTGAGTCACATAGCACAAACTTGTACTTTGTGAAATAAAGAAGTGGTGTAAGTAATAAAAAGCTCTACTATAATGCTATAGTTTCTACAGATCTGTCAGTTATAGGGAATGTAACACCAAGTGACACATGATTATATATGAAAGAGCTAGTCGATTAAAAAAAAAAAAAAAAAAAAAAACACTTTTAAGCATGTATCTAAAGCATTGATATAAATAACAACAAATCAATATTCTCTCGTAAAGACTATGACCTTATTCTATCAGGCTTTGTAGCACTGCACAAGTAGTGGAAAGGCTTTTACTCAACTCAAAGTGCACTTGAATAAATGAGAGGTCACCTAGAATGTGTTCCCCACTAGTCTGTGGTTTCTATTAATACTACTTCTCCAACTTCACTACTGACTAATGGATTTCTCAACTTTTGGAATATAACCTTCAGAAAACACATCAACTCACTAAGTAAGTTTTATTTCTTCTGGCACTGTCGAATATGAAGTAAATGGCTTTTTTCCTCTCTTCTTCTGATATTTTAAAGGAAGATTTTTTCAGTTGGCTAAACTGATAAAAGTAATTCATGTACAGGATCATTCCAACCATATATGAAACACCCTGTAAAAATGCTTTGTGATGCTGCAGGTGAGGATGCAGCATAGTACATTAAGTGATGGAATTTATGTCTGAATAGTCTTTTTCCCTTCTAAGGGAAGATGATCTTCTACATCTAATTGCCATCAACTATTTTATCTCTCAAAAAGACATGTAAACTATTTTCTGTTTACAAAATAAGAATAGTAAAAAAAAAATTATTTTCATAGTCAGGATGAAATTTAAAATTAATTTATAAAATTGGCCACTCCTATTGTCATTGAATAGAATCTTACTCTTACTGTAAAATAATATAGCTGGCCTACTTTTCCTGCAGTCTGTTCAACTAATGCGAATTAGTTTCTACTATTTAAACAGAATATTTGAACTAATAATGTAGTGGCCATAAAGCTACTAGAGTAAGTAAATAACTCTTTCTATTAAGTATCTTAGCTTAACTTTATATCTGCTCAGCTCCAAGAGTAAACTAATGTAAGCACCTTGGGTTGTCTTTTGTTTGTTTGTTTGTTTGCCTGGCTGGTTTTTAATTCTAAATGTAGGTGGAATATAAATAAATCACAGAATTGCAGGGGTAGGAAGGGACACTAAGAAACTGAGTCCAACCTTCCTGCTAAAGCAGACACCCTAGAAATTTCTAGACTAGCATCTATCACAACACAGCTGATACTAAGGCAAAGATTATATGCAACTGTCACACATAATGATGAAAAACATACTTAGCTGCAAAGTATTTGTTTCAGGAACTTTTATAAAATAGCAATTTCATCAGGGTTTTCCTTTAGCATTCAGACAGTGTTGACTTTTTGCTTCATTTTCCTGAAATTACGTATGTTTCTTATATAATTAATCAGCAGGCACTATTCAATATTGTCCTCATAATTATTTGTTTAAAGAATTATCTAATAGTCTATTACTGTTAGAAACATTAGATTACACAAAAATTACTGCAGTATGAGATCATATTGTACCTAAAAATGCTCTCTCTGTGCATTTATAGCAGGTCAAACTTATAATGAATTCCATTATAGAATGAGATCATTACACAGAGTTTACACTGAAGAAGATGGACATAGGAACTCTGTAATTATGTCAATATTAGTAAAAATTATCAATTCGACTTGTTCTTTGAATCATTGCAAAATAATCTGATATGATTCACAAAAATGAAAGAGGATGAAAGCCTAATTTTGATAAATTAATAGGACAAGTCTAGTTAGTGGTCCTGAACTAGGTTCTTAAAGCAACAATTCAACTTGTTGGCACAAATTAGTTCTAAGTAAAGCTGTCATGATTTGGCCTGGTTCTGTGACAAGCAGGTAAAAAGAGCCACAGATCTGTGCTCTGGGAAAGGGAGGGGGAGGTGGGAAAGTGTAGGGAAGTGGCCTAGACAGAGGATGATGGCAGCAATGAATAAGATAAGAAAGTTTGATTTGATATATATAGTAGTGGAATGTGAGATAACGCAATGTAATACCGTATAACTGGAATTGAAGCAAATAAATCAAATGAAATGAGAGAGGTTCCAAGACTGAAATCCTTACTCTAATGCTGTAGGCAAAACAGCCAGGAAGCAAAGAGAGAAATCTCATGACACCCAGTCTGTTTTATCTTTCCCTTTGAATGGAAAATGGAAAGATGAAGTCTTCTGGGGGTTGTAGTACACTCTTCTCTTCTGAGACCAGTGAACTGGAAATATCTGCAATCCACAGAACTGCAGCATTAACTCTTTAACTCCCAGTGCACTGCATGAAGTTATGATGCACAGTATCAGTGGAAAGACATAAAACAGTGACATACTTATTTTTTAACAGAATAATAGAATGCATTTTCCATTCCCTTGCCCACAAATATCAAAGAGGTATGGTGATCCAAAGTTGAATATTTCCTTAAATATCCCACCTAAAGCTAGAAAGATAATAATATTACTTGGGAATCACTAAAATGTAGTATCAGATAATATTTGCAGTACAGGGAGAAATATATTATTCACTGAAGTTAAGTTGATCAATATTTTTTTTTTCTATTTGTGTAACAGCTTTGTATTCAAGACTGTCCCTACAAATATATTGTTTAAACTGGGCTATTAATGTGATTCAAAATCCTTCCTTTTCACAAAAACCAAATGAATGGTGTGCAAAAGGAATTAGCCACCATCTGAAACGGAAAACTTTCAAGAACATAACACATCATAGCTATTCTATTTCATTCCAAATAAATATGGAATAAATGCTTCTATCAGTTGTCCTCAGTTATATGGAGAATAGTGTTCATATAACTGAATACAATAATATATATTTTAAAACCTGGTATTGAGAAGACTCTTGAAAAATAAATAAAACCGATTTATGTGTCATCTGATACATCTAGATATCTTATTCAGTGTCTAATTTATCAAAAGGTGCTTCCAGAGGAATGTCCTATCAACTGAAGTTATATGTTCTTCAGAGAGTGATAAATCAGCATTTTCTTGAGAAAAATAAATAAATAAATAAATAAAATAAAAAATAAAAACAAAAAATCCTTATTTTGGAACTCTGATAAAAAATATATTCTCAATATCCTTGTGTTGCACAAATCTTTGATCAGAAAGAAAATAAGAAATATATGCATTTTAGGCCTTCCTTAGCCAGAATAAAACAATCCCATGTCTCTCATGGCTCAGAAAAATTGTTTAAATAGTAGGCATGTTAGAAGAGGCTACCTGAGAATCCAGGAACTATATACTCCATTCCAAATGCTACCACACAGCTACTATGGATTTAGGAGTATAAAAACTTATTCAAAATGCTAGAAAAAGCCAAAGGGAGCATTTAGATGGGAATAACTTTAATTTCAAGGCTGGACTTATATTTAAATCTGGAAGAGGGTTATGGATCTTCTAACTTAGGAATATAGTATAGGTTTTTAACATAAAAGTTCCAATAGCTTATTTTAAGGGTTTGATGAGACGGCAGAAAATATAGGACTGAAGAAATATCAGTTGATCGCTTTAGTGCAAAAGTCTATATTAGTCTCTCAAAAATAGCTAGAAATGGAAATTGCAATCCTCTTATTTAACTATGTCATGGACAAAAGAGTTACAGTCTATGTTAGGAAGTGGATAGATTGCTGTCAACATGGTTTGACCCAGTTCCGTGACTAGCAGGGTGGAGGGATCCACAGATTGTGCCTCCAGAAGGGGAAACAGGGGACCTCAAAATAATCAAAAACAGAGGTAACAATCTGAGGAGAAACAATCTAATTTACTAAAAATGGTATTGGAATGCAAGATAGCACACTATAATAAATAATTAGAATTGAAGCTAATAAGTCAAATATAATGAGAGAGAAAGTGTCAGAGAGTTGAAGGCTTCACCATAACTCTGAGGTGGAATGCACAGTTGGGTCAAACAGCAGAGAAGAAAGCCAAAGGAAAAGGACATCAGGTGACCTTGCTAGGAGTTTTATCTCCTCTCTGAATGCAAAGCCTGGGGTATGTAGTTCTTCTCTTCCAGACAGGTACCTGGAACTCCAGCATTGACTCTTTAATTTCCACTGCACTACATGGTGCTATGATATGGAATACCAATAACCAAAAATCATAAAGCCATAATGATTGCAAAGAGCTGTGTCTGAGGAACAGCCATGATCAGGTTGAGAGCTTGTGGGTTAAAATCAAATATTGGTCCAGTAATGGGCATCTAGTGGTTGGGGTCTGCTACAGGCCACCTGATCAGGGGGAACCTGTTGATAAGGCCTTCTTGCTTCAGCTTCAGAAGGTGTCATGCTTGTGGGCTCTTGTTCTGATGGGGGATTTCAACCACCCAGATATTTGCTGGGAAAGTGGCATGGAGTGTTGCAGACAATACAGGAGATTCCTGGTGAACAGGAGAACAAAATTTCAGTTGCTCAAGGAACTGCTGAGTGGGATTCTCTGGGAAACTGTCCTTAAGGGCATGGGTACAGAACAGAGCTGGCAGCTCTTTAAGGATACCCTTCTGAGAACACAATGGCTCTCCACCTCCCAGCAGAAGAAGTTGAGCAGGGGAGACAGGTGACTGTTGTGTCTATGCAAGGACCTGCAGCTTAAACTGAAGGAAAAGAGGGAAATGTACAGGAAGTGAAAGCAGGGTTGTGTAGCCTGGGAGGAATACAAGGCTGTTGTCCATGTGTAGAGATAGGATTAGGAAAGCTAAGGTGAAGATGGAGCTTCACTTGGCAAGGGATGTGAAAGATAACAAGAAGGGATTCCACAGGTACATTGACAGAAGGAGATGAATTATCTTTTGATGAAAGGTAATAGGGAGCTGGCTTCCTCAGACACAGAAAAAGCTGAGATATTCAGTGAGTGCTTTGTCTTAGTCTTCAGGGTGATCAGGCTTCTCATGTCTGCCAAAACCATGAGCCTCTAGGTAAGGGTGTGGTGAATGGTTTCTGTCATACTGTAACAGTGGAACAAGTCAGAGTCCTCCTCATGAAACTGCACATGTATAAATCCATGGGGTCGGATGATATACATCCTAGGCTTCTGAAGGAGATGGCTGATGAGGTTGCCAAGCTGCTCTCCATCATATTTGAAAAGTCACAGCTGTTTGGTGAAGTCCCTGGTGACTGGAAAAAAAGGAAATATTACTCCCATTTTTAAGAAAGGGAAAAAGGAAGACATGGGGAACTACAAGCTGGTAATTTTAATTCATGTAAATATAGGTGTTTAGTATGGAAGTGACCACAAAGATTCATCTAGTATTAATCCAGTCAGTGTCTGAAAATTCTCACAAAGAGCAGTTCTCTGCCCCACCTCCACAGAGCCTGCCCTGCCTCCTTTTCAAAATGATATATGGTGGACTTTCCATGCAAGTTTTCTGAGGCATACAAGCTCTACTTGGTAAGTCACGGCCACTCAGTTGGAAAGAATCTTTCTTGTTTTGGAGAGGGCTGGAACCATCTGTGTCCATCACAGGATGGACTTAGCACAGAAGCCACAAACTACTACAGCTGTACTACCAAAATCTTTTCAGTAAACACCCAATACACAGGGAGAATTACAAGATATTAGGAGGTCACATTTCCTACATACTATTCTATGAGTCAGAAAGAGCATATTGTAATTAGAATGTCTCTGGAATATTCTGATGCCATAGCTCATGTAATAGGTATGCATGCATAATTCTTTCAGACATTTACCCTCCATTCTTGGATGTGCTTGTCTGATTTCACTACTATATACAAGAGTGAAGTCCTCTGTCATATGAAGCTGTCATAGTGCCTTTGAGTTGAGTGTTTTAGTTCTGATCAGGAACGTGTTTTTGTGAAGTATTTCCTAGTCCTCTTACATTTCAGTTCACATCACAGAATCTATCTTGGTACCAGTCATTCTTCAGTAAGAAACTGAAACAGAAATGTTAGTAGTTATTCAGTTCATGAGATGAAAATGGAGCTAGAGTTAAGCAGAACTCCCAAATAACATGTGAAAATAAGATTCTCAGTACTAGCTGTTTAACTCTAAATATATGTACATATTTATCCCTAAGTATTTAGTAGTGCTGATGTTGAATTTACCTTATGAGATGAAAATCAGGCCTGAATAATCTTATTGTTTTCTATGGTAGAAAGACTGGATCTGTGGACATTAGAAAGTGCACTGGCTGTCATCTACCTCAGGTTTAGAAATAATTGTATTCTTATATTCAAGTGTGGATGTTATAGATTAACAAATACTTTCACGAATCTTCAGTGTACATCAAGAGGACTCTTTTCCAAAGAAAAATAAAACAAGGAAGGGTCTACAAGAGATGACTCAGATTCTTAAGGCATAATCGAAATTAAGTTCACAACATGGCTTAGCAGATGTACATCATGCTGTGAAATTAAACAAATACTTTTGAGATATGTCATTCTGTAATCCTTTGATGTCTAAAACAAGCTGATTCTGAATATTCCATATTTAGCATTGGTCGAGAAATATATACTAAAATGTTAATAAATCCGAAATTTATATATTTTGTTGTTGTCTTAATCAAATGTCAGTTAGCAAATAATGTTTGTGCTTTCATTCTAAAGGGTTAAAATGCCAAAGTTGTCCTGCAAGAAATAACTTTGAAGAGTAGGAAATCCCATTTCTCACCAATGGGCTTTGTCCATAGGAAACTGATATACTCCAAGAAAATTCACTGAAACTAACCTTAGCTGGAAGTAGGCCAAAGGATTTGAAAGCCTTTCAGAGTTAATTTAAATTAACCCTTTTCTCAGAGTTTGTATGAGTGTTTCTCTGTAGCAGGGAATTCTGAAGAAAAGTAAGAAATAATATGAGGAAATTGCTGTAAGTGAGGAAGGAAACCAGTTAGAATCATAGAATCCTTTGAGTTGAAAGGGACCCTTGAAGTTCAGCCCCCCTGCGATAAACAGGGACATCCACAGCAAGATCAGGTTGCTCAGAGTCTGGTCCAGCCTTGCCTTTAAA